>NC_056507.1:17621043-17641060 GCF_014905685.2 Nematolebias whitei | reverse complement strand
CTAAGATTATTTTTATTTTTCCAATTCAGGAGTATGGTTTTCTTTGCGATGCATAAGGCAGTGAAAATCATGCGACATGTATTTTTTTCCAGGGTAACATCTTCCAAGATAGCCAATAAGCAAACAGACGGAGAGAGTGGAATATTACATTTCAGACATTTAGACAAGTCTTCACAAACCTGGACCCAGAACCTCTGAACGGGTGGGCAGAACCAGAGTGCATGGATATAATCATCAGGAATATTGCCTGTGCACTGTGAGCAGTTGTTAGATGATGTAAATCCCATCCGAAACATTCGCTGACCTGTATAATGTACTCTATAAAGAACTTTATACTGTATTAATTGTAAGTTGGAGATTCTAGTCATTTTAAATGTTCTTAAACATATTTGAGACCAGGTGTTTTGGTCAAAATTGATTGATAAATCTGATTCCCATTTTGCAACAGGTAACATTATGGAGTCATTGATTCTAGACAATTTCTTGTATATTTTAGATAATAATTTGGGGGATTTAAGATTAAGGAACTCTAACACACATATTGGTGTTTCTAACAAAGTTTTATTAAGCTTAAATTTCTTTTTTATGATAGACTTAATTTGTTGATATTCTAAGAAGTATTTATTTTCCATGTCAAATTGTATTATTAAATTATTAAATGGAATAAAGTCTACACCTTCATATATGTGTTCCAGACGTTCAATTCCCTTGACTCTCCAACCTGGGAAATTTAACATATTATTTTCTTGTAGGATGTCAGGATTGTTCCAGATGGGTGTATGTCTACAGGGGAGTAGTGAAGATTTTGTCATTTTCAAATACTCCCACCATGCTGTCAGAGAAGAGCTAATACTGATGCTTTTAAAGCAAACATGTCTTTTTATATTTGTGCTAATAAACGGTAGATCTGAAATCTTAATATTATTGCATAAAGTTTGTTCTATGTCTATCCAAGTTTCATCTAATGTATTTGGATTTAACCACTTTGAGATATATTGTAACCTATTGGCTAAATAGTAGTGATAGAAGTTGGGAAGTTCTAATCCTCCGGTATCTTTGGATTTCTGTAATGCTTTTAAGCTAATACGTGGAGTTTTGTTTTTCCAAAGGAATTTAGATATCAAAGAGTCCAGTGACTTAAACCATTCAGTTGAAGGTTTATTTGGAATCATTGAGAATAAATAGTTTATTCTCGGCAGGACCATCATTTTTACTGAGGCAACTCTTCCCATAAGTGATATGGGCAGAGATTTCCATCTAGTAAGATCATCTTCAATGTTCTTTAAAATTGGTATATGATTCAATTTTATTAAGTCTTCCAATCTAGGAGAAATATTAATGCCCAAGTATGTAATGTTACCTGATTGTAGTCGTTCATTGAGAGAAGTATTAAACACGCAGTTTATTGGAAGAGCTGTAGATTTTGACCAATTTATAGAATAATCAGAAACTTTTGAGAATGAGTTTATTAATTCGATAACGTTAGATATTGAATTTTCTGTGTTCTGAAGAAAAAGTAAAACATCGTCAGCATAAAGACTAATTTTATGTTCTATATTTTTACACAGTATACCTTTAATATCAGCAGTTTGTCTTATTGCTGCTGCTAAAGGTTCAATAAAAATAGCAAATAGTGCAGGTGAAAGTGGACATCCCTGCCTGGTCCCCCTCTGTAAACAGAAGCTTGAAGATATTTGATTATTTGTCCTGACACATGCTCTTGGTGAGTTATATAATATTTTTAACCAATTAATGAAATGGTCCCCAAAACCAAATTTACTCAATGTAGAAAATAAAAATTTCCAGTTTACCCTATCAAATGCTTTTTCTGCGTCCAAAGACAAAATAGCTGTTTCAATATTTTTACTATATGAATACTCTATTAAATTATATAATCTGCGTGTGTTTGTGGTCGAGTGTCTTCCTTTTATGAATCCAGTTTGGTCAGGATGAATAATGAGAGGAATTATTTTCTCTAATCTTTTAGAGAGGACTTTACTAATTATTTTAACATCCACATTAATAAGAGAGATGGGGCGATAACTGGTAGGTAGTACTGGGTCTTTGCCTGGTTTTAATAGTAAACTAATGTTGGCTGAGTTCATATGTGTTGGAAATCTGCCATTTTCTTCTGACTCATGTAGCATTCTGTGAAATATTGGTTCCAGGATGTTCCAGAACTCTTTATAAAATTCTGCTGGATATCCATCTGGGCCTGGAGATTTCTTATTAGGCATGTTTTTAATGGCTTCACGGAGCTCATCTGATGTTAATGGTGAGTCTAGTTCTGAAGATTGACTACTGTCTAGTTTTGGAAGTATTACTCTCTCCAAGAATTGATTAATATCTTCATCTGTCGGATTTATTTGTGGAGTGTATAGAGTTTTATAGAAATCTCTAAAAACACTATTTACTTTTTCCTCGTCATAAGTTATGTTACCATTTGTGTCTTTAATACCATATATAGACGTTTTTTCTTTATTTAATTTGAGTTGATTAGCTAAAAAGCTACCGGATTTATTACTATGTTCAAAATGTTCCAAGCGAAGTCTTTGTACCAAGAATTTGTTTTTTTTGTCAATACATTCATTTAGTTCTAATTTTATCTTGCGTAGTTTTTTCTGTGTTTCCTCTCCTTGTAAACTTTCTAATAATTTGATAGATTTCTCTAAATCCTCAATACGTTTATTTTCTTTTTTCTTTTTGTTTGTTGCGTAGGATATTATTTTCCCTCTCATAACTGTTTTCCCAGTCTCCCAGAGTGTACACGCTGATGTACCTGGCAAGTCATTAAACTCTAAATACGATGTCCATTCATTTTTAAAGTATTGTATAAATTCTTCGTCCATAAGCAGTGAGGTATTTAATCTCCAGTTTATACTTTTTGGGATTTCTTTCTTATTATCTAAATTTAAAGTAACTGGTGCATGATCGCTGACAGCAATAGGGTGTATCTTAGTGTCTGAAATGTTGGTCAGCAATGAGTTGCTGATTATAAAATAATCCAGACGAGAGTAAGAGTGATGCACATGTGAAAAGAAAGAATACTCTTTACTATTAGGGTGAAGAGACCGCCATGCATCGCAGAGTCCATAATCACTCATGTACTGTTTAACTACATTTATGGATTGCCAACTGCGTTGAGCTCCTACTGCATTCAGCCTGTCTATTTTGTTATCTAGACCAAAGTTAAGATCACCTCCCAGTACCAGCGAGCAATCCATGTGATTTGATAGAGTAGAAAAGAGATCATGAAAAAAAGCGGCATCGTCCACATTTGGCCCATATAAGCTAACAATACAATATTTTTGACTGAGTATGGATAATTTTAATATTATATATCTACCTTGCGGGTCTATAACTGTGTCTAATATTGTGAAGTTCACATTTTTATGTATTAATATTGCTACTCCCCTCTGTCTTGAGTTATAGCAGGCTGAAAATACATGAGGAAACTCAGGAGATTTTAGCTCATCCACAGTTGACGGTAATTTATGAATCTCTTGGAGTAATACAACATCTGCCTTTAATCTTTTAATCTGGCTGAAGATTCTATTTTTTTTATGTTGGCTACCGGCTCCATTAATATTCCATGTGACAAACCTTAAGATACCCATATTTGTGCTTGTGAAAATATAATTAAACCACACCCATTATCACAAATATCAAAAACAGTAAAACACCCAGACAATAACATAATCCTTAATGATTGATTATTTATGATTTATAGATAAACTAAGTGCTGTTTTTGAAGGTAAATCATGGATGTATTCCTTTATGAGGTATTTGTATGTATGTATATGGATATATATAAGCCTTTGTGCCTGTGTGCTAATAATTGTTGAGTCAGAAAAATAGAGACAAAAAAAATAAAGTGAGATGATAATAAACACGTAAAGATAAAAGAAGAGAAAATAAAAAAAGAACCCCCTTACCACATTAAGTGTCATGCCACCGTGTACCACCACCATCTGTGTAACCCACCAACCGAGCTGTGCCGAAAAATTACATAAATATCTGGTAAGTAATATGAATATATATGCTTGCTAATACATTTTAAGTAAAATTAGCAACTGAAGATCATACTTACCTTATTTATATTATTAATAGAGCCAGGGAGTAACCTCTGGATCTCTAAACAGCTGACCATTGATGTACAGTTTGTCCACAGCCACCGCAGCTCTTCTGCCCTCGTTTATATTTTTCTTCCTAATCGGGAACAGAACGCGCCTTCTACTCAGAATCTCTGCAGGGAATTGATCGTTCATGCTAAAGTTCGTGTCACGCAGTTCCCTACCTCGGCTTTTTACTTGTTCTTTTTGTTTAAAGTGCTCAAACTTAGCTACAATCGGCCGCGGCCGATTGCTTCCTGGCTTCTTACCTCCGAGGCGGTGGACCCGGTGAAAAGTTATGGAATTAACCGCGTCACTCGGCAACTTCAGCTGATTCTGGAAGAAGTCACGGACGGAGGCCTCAGGGACCTCGTCCGCTCGCTCCGGTATTCCCGAAAAGACGAGGTTATCCCGCATGCTCCGGGCTTGGATATCCAGGATCGATTCTTTTATTTTTTTATTATCCCCGGATAGCAGCGTCATCTCCTCGGTGAGTTGTTTTACCGTCCCTCTCAGCTCCTGATTTTCACTAGCAAGTGATGCTACCTGTTGTTGACTGAATTCCAAAGACTCCCTGAGGCCTTGAAACTCTTTATGTAGCATCTCTACTAATGCTAGTCTGTTAGCCTCAGTGTTGCTAACTGTAGCTTTTATATGGTTTTGCTATGTTTAGCAATGTTTTTACAATATTTTTTAATTGTAACTATAATTTTGCTCATTTAATTTGGGCAAATTTTATTTTAGGTTATTTTATTTTTTTTTTTACAAATTTTAGCTTTTAGTTACTATATGATATGTTTAACTTTTAGCCTCAGTGTTGCTAACTGTAGCTTCTAGCTATGGTTTTGCTACTTTTAACAAGGTTTTACAATTTTTTTTTTGTACTTTTAACAATAATTTTGCTCATTTTAGTTAGGCAAATTTTATTTTAGGTTTAAAAAAAATTTAACAAATTTTAGCTTTTAGTTACTTTATTGATATGTTTAACTTTTAGCCTCAGTGTTGCTAATTGTAACTTCTAGCTATGGTTTTGCTACTTTTAGCAATGGTTTTACTTTTTTTTTTTTTACTTTTAACTACAATTTTGCTCGTTTTAGTTGGGTAAATTTTATTTTAGGTCAATTTTTACAAATGTTAGGTTTTAGTTTCTGTGTTGCTGATTTCAGCTTCTGTTCTGCTTGTTTTAACTTTAGCAGTTGAGTTCAAATTTATTTTTTCATTTAATTCTGGCAGCCAATCAGCACTCAGCATCCCCATTATTCCTCTATTTACATCACAGGTCCACTGTGACTTATGGCTTCCAGTTTTTATTTTATTTTATTTTTTTCTGAAGGAGAACTAATCTGATGTTCCCCAACACAAACTTTGGCAGAATATTTAGCTAAAAGGAAAAAATACAAATATATTGAGCCTTCCAGCTGCACAACAACAGTAAACAGCTTCCAAAGCCTTCAAGATAAGCTGCTGCTTCTGCGTTGCCACATTTATTGAAGCATAAATGCGTGTGTGTGCATGCATCCATGTAAATGCAGGTTTGTGCATGCAAAATCAGTCTGGGAGGAACGAGGTTAAATCCATACAGCTGCTCTTGAAATCACTCTTGGCTGGTGTTTGAATGCCTGCGGGTGGTAAACCATGGTTCGCCCTCATTTCCATTATCATTTAGCCACTAACAATGCCAGTTGGCTGTTTAAGCTGCGATGTGCAAAAACTAACAAGTGCCAACACTTTATGGGAAATGTTTTAACAGTCTGTAATGAAGGCAGGATGGATGTCTTCAATCATAACAGCATGCTGGCAAAGATCCATAATATTTGATTCAGTTGGCTCACCGCTCTCATTTTAATACCTAGCTCTCGTTTTTAGCCCTGAATGCCTTGACTGATTTCACTTCTGATCATAATGGCATACCTTATGAGGAGATTAGGACTGCAGGCATAAAGCTAAGCATGTCTAATTGAATGCACTGGTTTGACACATGCAAATGATAGACACTCCACCTTTTGTCCTGCGCTAAAACGTTTCTAATCATTCCACAACTGTTACTTCCAGTCCCACATCCAGCAGAGCTCTCCCTGGGCTTATCGCTGTGTAATTGCTGTTGATTGGTGTATTATTGCTCCGGTTAATCTGCCTGTGGGTGGCTAATAAAGGAACTCCATCAGAGATGTTATCAGAGGCAGAAGGTGTCTCATGCAGGGAAAAGCAGAAGGACAGAAAGGTGAGAAAGGATTCTTTTTAAGGAAGTAAAAGATGAAACAGGAGGTTTGATTCATGTCAAAAGAAAGATCTGGATGGAATTGTGGGGGAAAGAAGCATGACTGCTGCTAAGATGTTTGTGGTCCAGATTGTGTCTGTTTGAGGAAAATGAGGACAGATCAGCGGGCTGGGTGTTGTTCTGTAGGAGTTGTGAGTATGATGTTGTTCCCGGGAGAATCCTTTTATGATTGATGAGACCTTGTTCTTCTGCCTCTGTTCTATTTCAAAACACAAACTGGAGGAGGAGGAGGTTGCTGCAACGAGGTGATTAGATTACTTTCTGTTACAGTGGCAGCCTGAGACAGGTATCACCCATGGCAGAAGCCCCTCAGTCCCAATGCCCTGTGCAATAACAACATGTTGGCAACTGACCCTGTGCTGTAAGAGGGGAAGCCAACACGCCAAACTAATGTTTCCTTATTCCACTGGGCGGCTAGGAAGACATTGCACTGACACATACTCAAAAGATGAGGTGGTGTTGCAGGCTGGAAGACAAAGACGAGTTATTTAGAAGCAAGGACGGGAAGAAGATGGCTCCATTTCTGGGGACTAAATGCACATATTAAAGAAAAGGAGATGTTTAATTTAACAGTGTCCTTTAAATGGACAGAGTCTCACACTGGAGCACCCTAAACATTTTATGCAATGGTCCTTTATTTATTAATTCAATTGGTATGTGATGAATTCTGATATAAGTAAATTTAAAGCTTTGCACCCTGGAGATGTTGCAGTATGCTTGTTTTTCCTGTCGATTCAGACAACTGTTAATCAAGTGGCACAAATAACCCACCTACAATATGAAATATTTTGTGATGAAAAGAGTATTCTAACCCTCGCCACACCCACACAAAAAAAAACGTTTGTACACATAATACTAATTTATTTCAAGCATGTTTGGTGCAAGATTTTGTCAGACAGATTCATCTCAAAAAGAAGATTGTTATTCACAAAATGCTGACAACATTTGCTGACAGTTATCTCCTCTTGTTACCCAAAATAACTAGTGCTGAGCTTGGAATTTGAAATCAAGTGGAGGAGTTTGAGCCTGCAGAGCCAGAAGCTTTCTTTATGATGGCGCCCCCTGCTGGTCGACTTGTGTTAAGACAGCTGTGGTATTTTACACTTGAAAGAAGAATAAATATAAAGAAAAGAAAATAAGTAATACTTTATAAATACTAAAATAAAAGTTTATCAGGTAAAATTATATATTTATTCATTCATTTTCTTTACTCACTTTTCCATGTATACAAGTTCCTAAAGTCTCTGTGAGGGGCGGTGTACACCCTGGGCAGGTCACAAGTCTAGCACTTGTCTCCAGTCCCAGTAGTCTCATCTGCAGCCACTCTCTCTTCCACTTCAGCTTTTTATATTACAACAGTTTCCATTCCCTCATCAGTCCACCATTGCTTGTGCTTTATCCCGTGTTTGCCCTCGTGTCTCCTTGTGCTTGCTCCTTAAGTACCTGTATGTTTTGCTTCCACAGCAGTTTTTTGTTTAGTTTTAATTATTCAAATAAACCATTTAAGTTCATCTGAGATCAGTGTCAGTCTGCGTTCCAGGGTCTTTACCCCTACAAACTGTGATGGTTGTATGTTATGCATCACTGTGACTTCTGGTTCCTGTTTCTTCTTTTAGTCAGATGTCCTCAGCTGCATGCCGAGTTTAGCTTCCTATTCCCCACCTGGTTTCTAAGCAGCTTACCTGCATTCCCTTAGCTCTGTTTATCAGCTTTATACATATATATTCTTCTTGGTCTTCCTTGCACATTGCCATATCCTCTGTTTATGCACGGTTGGTCTGTTCAGTGGCTTACGGTTGTTTTCCCCTCTTCTTGCGTGACTGGGTTTATTTGAGTTTATATATTTATATTCTCTGCTTCTGCAGCACTTTTAGGTTTTTTTAGTAAAGTTTTTGGTTCCACTATCTACCTGCCTGCAGGCCTCTAGTCTAGTCTTGCATTTGAATCCTGGTCAATGTGCATCGACACATCTGGAAAAATAAAAAATAAAATAAACAAATTATTGGATGTTCACTGAACTGAATCCAGTTGAAAATATTTTCTTGTGCAAACAGAACATGTGCACTTGAAATTTGGTTGGAGAATATTCACAGCAGGAGCTGAGGAAGGACTGATAAAAATGAGTCACCTCAAAGCTCTGGGGTGGCTGTTGAAGTAAAAATGGAGTAACTTACTGATTTCAAATTTTATATCAAGTATAGTATGTAAAACAGTTTTGTCTTGCAGAGGTGATTATCATACAAAAAAAAAAAAACACCTTGACACATCAGTCTGAAAACAACTGCCTTTTAGTTATTTCCCTCATACGTCATCCAACCATTGATTTTACACATTATACTTTGATGGTCTGTATAACTGACAAGTTCCTAAAGTCAGAAGCCAGGCTAAAGCTTGTGAACTTATTGTTAAAGTTGTGCACACACACAAAAAAATATCCCTTTTAAGACACAGTTAGTTCTGTTTGTCCTGTTTACATGGTGTCAGTCATTTCAGGGCTCTGTACAAAGAGGAAAACTGGTCTTTTTTGTTGTGGCATTACATTTTCTGTTTTAAAATAAAGATAATCAGACAACTTACAGAGATCTTTAGTAAGTTTTTATTAACTTCAGGTTCAAGCATCAAGCAGACAGCAAGATAAACCAAATCTGTTTTCCACTCAGAGTCAGGAAGATCTTAGTATCAGCTACCTTTTTGCTCTTACTCGAACATGATGTCATGCATGTGCGTGCCACCCAAATATCTCCAGTCCTTGAGCACTGTCTACCACAGTGACCTGAGAGTTGTCACTGGTTACAGCCGCCTCACTCATCACTGTGAGCAATACATTAAATCTGGTTGTCTTCTCTGAGTGCATAAACTGGATGACTCTAATCTACAAGACACTACTGGTCTTAAATCCATCTAACGTGTGGACTTTTCTACAACGAATAAGCAGCTATTCCTCAGTGTTGTCCATGTCAATTCCTCAAGGCAGAACTTGTGGGAGTCCCAGTGTTTGGTCAACAGAGGGCGCCATACTTGAAAACCTGCAGATTATGTGTTCCTGATGAGGCTCCAAGGTGTGCAGGTGGTGACTCTCCTTCAACGCTGGAGCATTACCCTGCTTATGGTTCGTGCTCTTAGGCCTTTGTGTATCTCTGAGCCTTGTGTATATCTTTCTCTTATGATCTTTCCAGTGAATCGCCTGAGACCTATCTGAGTACCTGAACCTCCTCATAAAGATCTTACCTGTGCATCTTCAGCTGCTCGCCTCGCCCTCCAACCACACGCCCTCCTGAGCTCTCTGGATCTTCTCGTGTTGGTGATGGGTTTTAGAACCTAACAGATTACCAACCGTCTACCAGTAAGGAACCTGCACGTTCTGAGTAAAACCCTGTGGTGAACTCTGGACCTGAACCATCTCCTTAATCCTGAAGTATTACTGTAAATAAAAGCACTGAACTGACTCTAGTGTGTCTGAGTCGTTCACCATCAGTCTGTTCATACTGGGTATTCTGTTCTTGTGACAGAACTGAATCAGGGAAAAAAGGGTTCAGCTTTGCTGCCCCTTCGGCATGGAGCTCCCCGCAGGTTGATCTGAAATTGCTCGCCCTAATTAATGTTTTTATATTTTATTGTTCAAGTCTGAAAGAGCGTATAGACCTTTGAATGTTTGTGTGTGTGTGTGTGTGTGTGTGTGTGTGTGTGTATGTGTTTAACCATTGCCTACAAATAATGGCTTGTTTTTAACTATTGCTTCTGTTTGCTTAACCACTTTGTGTTTGAAGTCAATAAGTCCATTATTATGCTATGCCCATGCACTTTAAATAAATAAAAAATTGTTCAAGTGGATAAAAAAATGTTTCATCCTGTATTTTCTGTGCTGTTGAGCTCTATGCCAGGTCACCGTTGGAAAAGACATCTTGATCTCAATGTGTTTTTATAAAGGTGATGAAATGAGCAATAATCATATTGTTGCAACAGGTTTTAGCTTTGCACACATGGGGCAGCCCCCTGTGGTGAGGCAACAAGTTAATCCAGGGGTTTTACTTCTCTTATGATAGTCACTCCTGCACAGATTGAAGAGTTGTATCTTCTGCAGAAACCGGCAGTCGTGTGGATTCAGTATTAATGCAGAACTCAACCTTGGTTAAGTTGCATCACTCAAATAGTTTAATACCAGTGCTCATTTTAGCACATTTCATTTAGTTTCCATCCCACTTGTGTCTTTTGTAAGGTGTGTCGGTATTATCAGACTAGAAAAAACGCCTACATTGGGTAACACACATTGTAACTCCAGATAAGTTTAATAATAAGAGGCTCTAAGAACATCCATGATGACCAACTACTCCTGTAATTACAGTTACTGGACAGCAGAGGGAGCCATATTGTTTTCTTTTTATATTCTTACAACGAATTAATCCTCAAACTGAGACAATATCCTTTAAAATATGCTGTTGTTGAACAAATCAATTAGCATTGTTAGATTAGTACAATAATATGGACTGAGTACTAAAGGGAAATCGTGGCACGTGGAACTGATCATCATTTCCGTGCGATGATTTCGTTTTTCTTGAATCATAATTTCCAAATAAACGGTTTTCCCGTTTGTAAACCGAGAATAATTTGTGGTTTAGTGTCTGCTTTGCATCCTGCAGCAAACGTGACTCTCATCACGCAGCGTGGCCGCGTCCTCCTCCTCCTCATCATCATCATCACCATCAGCATCACCATTAAGGCTCCGCCCACTGAAGAGCCTGCCTTTAAAAGTCCACAGACGCGCTTCAGAGCTGCTGCACTTGTGCGGAAGAGTGGAGGGATTGTGACATTCCACGTCGTGTTTTCACCTGTTTAACTAAAACCATAAAGGTAAGACAAACCAACAAATCTGACTAGAATATGTAACATTTCGTTTAACCCAGGACTTCTTCTCTGGACCTCACCAGTCTGAAGATCAGTCTAATTGCCATGATGTGACACATTGCTCTCTTTTTGTGGCTCACATGAGAAATCATTACATTTTGATGAAGATAGAGGCCTGCAGGGGTTCTGCTCGCACATCATTTCACTGATTGCTCGACATGTATAGCCTGTATGCTGGTTGTCTCCTTCACTGCAGCAGAGATCCCATAATAATCGTCATGGTTACGCCCTCTTCTTCTCCAACCAGCATCTTGATCAGGCTTGTCTGTATATAAGTGGACATAATGTGAGCCCTTTTACACATGCAAAGTGTTGGGAGAGTGAATCTGACCAAAACTAATTCATTTCCTGATGGTAACAATGCAACTATGTTTATTTGTTGTTGTTTTTTTTAACAAGGAGAATTATTTAATAGACAGATTTTTATGTGCGTAGCTGTGGCTGTAAAATTTACAGAGCATGATGTGCTGAAGCAGCAACAGGACAGAGGAGAAGCTTGACCTCATCTGTGGTATGTGACACCACTAAATGTCAGGACACCCTTAATTCAAAGCTTGAGCAAAAAAAGCAATGCCTTTTCCTCTCACTGGCTGGCTACGTGGACGTTTCTGGGCAAACATAACATCTGCCAGTAGAGCACAAAGGCAGTAATCCTGCAGGCCTTACAGCAAGTCCTCTCGTGTGAAGGGCAAATCCATGATGAGATGCTAGGATGCTTTCAGTTCAGTTCCCTCTTTGAGGGGACTCGTGATTGCATATTGAGAATTGAAGTGCAGCTGCTGAATCTGAATTATTATTATTGTGTGCAAAATCACAACTTGAGGTCTTAAGCATCTCGTTCAGAAGGTAAACCTTGTCCAGAACTGCCCCCGATACGTGCGTCGCTTCACATCACAGTGGAAATGCAGCCTAGTCACACTGGTGACGTAACCGTCTGCGAGCTGCCCAACCAGGAAACAAACAGCAGTGTGTGACGTGGGGGCTGGGGGTGGTCTCTGCTGCAGTCGTTCCCCAGGCAGGCAGTGGTGTCCATGGTGATGAACAGAGGCTCTGTGAATTCTCATATGTAAATGGTTTTGGAGTCAAGGCGGGTAGATCTGAGCAATAAAATGTTTCACAGGAGTGGAAACGGCACATTTCTCAATTCAGTAGTAGTTGGGACATAAAAGTGAAACTCCTCTCTGACTCAGTCCTTTTGGAGGATGTGAAGTCAGTCACGTACGCCCTGCGATGAGCCCACGCTTCACAATTTATTCATACGTAACACTAAGCTTTCAACTTTCACCCCATGTCTTTTGGTGTACTCCTTGTGTTTTTTGTAAATCCTTCTTTATATGTTTTCTGCAGATGTCCACCAAGGATAAGCTCATTAGCCATGTGATGAAGGAGGAGCCTATTGGCTGCAGGAACAAGGTGACAGTGGTGGGCGTCGGCATGGTGGGCATGGCCTCTGCCGTCAGCGTACTGCTCAAGGTGCGTACAAGCCACAAGCCAGATTAATACTTTAAAAGCAAATGGGTCTGAAAAGTGCCAGGCGTTGTAAATGTGAAGACTGCGTGGTTCGTCATTCCACAAAATAAAACGCCAAACCTACTTTTGGCTTGTTCGTTTCACGTTTGGGGTGCACTTGAGGCCTGGTTGCTCATAGTTTCAATTAGTTTCCCTTCATTTTCACAACCTGATGTAAACGGTAAGACTTGAGTATTGTTGACTTCCATTATTTGTATGACATCAGGACCTGTGTGATGAGATGGCTCTGGTCGATGTGATGGAGGACAAGTTAAAAGGTGAGGCCATGGACCTGCAGCACGGAGCCCTCTTCCTCAAGACGCACAAGATTGTAGCCGACAAAGGTGAGAGTTCTCAAAAGTGACTGTCTGACTGACCCTTTCTGTAAGCTGTGTACAAATGCTGTCATTTTCTTTAGACTACAGTGTGACGGCCAACTCCAAGGTGGTGGTGGTGACCGCTGGTGCCCGCCAGCAGGAGGGCGAGAGCCGTCTCAACTTGGTGCAGCGCAACGTTAACATCTTTAAGTTCATCATCCCCAACATTGTCAAATACAGCCCCAACTGCATCCTGCTGGTGGTCTCTAACCCAGGTTAGTCAGATCAGGAGGGGTGCATGGAAGGAGATGACAGTAAATGAGAAGTTGTGGTTTTACTTGGAAAGGGACCAGATAATTACTGGAGAATTTTGCGACATGCATGTATAGATCTGTCGCGATGAACAATAAATCAATTAATCGCACTATAGGTGAAAATTATCGTCCTCGTTGTCATTTATCGGCTTTATCGTTTCTTCGTGCCTCTCTTTCTACTGAAGACACTGGATGACAAAAAGCTCAACTCCGTTCTTCACTGATCCCTCCCTTTCTCTTTAAAATCCATTTTAATGGTCCAAAATCACATTTTTGGATCATTAAAAGCAGCTAAGCTGAGAAGCTAAGCTAACAGGCTGACATTGGGGGGGGGGGGGGGGGGGCTCCGTCTTGTCAAAGCTCCAAAATTCACAGTTGAAACCCGTGCCTTCATGTAAAAAGTTGTTTTTCTCTGCAAAAAGAAGCTGAGAACTTGTTTACTGATTTTCTTAAATTAAAAGCTTTGTGTGAAAAATGCTATGCTAAAGAGCTCAAACCACACCGAGCGTCCACCATTTTGAGAACCGAAAAAAGGAGAGACAGCCCGTGTCACGTCAAGGGGCCTCCCTCCCATTTTTCTTAAAGAGACACGCTGCTCGCTCCCTCAATATCTATCCTTCGGTTCCATTTTATACTGCCATCCAGTGGTCGAGAAAAGGTACTACACAAAAAACAAAGTGACAAACATTTCTTCTTAAATTTGACAATAATTACTAATTATTGTCAAATTGCAAACAAAATAATCGTTTATCGCAATAATTTCTGAGACAATTAATCGCCCAGCAAAATTTATTATTGTGACAGGCCTATTTATGTGATATTAACACTTGCTCTTTGCAGAATAATGGCGGATAATGTTTGTTTTTTTTTGCTCTCTTAGTGGACATCCTGACCTACGTGGCGTGGAAGCTGAGTGGGTTCCCCCGCCACCGTGTCATCGGTTCAGGCACCAACCTGGACAGCGCCCGTTTCCGCCACCTAATGGGAGAGAAGTTCCACCTTCACCCTTCAAGCTGCCACGGCTGGATCATCGGAGAGCACGGAGACTCCAGTGGTATGTTGGTCTTCCTAAAAATAAATCCCCTCCTCACTCCCCTCTCTTTAGTTTCTATTCTAGGGCTGGTCTTTAAAATGCAGGATAGCTGTGTTAGTTCTGCTGTGTCTTTTTTTCATATTTAGCTTAGACGTCATCAGCTGTCACTTGTATGTTCTCTCAGTGGCCGTGTGGAGTGGCGTGAATATCGCTGGAGTTAGTCTTCAAAGCCTCAACCCAAAAATGGGGGCTGATGATGACAGCGAGAACTGGAAGGACGTGCACAAGAAGGTGGTTGATGGGTGAGTTCAGTTGATTCACCAGTACTCCAGCAGTGAGCTCAAACAACTGGCCCAACTAATGTTCCTCTCACACATCCACTCTGTAAAACCAGCAGCGCTGTGCTCAAGTGGAATATCATTACACAACAGATATTTGTTCTACGTCTTTTAAATGGAATGATTTAATTGCTTTGCGTGTGCCACCAAGTTTGACATTTAAAATGACGGGCAATTTATAGGCCGTGGTTAAATGAGTTCATGTGCACTACCTGTTGTCTGTGCTGCATTTTGTTCTGCACTGGATGTAGCAAAGTTAAAAAAAATACTCTTTTGTATCTGACATTGCACCACCATTTTGTCAGCCACTCAGCGTGACTTATCTTGCAGCAGCTGGGTGTTTAAGGAGGTTAGCCATGTGGAACACAAAAGGGTGACTTGTTGTACATGTTAAGGTATCAGGTGCAAAATAAAGACATTTCCACACTTTTCAGACAAGTTCTAAATGTACACAAAGGGTGTCTTGAGAAAAAGCTGAGATTAGGAATGGTGAACTTAGTCTTTGGAAATGGTTTAGTTTTGGTGCATTCTATTTAAGAAGCTTTCATGATAATCAGTTCAGTCGTTTTTCTGTAATTATTTTTATTTTTTGCAAGTTTGGGAATTTTTCAATTGTCACACTCTGTTCACGTTTAATTACGATGTGAACACTTCAGGGCCTACGAGGTTATCAAGCTGAAGGGCTACACTTCCTGGGCGATCGGTATGTCTGTGGCGGACCTTGTGGAGAGCATCATAAAGAACTTGCACAAGGTTCACCCCGTCTCTACACTTGTCCAGGTGGGGAAAACGAAGCAAAAAACTGTCTGATGAAATGACTCCGTCTCCTGACAGCTCTTCCTCTTCTTCTTCTGTGGGACAGGGCATGCACGGTGTGCACGACGAGGTCTTCTTGAGCATCCCCTGTGTTCTGGGAAACAGCGGCCTGACAGATGTCGTCCACATGACCCTGAAACCTGAAGAGGAGAAGCAGCTGGTGAAGAGTGCCGAGACCCTGTGGGGCGTGCAGAAGGAGCTCACCCTGTGAAGAGCTCAGCTTTGAATTCTCCAGGTGGATCCCCACCCCCACCTTCTGTGTCCCTTGCAGCGATGGGTGAAAGAGACTTCAGAATATCACAAAGTGCATGTAGCTAAACCGATCAAAGCTAGGTGTTACACGCTGATATTCACTCAGATCGTTTTCCTTTTCCACCTCCCCACCTGTCCTCGTCTGTCTGCGAGTGAATATTTAGACTCTTACATTAGTCTTTAAGGTCAGCCTGTTTTAGAGCGCACATGCACTCTCTGTTGAATGTTCTCAAGATCTTTGCATTTTGGATCCATGTACTTTGTTATTGTCATTGTGTACTATTGCTGTCGTCCCTGTACACTTGGTGTGCAATATATATATATATATGTGGATTTTACTATTTATCCTGCAATCTCTGTTCAAAAGAAGCAAAACAGAGACATTCCATTCTCTACCAAGGAAGAGCCAGTCACAAGAACACTGCCACGTGTTGGGTATTACTGGCAAAAATCCTGTGATACTCAAGTACATCCTGTCATCTAGCCAGGAGCCAGTGGAGACTATATAGTATTTTTACCAAGAGTCAAGTTTTAAGTCATCTGTCCTAAGATTATGCATCAGAGTCCCCTAGTATTTTCTTTGTCACCCAACAGATAAACTATATTGTCATTTATGAATAGTAATGCAGAGACAGCAAATATAATTATTTTACAACACAATAATCTACAGTACTGTATCGCTTACAGAGAAACTATAGTTGTCATGGCAAGAGTATTTTTATTTGTCGCATCAAATAAACCTGCCAGAGTAATGATTATGGTCTGTCTCCTGTTCTGTCCTCCATGTCAAAGGTTTGTAGAGCTGTGGATTGAGCAGCTTGAAACTACACCGTAGCAAGAACACCGACCGGTCAGTGTTTGGACAAAGCAGATCTCAAGGTGTCCTTGTGTTTGGTTCTGGGGCATTTGGAAATAAAAATCCTGCCTTGACAAGAAGGCTAATGTTCCACAAACTGTCATACTACAGCTGACTGGTATGTGTGAACACGAGGCTGGACAGACTCTTGATAAGACCCGAGGGTGACGAATTAGTCAAGAATTTATGGAAAAGTTCATATTTTTTCTCCTTTAATGCACAACCAGTCACAAAACCATGTTAAAAAGATCAAATAACTCATGAAACCAGATTGCTTTATTTGTTTATACCACTTTACATAAATCTATAGATATAAAAGAACAGGTGGTCTGTGGCTGAATTGAAAACGAGGAAAAAAGCTGATATTCTATCATACAATTCAAAGTGCATTTAGTAAAAAAGGCTGCTATAAGAAACAAAATATATAAGTTAACATATTAGTTTGATAGTTTTTTTTTTTTTATACCCTCTAGCCCACAGCTTTAATCATAAATTTCACCCCCTACACTAAATGACAACCCAACGTTCTCAGCAGGACTGAGCAGGAGTGGATAGCGCAAAACTGTAAAACAAAATACAATTAGAGAGCCTTTGTTATATCTTAGAATCAAATATGCCAAGACTGTACAGAGTGAAACAGCTATTTTACTTTACTGACTGATTAAAACAATCAAGACAGAAAAATTAGCCTGAGCCGCTGACGGAAACAAAAAACACCAGCTCAGATCATCCAGCAGGAGCACACTGGGCATAATGTGTAGTCTGGGGGTAGTTTTACCCAAATTAAACAGGTAGGGGTCCATGTTTGTCATCACCTCAACCACAAAGAAATAATCCCTTTGACTCCAAGACGACTGAACAAGAATTCACAAATCCTGAGGTTGGACCCGTCAGTTTATGTGGGTATTTACTTCAAACATTTCCCACTGAAGTTGGCTAACTTGAGCAGTCCTACTCGAAGCCCCTCAAATCTTCATCTTTGCCATTTGTGCCGACTGGCCAAATACGTTTGTCCAGTAAAGTAAAACTGATCGGGGAAGGATGTTGTTTACAAGTTAACACACAAACCCAGTGTGAACAACAACTACAGCCTAAACACTCAAAAGTTTTGCATACACACATTGGACTTGCACTTAAATTTGACCAATTTGGCATGTGTGTGTCTCACAGTTCGTTAACCACACTACCTGAATCACAAAGGTGGTGGAGCTTCTATACAATATTAGGGCACGAAAGTAATTATTTCCACATCTGGACTGTGTTTGTGACGCTTTATAGTGCCAACCACAACACAGGTGACACCCAAATAGTTCAAAATTCTTTAAAAACGTTCCGTCTTTGTTCGTTTTTACAAAAAGCCAGCTGGTTGATTTACACGATGACAGTAAAAAGAGAACAGCTGGAAGAAGAGTAAGAGTGTGAAGATATGCACGTTTCCATGTTGTCAGCGTGGGTCAGTAAAGGTCACTGAGGCCAGCAGTCTTGCGAGCTTTCTGCATGAGAGCACGAAGCTGGAACTGTTTTCTGGACAGAAGGCGTACGTGCTGGAACAAAAAAAAAACACATGCAAGTCAACAACAACAGCCTCACAGAGAGCGACAGTAAACTACGTGGCTGCCAGCAGTTGTTCAGAAGGATACCTTGAGGAAAACTTCCAGATCGATGACACCTCTGCGAAGAGCTTCTCCCAGATAGAAGATCGTATCCTCGATTGCATTCTCTTCAGCATACAGGTTCAAGATCTGTTTGTACAGAGGAGCTGTGGGCACAATGACATCATCTATATCATTGTTCTCCGACTGGTTCTCCATTTTCTCCAAAGCGTCACTTAATTCTTCATCCTTTTTCTTCAGCAGGTCAATGTTTCTGTCAACTTCAGCCTGAAACAAACAGTGAGGTGTCATGGTGACTAACAGCAAAACACAGGAAGGGGGTGCAAAGATTTAACACGGTAAAGGAAAGAATATCTCACCACTTCCTGATCAAGTCTTGAGATCATCTCCTCCAGCTTTTGGTGACCTTTCTTCAGGTCCTCCTCGGTCCGTTTAAGCGCATCCAACTCTGCCTGAGCTCTGTCCATCTCTTCCTTCATTCTCCAGCGAAGTTTGTCGCTCACAGCTGAAATCAGAGATGCGCGGATGGTGTCCTCACCAATGGTGCCATCTCTGCTAGGACCTTAGGAGGGAAACAGTAGGAACTCATGTAAAAGAAGATAGGAGTTTGGAAAAACAAACGCTTAAGTAAAAAAAAAAAAAGCTTTTGCTGCTGAGTGGGGTGATAAAATTTAGTTTATTATTTTTTGAATATGTAAAAAAATAATAATAAAATAAACAGCATGAAGCATGTCAAAATTTTTTGTTTTACATGTTCAAGGGAGTTCTTAATCACTTACATAATCTTACATTACATGTATAATCCATACATATAACAACTAAACCCATATTTAACCCATCAATATAGTATCTAAGTTAAATACAGTAGATAAACAATTTTTTTTAATTCACCAAACAAAAAAAAACAAAAAAAAACTAGCATCAGTAACAAAAACATAAACAATTATTGAATAATAATATTACCAGTATACATTATATCCAGTAAATAAAGTAATCCATCAGCACCTTAACCCACAACCTGTAGTTATTTGAAATCTAAAAACTTAATAAAAATGCATAATAATCTTATGTTTACGACAAAACCTCATTCACATATGCTTCTTATATAAAAGTTGTTTTCATGAATGTATCACCAACCTGTAAGTAACTCTACGTGCTTCAGCTTAACAGGATGTGAAAAAATGGAAAGGTTAACACTCTTGTTTTTTTGCAGTTAAAATATAGAAAATGTCATGTAGAATTCAAAGGAACAATTCACCAGTTCACCTTATTTCAAAACAGACAGTGCTGCCCTGTTTTCTGCTACATGCAAAACTTTAAATAAACCGATTGCATTTCCTATAAGTAATTGTAGTTGTATGAATTTTATTGAATCTGTCAGTATTTAAAATATGACAGAATCGTTTAGGTTTTTAATATTTTATTCCTTTGCATTTGCACAAAATAACTTAAAAACTATCTTGATGCATGCTCAATAATCCAGGTAGAAAAATCCAAAAAAGTTCAATCTGGTCCTCTGGACATTCAAAAAAACAAAAGCAAAACAAAGCAAAAAAAATTCTAGAAACGTTTCGTCTCTCATCCAAGAGACTTCCTCAGTCTGAGGTGCTGTTTTCAGCTCAGTCTCTTAAATAGCACCTTCTCAGAGTGGATCAACCAGTTTGCTGCTGACAACCA
>NC_056507.1:17601084-17620643 GCF_014905685.2 Nematolebias whitei | reverse complement strand
ACAGCACCTCAGACTGAGGAAGTCTCTTGGATGAGAGACGAAACGTTTCTAGAATTTTTTTTTGCTTTGTTTTGCTTTTGTTTTTTTGAATGTCCAGAGGACCAGATTGAACTTTTTTGAACTTAAAAACTACAACTTCACAGTTTAAGAGTAAATGCACTGAGGGCAACCTTATCAGCCCCACAAATGTCAGAGTTGATCCAGCCCAGAGGCAAACCTATTCCTTCTCTTTACTAAATATAGAAGTCAACTAAAATTCCTCCAGCATGCTGGTGAAGAAGCAGCTTTTCACTGCTGCAGGTCTTTGTGGACAGAAGCATGGCTTGTGGGGGGAGGGGAGAGTATCCTACCCTTTGGCCTTTGATACGCCCCGCTCTAGTTACAGTACTGGCCTTCGACTGGTAGCCCAGCGTGCCACTGAAGCCACTCGGAGGGTGAAAGAGTTAAAGTAAAAAGGTCAAGAGTCTTCAGTCAGGGTAAATAAAGACCATGAAGACTTTTACACTCATCTGGAAAAAAATTATTTTCTAAGACTTAACCTCATATTTTAAAACATAACCTTGTAAAGTTCCAAAAATCCCTTTTCAAACAAATATTGTGCTTTGATTTTAATCAGTGCAAACCTTGGAAGATGAACAAATGAGAGAGAAATTAAAGCAAAATATATAATTTTAATGCATACCTGCAGTGGAGACAGGAGGCTGGGCGGGGTAGTGTCCAGGTCCAGCAGTGGTGGGGTAAGCGTTTCCTCCTGGGTACTGGTAAGCTGGGTAACCTCTGAAAATAAAAATGTGAAAAAATTGCCCAACTTCTGAAAAACATTTTGCAAAAGGCATAAACATGCATTATTTCTGGATACTTTCAAGATACAGATGATAAACTTTTTGTGAAATACATCCATAATGTTCCTTATTCCTTGAACAGGGAGCACTGGGAATATATCTTCTCTAATCTTTAAACAGTACGTCATCAAATTATTAATGATTTGTGTGTTTCTGTGTGTGTGTGATGAGGGAGAGGGTGGAGAACTGTGAGGCACATCTCTTACCCAGGGTTAGCATTGGGACCGTAGGGTGAGACTGCAGGCATGCCAGGCATATAGGAGGCTTAGGAGAGATAAAAAAAAAAAAAAAAAACAGAATAATCTTTACAGATATTTAAAAATATGTGCAATTTTTGTCAGTGGTCTAACACACACAAGTTTATTGTTGATTTGGTGATTTGTTAGTTTAATAGGTCAGCTCCACCTAGTGCTGAAGAAGATTAATGCATCACTTAAAATATAAAGTTTATGTGTAGCAGAACTGTAAACTAAACTTTTCATAATATAACAACAAAAGAAAGCCAACTGGAGTTCTACAACTGAGGTAAAAAATTTATCTTTGGCCTTTCAAAACACAGACCTGAACTGATCAAGTCTCATTCTACTGTAGTATTATATATACTTTGTCTTGGTATATGTTAAAATACCTGCACTCTGCATCTTGAAGTTTATAATTAAAGCACTGGTCGCTAAAATCACCATATTTACAGAAATAAATGCATCTCACTCACAATTAGGGGGTCCAGCTGCTTGATAGTTGGGAAAGGAGCCTTGAGTGGTAGGGCGGGAAAACACCGGGGGCTCCTCTCCAAACACAACGATCATCACCTGAATCAGGCCATACAGGTCCGACTGAGGCTGTAAAGAAAACAGTAAAGGCCAAATTATACTAAACTCATCAAGAAAAGACCAAACATAATAATAACAAGAACAATTGGGACATATTTGTGATTCTTATCAAAGTTCCGTTTTGTCCCCATTAGTAGTCAGAAAAACATTATGTTCATGTAAGATGACTGGGTCCAGAGCTGAGCGAGTCCGTCTGCTCACAGAATGTTGCCCTCTCTCTTTTCAAGACGACAGTGTTCATTTGCATCTGATATTAACAGGTGCACTGAGCAACACAACCTCAAGTAACCACAGATCTCTGTTCCCCAGAATACATCCAGTACAAAATCAAACAAATAAGTGTCCTGAACAATTATTAGTACAGCTTAACATACTTGCATGTTCAATGTTTGTCTTGGTTACCCTGAATTAAACATGGATTATTTAGAAAATACGTAAACTGTGTGGTAGAAGAGGTCTGTGTGCAGACAAACTCAAGCGTTTAAGCTCTGTACATTTTTTTATGCTGATAGTGTTGTGAATCAAAGTAAAAAATAAAATAAAGCCTGATATGCTCAAAAAGTTTAATACTTTTAATACATCTATGGGACGTGTGTACTAAGTTCTTATATGCCACACCTGAAACACTTGCTTTGACAAATAGAAATGAACAATTAGGTTCTAAACAAATAAGGCCATGAATAAACGGTGACTCTGTGGATCTGTAAGACAGCTTTGATGCTGTGCTAAAAACAGTTTAGATTAATTAAACAGCAGAAATTAACATAAATTAAAAACAGGTTTTCTGTGACACTAAATTATTTCGGAATAAAATCCTCAGTTGTATGCTACTACCAAGTATCAATTGTGATCTATGCAGACATAGCTTAAAAAAAAAAAAAAAAAAAACTATGAAAATACCTGAAACTAACAGATCTTCCATACTTACATGTTTCCACTCATGTAGGTAAGGCAAATAAATTTTGCCATTAGCATCAATGTGCTTGCCAGTTTTAATCATCATGGTACTGGTTGGTTTAACAAAACATATAGGAGGGTTGTAGGGGTATGTGTCCAGCAGCCACAAACACACTGGGATGTTGTAGACATTACCTACAAAACATACACACAGTCCTGTATGACTTTTTTTAATCGTCTCACTTGACAAGTGGTATGTTATAGTCAGACATTTTTAGGAGTTGTGATTAAATGCACAAGGAACATGTTGATAAAATGCAGAGCAAATGAGTTATTTCTTTATTAAAAATAACCAAAAAAACAAAATGCTGTAACAAATCACATGGTGCCATAGTGTTGGTCTCCAAATCAAATGAAACCAGTTATCTAAACCACTGCTTTGATGACTGGCTCAAAAGACAAATGAGCAAGAGTAACTTTTTTTTTTTTTTTTAGCTTGGAGGGGAACAACATACTTTGCTCATTTCCTCTCCAAGCTGGATCAGTAATTACTGTACTAGGACCTTAATTTATCTTTACAATAGTCATGTTGCATCATGCTAACATTCCTAACAAGTTAATAAAAAATCCAATGCCAATTGAATATTAAAAGTAAACCTATTTAAATTATAATAAATAAAAAAAATTAAGTTGTGGGTGGCACCGTTGGTAGAGCTGTCGCTTCTCAGCAAGAAGGTTGCCGGCGCAAATCCCGACCCAGGACCTTTCCGGGTGTGGTTTGCATGTTCTTTCCATGCATGCGTGGGCCAGCGCGCAACAAGACGTGTCTCCATCTCCCCCCGCCATCGATAAAAAATGAGATGAGCGCCAAGGCAAGTAATCCAGGGAAAATACTGAGTTTTATTAGTTTTAGGACTTCATTGGATTGCTTTTTTGTTGTCCTGTAAGTGTAACGTTAATGTTATGTAAACTGTACGTAAAGTCATGTTGCAGTCTCTCCCTTCAATCATACTTTTTTTACACAATTAATTTGCTGAAGTGAAAGGAGTATATAAAAATTGAAGCAGTACCAGTACTTATGAATAGCTATTATTATGTTTTAAATCATTGTTACCTCTGTAGCTCACAGGGACAGTCCCTGTCAAACTCATCAAGTCTCTCGAAGAGCCATCGTTAAAGACTGTAACACAAAAAGTGCATTTTACCATTAATGGGTAAACAAAGTAAAAAAAATGTTAAAAACCACAAGAGCTGGTGTGATTCAGTTTACCATAAGCATCCATAACAGGTTTCAGATCCTTGTATTGGGAGATGACATTAGTTAATTCTCGAACAGTCAAATCTCTATATTTGTATTGCTAGACGACACAAATGAAAGAAGTAGAGATAAAAACATGTTAATATAATTGAAGCGAGACAACACTTTTGTTATAATTAAAGCCCCCAAAAATAAATAACTGCACTGTTATGCATGTCATGTTCAGTAATAGTACATTTTGGCATATGAAATATGAGGTCTATATCTGTAAAGTTTCCCAAAATGAAAAACAATGAGGCAAAAATAAACAGTACTGTCATTCATTATTATGGAATCATAAGTACAGTACACAGATATGGGTGTGACATAAGCTTTAAAACAATGTGACGTCGGCTTTTTAAATAACACAGAATTTAGTTTCGGGTATCTCATTAAAATATCCTATAATTAAGCCTCTACAGCAAATTCGAAAGTTTAATAATCAAACCTCTGTGGAATATCTTTAAAAAGCTGTTTCTTCGAACAGCTAATGAGGAAATGCTAACCTAGAACCTATCGGATAACATAGCTAAACTACGACGACCAGAAAAGAACTAGTTTTACCTTTAGCATTTTCTTCAGCATGCCTTCGTTGACTACTGCCATGTTTCTCAGAAGTCTATTCTCGTTAGACTTTGAAGTGGCTGAAAAGCTGTTTTTAAGCCTGCTGAAGTGAAGCCGAACACAAAAAGACGGCGCTAGTTAGTACGACTCAGAATGCTAGGCTAACGAGGCTAGTCCAGCCTCGAGTCAACAAGACAGCGATTCAAATACTTTAGAAACCTTCCAGTTCACTATAGGTAATATATATGCGTTACACGTAATTATCAGACAAATTAGTTGTCAAAATAAAAAAGGAAAGAACGGGAAATGCACAGTTCAACAACGCGACAGAAAATAGTATCCAATGATCAACAAAGCAACTTCCGGGAGTGCTGTAAACTACTTCCGGTTAGTGTCCGCTAACGTTTAAGATTTATTTATTTAATTATTTATTCAAATGTATTCAACTAGTACATGCTGCAGGCCTTCTTAATTCAGAAAAGGAAGTTATTTCCTGAATGTCACCAAGACAGGACTTATGACTTCTCTTGTATAGTTTTATAATACAGCTTGTACTGTTTCATTTTTATATACTTTCTTTAATTTACTTTTCATTTTATATGATTGTCTATTTTGTTGTCTGTACCTCATCTGTGTTCTTTGTTTCAAACAGGTCCCTCTTGTAAATGAGTCCTCGTGACTCAGTATAAATAAAGGCTGAATGAATGAATATCTTAAAAATCTGGGCTAGATAAAGCAAACTAGAGGTGCACAAAGTCTGACCTGATTTTGTTTTATAGGCGACACTGTCAGGTGTTATAAGGTCACAATGCACCTTCAAATTTTCAATCTTATTTTGTTGAAAAACACACCCTTGATCAAAATCCTTGAACAATACAAACTTGTTTTAACTGACCATGAGGTAGTGCTCTGAAATATAAAGGAAGTTCAGACAATTGTTGTTAAAACTAAGTTTGAAAAACAAAAAAACCTGTAAAATCGGTTTCTCGTGCAAATATCGTCCGATTTCCCAAAATTAAGGAAATTGGGGCCGATAAATCGGGCAGCCGATTTATCAGTGCACCCCAATGTAAACCACCACAAAACTGTGAAAACCTAAATAGGTACTGGGAAGCACGGTGGCACAACTGGTAGAGCTGCTGCCTACCAGTGAGCAGGTCCCTGGCCCAAATCCCAGTCCGGGTGCCCTTCTGGGTGGAGTTTGCATGTTCTCTCCGTGAATGCGTGGGTTTTCTCTGGGTGCTCCAGTTTCCTCCCACAGACCAAAAACATGCATGTTAGACTGACTGGTAACTCTAAATTGTCCCTAGGTGTGAGTGAGAGAGTGAATGGTTGTTTGTCTCGTTTGTCTCTATGTGTCCCTGTGATGGACTGGAGACCTGTCCAGGGTGTACCCCGCCCCTCACACAGTGATCGCTGGACATGGGCACCGGCGACCCCCGTGACCCAAAATGGAAGAAGCGGGTAAAAAGTAATGGATGGATGGATGGATAAGTAGGTACTGTGTTAAAGTACTAATAACGAGATTTATCTAAAGCGGGGGGCATCTGTTCCTGGTGTTCGAGGACCACTATCTTGCATGTTTTACTTGTTTCCCCGCTGCAACACACCTGATTCAATGGTTCAATTAACTAAAAATCCTGTTAATTACCAAATTCAATTCAGGTGTGTTAGAACAGAAAAAACATCTAGAACATGAAGTATAGTGGCCCGAGAGGAGTGGCTGTCCACTCTGGACAAGGTCTTCCTGTCACTGTCGGAAAGACTTTTATCATATTTTTAATCAAATCGTTCTCATTCTCTACTCATGGAAAATGAATCACAAAACAACATTTAAAGATTAAATCAAACTTTTATTTACACAATCTATATACAGTTGTTCAAATAATATTTGTAAAAATGAAAGGACAGTGGTATTTACAAACAAATCTGAATTTCACAAAAAGTTTTAATTTGTCATGACTTGGTATTTTAAGTCACATATCTCAAAATGATCTTGTTTGCATTTTATCCTTGAAAACTTGAGGTTTAAATTTCTCAATTTTATATAAAATATCTGAGACACTATGAACTACGAAAGCAAACAACTTACAATAATGTACACATTTTTCTTTACTTTTGCAAGTTTTGTACTTAGTTTGTCTACGTGCTGTTTTATTTAGAAATTTAAATCAATTTAAAAACTTTACTATTAGTTTGTGCGTGAAATATTTTAGTTGTGTACCTGGTTGTATCAGGTTTCTTGACTCAAAAGGTCAACACTGCAAAACTGTCCCAGTTCAAAATGTTTCATGAGCTGCTGTAAAGTGATTCAGGGTGGTTATGAAATGGTATATTTAAGAAGATAAAATCCTTTTTTTTTAATATAGTACATTTCTCACCAAATTATAACACAGGTTTTCATTTACACCGTTTGATATTTAAAAACAGTATAAAACTGAAAAACTAAGTGTTTTTTAATTATCAACCAGTCAACTTGTAAATCTAATTAGTGCATCTATAGGATAATACAACCAAGACAAATATATATACTGATTACTCAAAAGGTTAACAATTGGTTTCATTTTCTTTTTGGAAAGGTTGACCATCATCTCTGTCCACAGACAGAAAATAGTTGTCATCTGTTTGTCTGTGCTGCTGCCAGCCTAAAACAGAAGCAAGATATTTCCCATTAAATAACAAATATGTCAAAGGCATGGACAAAGTTCAACGCTCGATTAATGACTGATAAAAATGTACTTCAATTCATACTTGTCAAGTATCAAAGTTCATGCTGAATAATCTAGGTAAAAAGTCCAACAAAGTTGAATCAGGTCATCTGGACGGTTTCTTTCTTTCATTCTTTCTTTCTTTTTTTGTTGAAAGTTTCATCCAGAGGACTTCATCAGTCTGAGGAGCCACAACAAACTCAGTCCCACAAGCATCAGACTCACAAAATGCTAACCAGTTTGATGGTGACAAGATGGTTTCTGGGGCCTGTCGACTCCTCTCAGGCAGCCATAGCCAAAGTGGTTCAAAACATCAGCTGAGTTTGTTGAGGCTCCTTGGACTGATGAAGTACTTTAGATGAACAATGAAAAGTCTCCAAAAAAAAAAAGTCCAGATGACCTGACTTACCGTATTTTCTGGAGTATAAGTTGCATCAGTCAAAAAATGCATCATGAAGAGGACAAAAACATGAGTGGTTTCGGCGTATAAGTCACATTTAGTATGCATCACCGCTGACCTATCACGTTTATTATGCGTTTATTTGATGATCAAAACAGCTTCATTTCACGGGCGGCTTGTCGCCATCCATCCATCACGGCCGGAGCCGCTAGCTCTCCAGCGTTCCTCCGCCTGCACCAGCTGAGTGAAGCGAGCACACATGGGAGGACTCACTGTTGCAGTTCTTGGAAATTTCAAGCGTCAGGCAAAAATAGCATTATGAATATGGAAAAAAAAAAAAAGTGTGTAAGTCGCTTTGGCATATAGGTCATAGGACTGACAAATCTATGCAAGAAAACTGTGACTTATACGCTAGAAAATACGGTAATTATGTTGGATTATTTCCCCCCCCCCCCCGGATTATTGAGCATGAACTTGATGTTTTGAACCACTTTGGCTATAGTTGCCTCAGAGGAGTGGACGGGGGAGAGGGAGGACTCCAGAAACCATCTTATCACCATAAAACTGGTTGTTCCACTATGTGATTAAGCCACTTATGGGACTGAGTTTGTTGTGGCTCCCTGGACTGATGAAGTGCTTTGGATGAAGGACAAAACATCTCAACAACAACAACAAAAAAGAAAAGAAACCATCCAGATGACCTGACTGAACCTTGTTGCACTTATCAAGTATGTTTTTCTTGTTTTTTTTTATTATTAAATTTCCGCATGTCTTAACACCAGTTTGTATTCAGGGCATAGATGCGTTTACGACGTGTTTGTGCTACTTACACGAGGCTTGTTCATGTTCTGGCTGAGGTTTCATACACACCGGTGGAAACTCTCCAAACATGGCGGCCATTACTTGCAGCAGGCTCACTAAGTCACATTCTCCCTATAACACAGGAAGAAAAGTCCCAGTAGCATCACACTGCTATAAACCACTTCAGACTGTGCATATCAGTGGTAAACATTAACCAGCATGCTGTTTGGCGTCGTTGACATAACGCTGTTAAGAAGCATGTATTAGACATCGTTTCAGTGCTTACACTCTTCCATTCTTTTAAGTAAGGCAGCTGAATTTTCCCCTCGTTCGTGACATATTCTCCTTTGACAACCATCATCTCTCGAATGGGTTTCACATAGCAGATGGGAACAGACTGAGGGTAGTTGGGCTCAAGCCAAAGACATATGGGAATGTTGTAGGTCATGCCTTAAATGACAACAGAAAACAGAATTCCAGACAAAATTAAGAGTTACTTATGCATCAAACCTCAAAACTGAATAAAAATGCTTTGAATTGGTTTTGCACAGAACAGTGCAACTCCTGAAAATACCTGAAATCATGACAGGAATGGTCCCAGTAAGGCTCATCAAGTGTTTTATGGTTCCATCATTATAAACTGTACAAAAAACAATGACTGATCGTTGAATAAATACAGCATTAGAATGTGAGGTGTTGTTAAGTTACATACCATATTTGTCCATCACAGGAACAAGGTTTTTGAAGTAAATTAGTGCAACATAAATTTGATCAGCCACATATTTTCTAAGATACGCCTTTTAAAACACACAAAACAAGCAAAAACATGATAAAGGCTTTGAAATTTAAAACCTTAAATACAAAAGTCAAGCCACTAACCGTTTGCCGAGTCGGCGAAAATTGACTTTCCTAAGAACAGATGATTATCCTTACCTTGGGAAGCATTTTCGATATTGTATTCCTACTAAATGACATGGTTCTTAGTTTTTTCTGAAAAAGAAAATGGGAAAAAAGAGAATGCGGTCTGTTTTTAGAGCAGCAACACTCAGTACTCTTAAGTTTCTTTCCATCAGGACAATGTCCAACATTTTATAACTGTAGTGAGACACGTGAGGTACGTGTCACTTGTTGTATGACAAATATATGAATTATATATGCATACAATATTCACGAGTTCTTCATTTTTCTGACTGTAAATGCCGTGCATTGAATTTAACAGAAATGTGAACGAGAGACGTTATTTATCTTTGACCCATCAAATGAATGGAATCATTTATTTTCAAAATCAAAGTTTAACATCAAACATTTACATTAATTTGGCAAAATATGAAAATAATAACAGACAGTTTCACAGAAAATGAACTTCAAATCACTCGGCGGTGATTTGAGGACTTTGCTTCAGACATTTCTAAAAATATCTGTACTGATTTATGAGAGAGAGGTGAGTTTAAGAGTAAATTGAGATTTATCTTACAGAGGAATATGTGAGGGAGATTTAATCTGTTTAACCAGAAGTTGCACGCTCCGTCCGATCTCAGCTTCTCACGGTACACTTGGTCAAAATAGAACCATCTACCTGTTGACGATGAATCAGCGTTGGATGTAGTTCCTTTCTGACTCGTTTCAGCGTCTCCGTCGAGAGCTACCAAACCTTCAGAAAGTCGTGCGTTGATTAGCTCAAAACAGAATTATAATCCCCAAAAAACCTCTGGATTCTTCATTGCTCTGAAGCTTTCAGGACCGGCTGCACTCTCAATCTGCTCATTCTGTTGGACTATCGGACCTGTTGTCAGCTCTCAATCCAACATCTCTCAGAACTCTCAATCTAACTTGAACTGGGGAGTTGCCACATTTTATTTGGGTCGACTTCCTGTTCAATTTAGAGCTTTCTGATTCGTGGAAGGACCAGAAAGAGGAGTGGTTTTTGACGTAAGGTGTTTATCAACAGTCGAGGTCAGAGAATGAAACTTGTTTAACATACAGAAAAGATTATTGCAGAAGCAGCAGACTTTTTGGAGTCTACTCTTAGTAATCTTCTGAAAAAGTTTAAACATGACATTTCTTCTTCAGTAAACATTTTAGTTGACCGAAGACCAACCTTTCACATACTTACGACAGCTTGCTCATTTCAGACAGAAAAATCAAGAAAGGCATATTCAGGTGATTTCTGCTTTGAATGAGGAACAAAAATCATTACTTACTGTTTATGTAAAATAAAAATTAGTAGTTCTTTTCAACCTGTAAAGCATTGAGTGAACTAACACAATTTGATTATCAAAACATTTGTAAGACAGTAATGATTATAAAGAATTGTCTTTTCTGCTTGATTAATTCAAGAAAGAAAGTTCATCAGATGGTTCAGACTTATTCAGATCAATGAAAATAACAGTCTCTGTCCATCTGGTAGATTTGAGGTTATCTGGTTCACTACATAACCCTTAAAAACCAGGAAGAGAACAGTCCCATATTTAGCCACACTATCTGCCCTACAAAGAAAAAATACTATTTACTTTAACAGTAAGACTAGATAGGTTTTACATCTCTTTGGTAAAAATATTCTCAAAGTATAATATTAAAGTAGGTGATCACATACAGTAATTGTGACATGAAACGCATAATCACCAGCAGTAATGTTCTAATGACAGAATTGTTGTGAAACTTTACCATTTCCAGTTTCTTTATACATTTAATGGACTTATTGTAAATTGTACCTTATATTCATGATACTTTTTAAAATATATATTTTTTGAATTCATAATAATGTTCTAATGGGATCAATATTTTTGGTTTACAATTTTTCTTAACATTTGGCTTCTGAAATTGGCCAACATAAGCACACAGCTGGCTTATTTTTAAAACCATCATTTCAGTTTTGTTGTAAAATTAGTTTTTTAATTCACTGAAAATCTTTCTGAAATATACCCAACATATACAACATACTGGGATCACTTTATCCATGAGAATTATTTCCCACTTTTTAGACAAAAATAAGTTTTGATTTGATGTAAGGTATTCATGTTGTTCAATTTAACCTAAAATAATGTTCATGTGACACAGTTGATTGTAAAACAGTTTAACAATATTTAAGATGATCCTTTGAACCTTCATTAAAGGTTTTATGTTTTCCTGTCTGCTGTGCATGTTTGGTTCTTTTGTACAGCACTTTGGTTGGCCTTGTTGCTGTTTTAAGTGCTATATAAATAAATTGGTATGGTATGGTATTAAAGCTGCACCCAACCAGCATTAAACATTACCGGCGTAATACATAAAATGGCCTGTAGGTGGCAGCAAATCTAAAATTTGGTGTGGAAACAAGAAAAGTTGAGTGACTTCTTCAGCTCGACATCTTTATTATTTTTTTGTCCTGCAATACATTTGCCACATTTTCAAAGGGTAAATACATCTTAAATAGTGACACAGCTGACATTTTTACAAAATCCTTCCACACCTCTGCTCCACAGTTTCCAGGGTGGAGAAACAAACCATTACATCTTTGTGCAACCTCCTCCTTCTCTCTCCCCCCCCCCCCCCAGAGGTGCACAGTCTTTGTCATGTTGGCCAGGACTTCTGACATGTCTGTTTTCTGGTGGTTCACTGGCCAAGTATTGCAACAACATGCTGCTACTTTTCTAAAGCAGTGGGCGTTTGAATGCATAGGTTTGTGGACTTCTATATTGACATGAGTGTCCTGTTAAGGGATTGACAGAGAGGAAAAGTATACCACATCTGTAATTAAATTTCACAAAATCCAGCCCCCCCCCCCCCCCCCATTATAAATGTATGAGCACAAAAGGTTAAAAAATATAAAGAAAACACAGTCAAAGGTGGGGCCGATCATGAACCCCTTCATCGTTTCAGTCATTTTAAACACAAGGCTTCTTCCAAACAATATCTAAAGACTAAAACATATTCACAGTTTGTGGATTTTCTCCAAGCTGAGAAATAAAATGTTAACCAAGACGCAGGTTAAACACAGCGGTCCAATGTTTTCAGAGTCGTTACGGGAGTCATTTAAACTGTACAAAACCATGACGTGAAAACAGTCAGGCTGAAAGGACACGACAGCCGAACATCGGACGTCTGAGTTTAATTAAAACTGCCCGTATAAATGACCAGGTCAGTTCAACAGATCAACAATAAGCACAACCTGTGCTAAATGTACTCATTTAAAAAAAAAAAAAAACTTCCACTCCCTGCTCCAAGGAAATTTTGACAACTTGTTTTATACTGGCCTATGCTTTTATACGTATATTCTGTTTTTAACTAAATCCTATCCAGACAGATGCAATCAGAGAGCAAGCAAAATTAGATCAGTGTAGTGTTGTTTTTTTTACTCTGTACAGTGCACTCGTATTTTTCTGGTTGTGCACGTAAACAAAACAGCAAACATCATACGGGGTCAAGCTAGCTGCTAACATGAGGTACAGAATAGTTAAAAGATAAGGCAAAGTAAACACATCAATCATATTTAGGCAGCAAAGGAATTCATTAGTTACAGAGAGCGCGAGCCTCTGAATAATAAGGATTCAAGCAATGCACTCCTCCAACACATGATCCAGGACCTGCTGCAGACAATATTCCCCACATATACAGTAAATATGGTTTGAGAAGATTAGCACCTGACCTGTTATTGCTCCTTTAAAAGAGCTATAAGTGGAAAAAAAAATTAACAGCTTGAGGATAGAACGGTGTGTGCGGAAAAAAACTAACTAAGTTCTGAGGCAGGACGCGTGTTACCACTTTGCTAAACTCATGACATACCTTAACCGTAGTTGCCAGGAGTATTAGATTAGACTTTCCTGGGCCTTTTAATACCTGAGCCATACTATCCAAACCCTGCAGCCAAAAATAAAATATTATTACCATATAGTTGAACGGTACAGATACTGAAATAAACTCCAGTTCTCTTTCTCTAAAGCTGCAATGAGTCTCTGAGGCTTCATTAACAGCAATGATGACAACCATGCGTTCTTTTCCATCTGAAACCAAGGTGAAACCATAAATGAAGTTGTCAGAGAAGGTTTATTTCCAACACTTGGTGTAGTTAGGATAGCGGAGGTCTATTGCACCAGAACACTAGCCGTTGGAAATATTATTTAGCAAATAAAATTTCACAATGAAAAAGATCCGTAAAAAGTGAAGGTAGAAACTCATCTATCTCTGTTAGCCCCTTTTCAAAATATCTATTCCAGAAGAAACTTTAATTAACTCAAGGGAGATAAAAATGATTAAACCAGGTGCTTTTTAAAAATAAACATATTTATGTACTTGTAGTGATCAATGATTTTCAATTCTACCAGTCACAAGACAAAAAAAAAATCATACCAGAAACTAAATCAAATATTTTCTTTCTTTTTTTTTTTTTTACAGTTTAGGCTAATTGGTAAAGAGCAACAAAAAAAGATCCCATATCAGCTTCCACCCCCAGCATCTCCCAGGTCTGCAATGCCATTCGAGCAAACCCTGTGCATGTCGAATGGAGGTGGGTTATTTATGCGAGGTGAGAGAAAAACAAAATGTTTAATCCAGTCCTTTCCATGTAAATCAGTCAGTCCTTCCAGGTTCGAGGCAGGGGAAAGGGAATTGGGCTTCAAGGCAAGAGGGCGCAAGAGACACCCTCTTTACAACCAGTGTTGAGACTGAAAACAATAAGTTAGCAGGAAATGCGTGGAACAACCCAGCTTGATCGAGTCATTAGTGGTGTTGCTCACAGATCGATGTGGCCCAACATAAAAAAAAAAAAAGAAGAGACCAGCTCAGACCAGTTCAGCTTGCCACTTAGGAAACAGTCAAAAACTCCTCTTTTTCATTAGAGTCTATGCTTCAGTCAGCCGTGGTGGTTTCCTTGAGAGCTTTTGCTTCAATCGTCCTCTGTTTGACAAAGTTCAGGTTTCATCTTTAGGTTGTTTTTTTTCTGTCCGTCGTCGAATCCATGCTGCCACTTCGCGCTGGAGCATTTCTCCTCAACATGTAATGGAGAACTGGGGAAAAAAACAAGGTGGCACGCACATCGCTGCTTTTATTATTGTTTGTTAAGAAAGAGACGTCTTATTTTAAAATACCATCCACACCTGCTCACCTGCTTCACGACACCACACATCGACAGCTCATGCAGTCCTGACCGCTCTCGTCAGGTGGGTTCAGCTTCCTCAACTTATGTTGTCTTATCTCCCTTACAAGAGTGTAGAAAGCATCCTCTACTCCCTGGACAGAAAAATAAAATACAAAAAGATTTGGGCAAACGTCTCACCTGGTGAAATTACCATGGCAACCATTATCATTTCAGCCACCAGTTAATCGAGAACCCTTGATGACTAAAGATAAAGGAGATTAATTCAATGCACTTCCTTTGAGTGACAGAGGTTATGCAGGTACGAGTGTGTGCGTGTGCACATAATGTGACAGTGAGTCAGACAGTGGGAGCCATGCAGCAACTAGTCCTTATGGGGCCTTTTCAGTACTGTAGCTCTATTCTCAAGCCAAGGTAAGCGTGCTATGAGTCATTGCTTGAAGTATTATGAAAGATTCTTGACAATATAAATTACATCATACCACAGGACATGAACTGTGTTCTTTCTGTGCATGTATATGGCTGTGAAAAGTGAAAATGCAGCAGCCAAAACGAGTTCCGCAATAATTTGTATAACAGGATGATTTGTAACGAATAACATTTTTAAGGCTGTGTTTTGTGAAATTCAAAATACCTCTAGATTAACAGGATTTCAAATTCAGTAAGGTGATGCAGGCTTCGTGTGCTCCCCACTCACCTGCCGTGTTTTGGCAGAGGTTTCAATGTACGGGATCCCATAGGAGCGAGCCAACTCCTGGGCTTGCCTTGTGTCCACTGTGCGTGCTGGGAGGTCACATTTATTTCCCACAAGCACCATGGGTACATCATCAGAATCCTTCACACGCTTAATTTGTTCTCTGTGAATAAAAAAAAAAAAAAATTGCAATAGTTGAGATTTTATTTAGAACAAATTTGTCCTCCCCCCTCTAACTCATCTGAGCGCTGTAATTAGCCACAATGGCATGTCTTGTATGGGATCCTCCCAGTTCTGTAAACAATCACAGCATCTCTACTGGAGATCCAACCACCTGGGGAGCTCTAGGACCCAGAGGTAGAGCCAAAGCCCGTCTGTGCTGCACTGCTGAAGAAGGACGATGTGGAGACATGGGGGGAGGCGGAGGGATAGACAACAGCCGGGCAGCAAACAGCATTACCTCATCACTACAGCAGCAAGTGCCAAATAGCATGCAGACTGGGGGGAACGGAGTGAGAGGTGTGGGTCGGATCAGATCAGCTCTTCGTCTTGGTCAGCCACAGCAAAGCAGGACGTCTCTGCTGCTGTTAGCTCATGCTCAATCACTGCTTACAGTGAATAAGGCCTAACCCGAGGTTTGCCAGATTTAAATCTATGACTTATTATAGAACTGGTGCATTTACAACAAACACTAAGACCATTTGGATATAATCATATTTGTTAAATTTCATAGGTCACACATTGCATTGTCCTGTGAAAAGAGTAGGCTTAAACTGTACTTTTTTTTTTTTCTTCTTCCAATTTTCAACATGTTTATTTTTACACACATCTTTTAATAAACTGAGCAGTTCTAACTGGATGACCATGATCCTAACACTGTATATACTTTTACACAAAACATCCAGTTGAGTTTAAAGCCTGGTGTAAAACTGGCTGGACTGCAACTGAGCGAGTCAAACAAATGTTTGTTTCACACAAAAATATCAAAAACAACAAAAAAAATTGTACGAGTTATGCATCTCAGTGGCCTCTTCTATTTGTGACACAAAAGACTGGCAAACGATTGTCTAACGTGATGGGAAAGACAACATTTGGTGGAGATAAAGAGCCCTGTCATCTCCAGCTGAAACTCTCCACCCCCTTCTTTTCTCCTTCCCCGTCCTTGGTAGCACTACCTCCGCTTGCTCCTCTAATTGAGTCAGGATCCATTTCATTGGCATCGTGCTGCAAGCCTCCAGTTGGGAGCTAAGCTTTCTTTAGCCGTGTTAAACACTACAGCATGACATCACCCTACAACTGCAGAGAGCTGGCACACACACATATACATACCCCTCTCCTGCCAGACCACACATGAGTCCATTTAATACACCACATATCCACTGACACATGTAGAGGAGCAACAAGGAGCAGTATCAGTTGATTTTATGACTTGACTGCAGCCTAAACGATTCTCAAAATTTGTGTTTGTATATTTTCTTTAACACACCTGTACTGGTGAATGTCCTCAAAGGACTTGGTGTTGTTAATGGCAAAAACGCAGAGGAAGCCCTCCCCTGTTCTCATGTACTGATCCCGCATGGCGCTGTACTCCTCCTGACCTGCAGTGTCCAGAATATCCAACAGGCAGGTCTCCCCATCAATCACCACTTGTTTTCTGTATGAATCCTGCAGAAATAAACAGAGAGACTTTAAAAAGGAGAGACAAGAGTTGTAAAATAAAACATTCCTCAACAGAAAGAGGAGGAATTTGACGCAGCTCGTGGCACAACCCTGCTGAGGGCTCGGCCATTCACTAAAGGCTAAGCAGCGTGCACATCTAAAACACATGGCGACGTTTAACTGACCGTGTATTAACCTGCATTTGTTATTACGTAAGACACTGTCCACTTGTAGATCATATGAAAAACACGAGATCATAAGAGCCAAAGTTTGGCCTTCCAACATGCAGTAACAAAAACATGGAGTGCTGTCCCTTTGTTTGTTCGAGCACAGGGGCCAGGAATGCAAATACACAAAAAGGACATTGTCTGACCAGGGACAGGCGTGGTGAGAAAAAGAGGGACAGAGTGGAGACAGAAAGGCAGAAAAAGAGAGAAAAGAGGGAAAATTGCCACACTGGCCTTACTCTGCTCTTTGCATTGTTTTAGTTATTCTTTTTTTTTTTTAACAAAGCGTGAAGATAAGTCACCAAACATTTCATTAATTTAATAAAAAATGTGGTTTAGATTGAACTCTTATCACAGTAGGGGCTGCAAAATACAAACCGGATTCCAAAAAAGTTGGGACACTAAAATTGTGAATAAAAACTGAATGCAATGATGTGGAGATGGCAAATGTCAATATTTTATTTGTAATATAACATAGATGACAGATCAAAACTTTAATCTGAGTAAATGTAACATTTTAAAGGGAAAATATGTTGATTCAAAACTTCACAGTGTCAACAAACCCCAAAAAAGTTGGGACAAGTAGCAATAAATGGCTGGAAAAAGGAAATTGAGCATATAACGAACAGCTGGAAGATCAATTAACACTAATTAGATCAACTGACAAGATGATTGGGTATAAAAAGAGCTTCTCAGAGTGTCAGTGTCTCTCAGAAGCCAAGATGGGAAGAGGATCACCAATTCCACCATTGTTGTGTAGTGTGTCACGTGAGGTACGTGTCACTTGTTGTATGACAAATATATGGATATATATTTATGCATACTTTTCACGAGTTCTTCATCTTTCTGACTGTGTAATGCCGTGCATTGAATTTAAAGGAATGCGAACAAGAGACGTTATTACCTTTGACCCATCAAATGAATGGAATCATTTATTTTCAGAATCAAAGTTTAACATCAAACATTTACATTAATTTGGCAAAATATGAAAATAATAACAGACAGTTTCACAAATAATGAACTTCAAATCACTCGGCGGTGATTTGAGGACTTTGCTTCAGATATTTCTAAAAATATCTGCACTGATTTATGAGAGAGAGGTGAGTTTAAGAGTAAATTGAGATTTATCTTACAGAGGAAATATGTGAGGGAAGTTTAATCTGTTTAACCAGAAATTGCACGCTCCGTCCGATCTCAGCTTCTCACGGTACACTTGGTCAAAATAGAACCATCTACCTGTTGATGATGAATCAGCGTCGGAGTAGTTCCTTTCTGACTCGTTTCAGCGTCTCCGTCGAGAACTACCAAACCTTCAGAGAGTCGTGCGTAGTTAGCTCAAAACAGAATTATAATCCCAAAAACCTCTGGATTCTTCATTGCTCTCTTGGACTCTTCATTGCTCTGAAACTTTCAGAACCGGCTGCACTCTCAATCTAACATGAACTGGGAAGTTGCCACATTTTATTTGGGTCGACTTCCTGTTCAATTTAGAGCTTTCTGATTCGTGGAAGGACCAGAAAGAGGAGTGGTTTTGACGTAAGGTGTTTATCAACAGTCGAGGTCAGAGAATGAAATTTGTTTTCACATACAGAAAAGATTATTGCAGCAACAGCAGACTTCGTGGAGTCAACTCTTGGTAATCTTCTGAAAAAGTTTAAACATGACATTTTTCTCGGTAAACATTTTAGTTGACCGAAAACCAACCTTTCACATACTTACGACTTGACTCATTTCAGACAGAAAATCAAGGAATGCTTATTCAGGTGATTTCTTCTTGGAATGAGGAATAAAAATCATTACTTACTGTTTATGTAAAATAAAAATGAGTAGTTCTTTTCAACCTGTAAAGCATTGAGTGAACTAACACAATTTGATTATCAAAACATTTGTAAGACAGTAATGATTATAGAGGATTGTCTTTTCTGCTTGATTAATTCAAGAAAGAAAGTTCATCAGATGGCTCAGACTTATTCAAATCAATGAAAATAACAGTCTCTGTCCATCTGGTAGATTTGAGGTCATCTGGTTCACTACAGTCCCCCCTTTGGAAATCATCACCTGTCCATGGGGATGAATTCCAACCGTGAACTTAGACCTTCAAATGTCCTTGAGCTTGATGTAATCCCGCAAGCAAGACCAAAGTCAGAAGTAATCCTTCAAGGAAGACCAAAGTCAGAAGTAATCCAGCAAGGAAACAAAGTCAAGGTAATTCCACAATGTTCTTGGTATTCCATTGTGTTTATTATAATCCCATATCGTCTCGATAATCCCATTGTAGCAATGCTTTAACCCCTTGGAAACAGAGTCTGTAATCCATTGGAAAAAGTCATATAATCCACAACGGTAAATCCACAGCGATTGGAAGTGTTGATTAATCAGCATACAGAGGGGTACCCTTGGATTGAACTGAAGAAGCGGCCACTGGATGAAGAGTTGAGACCAACGTCAGGATTGCAGGTCGCCTCCAGCGAAGGTTGTCTCCAGCGACGTCCAGCCTGTGCCGTTCTGGTTCAATGTGTCATGCAATTATGTGGTTTAAGGTGGGCTTATGAAGGGGATTTTACATAAGG
>NC_056507.1:17575289-17591084 GCF_014905685.2 Nematolebias whitei | reverse complement strand
CATCCAGACCACTTCACAGAGCACCACTGCATAGTAGAGGCATTGCATTTCCATGGTCGGACCTCCAGATTGACTGGGTCGGACCACTCACTAAGACCTCTAGAGGAAATAAATATTTTCTCACGGTAACCTGCGCGTTTACCAAATGGGTAGAATGTCTACCAGCCCCTAATGACACAGCACAAACCACTGCTATGTTATTAATGAATCATGTATTTTCAAGGTTTGGACTTCCCCTTAGGGTGAACTCAGACCAAGGTACACACTTCACAGGTGAAGTAATGAAGGAACTGTGGAAGACGCTAGGCGTCAAAGCCAACTTCCATATTGGCTACCACCCACAGGCTTCAGGCCAGGTTGAGAGAGCAAACAGGACTGTGGTGAGTATTTTGAAAAAATACGTAGCCGCAAACCACAAGGACTGGGACGTGAAACTCCCTCTGGTCCTCATGGCCATAAGGGCCACTCCACACACGTCGACTGGCATCGCTCCTTTCGAGATGATGACGGGTCGACAAATGACTCTCCCTCTGCACCTGTTGTACCAGCCAGGCGATGCTGCCATGGCAACAGCCTACACCACACAACAATACATGAAAGACTTGGAAAGACACCTTAAAAACACTTTTGCTTTCGCACAGAAAAACCTGGAAAAATCAGCTGAAGGACGCAAAGCGTACTACGACCAAAAGGCCTCTCACGAGGAACTCCAAGTGGGAGACAGGGTCTGGTACTACACGTTTGCACCCAAAACTGGGAGAAGAGAGTCCGGGACCGGAACTCTCGCCCGTAAGCTGATGCCCAGATGGACTGGACCCCATCTGATAATCGACAAAGTGTCTCCAATTATCTACCAGATAAAAATCAGTAAAGGCCAAAAAGAGCCAACTGTTAAATGGGTACATCGTAACCAGATTAAACAACACAAGGCGTGCAATAACTCCTCAGGAGACAAAGATCTCACAAAATCTGACCTCGTGGGAATAAGGGTCATCCAAGCAGAAGATAACTAATGGATAAGAAACTTAACCATAGTTTAAATTCACAGGACCTACCCTTGACCATTACGAAGCTAAGACCTATCTCTTTGTGTTTCCATAGGACAATGATGATACCACTACTGGTAATCTTCACCCTCTTGGGTGCCACCCAAGAAATCAAAGCCCTCGTAATAGCGGTAAATGAGTTAGCCCTTAAGGTTGAAGCGGATTACGCGGTCGCACACCTAATGGATAGGATTTTTGCTGACATGCTTAGAGATATCAGTTCGTCGGTAGATACACTAGCCACCGGTAGGATCCCACCGTATCTAGTCTCTCTACAGATGGTGAACGACATCCTCAGCTCCGCTACGCACGAAAAAGTTACGCAAACACAGGCACACCTGGCTTACACTCTCGGTAGCGCAATCCCAATCTACGTCAATCACAAAACATTTGAAATGGCGTTCATTATCAACCTACCGATAATCCCCGTACGGGCCAGCAATATGTAGATGAACAGATGCTCAGATATATTCATCAATTAACGCGGATTCCTCATTTTTCTGAACTGAATAAAACGTGCATTGAATTTAATGAAATGCAAACGTGAGACGTCATTTATGTTTGACCCATCAAAATGAATGCGGTCATTTATTTACAGAATCAAAGTTTAACATCAACATTTACATTAATTTGGCAAATTATGAAAATAACAACATAAGCAATCAATCAGGAAAAATCATACGGCCATGATTTTTCCGTTGCTTCACCACAGACATTTATGAAAACTGTACAACTATGATCTTTTACCCACACGGATGTGGATGAGCACTTTACACAGACATTTCTAAAATATCTGGAAGAATTTCTACTTGAGAGGAAAGTTTAAAGGGAAAAAAGTTAAAGGGAGTAAAGATGGTATGTGAGGGGAAGTGTTCACCAGAACCGACACTCTCCATCAGAACCCAGCTCACCTCGGTACGCTTGGTAGGAAACTTGACTCATTACCTTTCTGAGATTAATCAGCAGATATGGAGTTCCGTTAACGCTACCTGTCCAGCGTCTCCTTCGGATGGCTGTAGCTCGTCAGAAGTAGTGGCGAGTGGAAAGTGTTATATTCCCATGACCCGGAAGAGCTCTGTTGTCATGTCAGGATCTTCCCGTCTCCCAGAACTGGGCTTCTCTCACAGAACTGGTTGAACTGTGTATCCAGCAGAACTCCAACAGCACTCCATCAGAACTTCTAACAGAACTGTGTAGACCAGGAAGTACCGACATTTTAAAGAGCTCTTTCCCGGTTCACTTTTGGGAGTATTCCCATTGGTCAGAAACAACCAGACGGGGTGTGTTTTGTGACGTAAGAGGTTAGAAGACAGCAAGAATTGTTATGAAAAGATCAGAAATGTTCTCACAGACAGAGAGAGTTTTGTTTTGGCGCGTTTCAGAAACAGGTGCCAAAACCTCTATATTTATGTCTGAGAGGATTCTAAAAACATGCCAACAACTTGTTTTGCGTTTGACTCCAACCTTGGACCAACTTACACTTGCTCATTCAGAAGCAGAAATCAGAAAAGGCATAATTACTCTGTAACAGCTTTGACATGAGTTCTAACTTTGCATGAGAATAAAAATCATTACACAGTTAATAAAATTGATTAGTTCACTGCAACATCTAAAATGGTTTGAACTAAGACACTTTGATTATCAACATTTGTAAAATAGTAATGATAATAAAACAGAGAGTGTTCTTTTCACTTGAGTCTTCAAGAAAGAAAGTCTCAGGATGGGTGAACCTGTATTTCTGGATTCAAATCAATGAAATGACAGTTCCTGTCCCACAAGGTTCTTAAGGTCAAGATTTTTGACCTTAGACTTAGTTTTTGACATGGGCCTAGTCCACTACACTACGTAGGAGAAGGATCCGGGTACTGAAATGGCCAGCCTGCAGTCCAGATCTTTCACCTATAGAGAACATTTGGTACATCATAAAGAGGAAGGTGCGACAAAGAAGGCCCAAGACGATTGAACAGTTAGAGGCCTGTATTAGACATGAATGGGAGAGCATTCCTATTTCTAAACTTGAGAAACTGGTCGCCTCTGTCCCCAGACGTCTGTTGAGTGTTGTAAGAAGAAGGGGGGGTCCCACACAGTGGTAAAAATGGACTTGTCCCAACTTTTTGGGGATTTGTTGATGCCATGAAATTTGGAAACAACAGATTTTTCCCTTAAAATGATACATTCTCGGTTTAAACTTTTGATCTGTGATTTGTGTTCTATTCTGAATAAAATATTAGATGTTGACACCTCCACATCATTGCGTTCAGTTTTTATTCACAATTTGTTTAGTGTCCCAACTGTTTTGGAATCCGGTTTGTACTCCTCAGCGGAGTTTAGGCTTTAACCTTTACGAGTGAATGAACAGACAGCACATCTTCCATTAATGCGTAAAAGCATAAATGGTACAACCACAAAGAGATTCAAGTAGAAACAATTCCATTTTTTACATTATGATTAGAGTTGGGTGATATGGTCCAAAATTAATATCTCAATATTTTAAGATGAATGGCGATATACGATACATATCTCAATATTTTTTCTGTCCATAAAGTAATATCAAAAATATATTTCTGAGTCAAAGCTTAGTCCCAATTGGCACACAGGCCCCCTCAGCCCTAACACGAAGCCCACAAGAACAATGAGCAGAACATGCTGAAGAGCGTCGTACCTCTATTGTGGGGTCATATTCATCTACGAAGTGGTTCTGGATGAGCTGGATGGTGAGTGCACTCTTGCCCACGCCTCCTGCGCCCACCACCACCAGCTTATACTCCGTCATTTTTGTCCACCACACAACACTGCAGGAAAGGACCAAAAGCAAGCAGGTTAGTACAGTGACAAAAAAATTTAAAAAAAGAGAAAGTCGTGAAGACACAAAGGTTTTGAACGGCTATGCACTGCCACTGTCTGATTTACAACGTGTGGCCAGACAGAAGATGGTGTTTTACATGTGCTGGGGTGAGTTTGCAGAGGGGGCTGACGTTGAGACCCTCAAAGGGGAACAAGAAAAATGCTGCTAAGGTACTCAGTGTTCTGTTTCAGCAGCAGAGAGAGAGCCTGAGAGGGGAAGCTGAGGAGGCAGCAGGAGGAAGGAAGGAGGGGCACAACGCTGGCAGACAGACCTTCTCCAGTCAGGCTTTATGTTTCTCACATCTCTGCCTTTCAACTTTCACCGACTGATGCCAGAGCTAAAAAATTATCAATACTAGATCAAATTATAGCACTGAACGATATAGACAAAATAAAGCACTTTTAAAGAGTTGAACCAAAACGGTGCCAAGTTTTACTTTGTTAAGAGCCAAGACAGATTATTGCTTTAATCATTTCTTAATTCTTTGAAGTGATCAATCCATAACAAAATCTAGTGTCAAAAAAATACATTTTAACTCATGAGTTGCTCCTTATGGACCCTATGCACCCACTACATAGGTCTAATTGGCTTAACCAGGTTGGCCGTTAAAGAAAATATATATTAAACGTATATCTGTTAGTTAAAGCTCATTTAATGCCAATAAACACTTCATTTTCTGTAAAATTCCAAAAAACAAGAAGAACTTCAAAACCCAAGCAGAAAACAGAAAAGGGCCTCACTGCTAAAATGTCAATTCAAACTTTCAGAGGCAGGCACAATTCCTCGTTTTTGTTTCCCCCCCCCCCCAAATAATAAAGCTTGACACCATTTCCTTGTTTTTGGATGTACACACAGCAGCAGAGCTGGTGGTAGGCATTTAACAAGAGATAACTAATTGCAAACAGAAGCCAGTGCACACACACAGATCGTCTGACGTCAGCTCTGCCCGCCTGTAAAATTCCAAGTGTTAGCGCAACAAGTTGAGAAAAATACTCCCATAGGTGCTTTCCATGATATCGTGCCGTAGTGTGACTCAGCTTACTGGGAAAAATAAATCTAACTTAACATATTCATGACCAGTAACTGACCTGAAACCAGCCAAGGGAAACACACACTGAAACAGAAATGCAGAGATAAATCCCTCATGAAGCTTTTGCAAGTCTAAACCCAGTTATAGGGAGTTGGTAAGTGACATCATCATGAGTTCATCTCAAACTACAGTACATACTTTAGAGCAGGGGTGTCAAACTCACTTACAAAAGGGGGCCAAAATTAAAACCTTTTTCAAACTAAGGTCCAGCAGAATCTACATTAACTCAAGTTAGATACCCAACATCTTTTCTTGGCTTCACAATCCTCAAAAAAAAAAAAAAAAAAAAAAAGAGAGTTTGATTGGTCTCATTTGACGTTCTCTGTTGCACTTTTGACATCATAATCAAAGATTATTGAAAAAAATTCAAGTGAAAAAAGTATTTTACATTTAACATATGATCTTGGGGGCCAGATAAGATGTCAACGAGGGCCACATTCGGCCCCCGGGCCTTGAGTTTGACATATGTGCAGAGGAAAACACTTAGACATGCTCATAAAGTAAGAAAGTAGCAGCTCTGAGTGACTCCACAACTAGTTTCTCTTTCGGTCTGACAGCAGACACTCGAACCTTTTCTAAATAAATTTTCCACAGACGAGGTCTCTACATAAAAGCAGATATTTCAACATCTAATTTGAATCCCTGTTTGCATTTGTGTGGATAACTGTGTAGCAAATTATAGTGAACTGCACCCACCTTTGACACAAACATGCAATAATTACAGCAGAATCCTATTTTGCAATTTCAGTGTTATGTCTGTCCCACCCTAAGCCTGGAGTGCAGCTTTAAATTTATCCCCCTCAGTCTTGAACTTAAGACGAAGGCATTCAAATCCAAAGACAAGCACATAGATTTGAACGTGCTCATCACACGGTGAATGTTCTGTTAGAGTGTAGAAAAGGGGAAAATCATTAATCTGCACCAGCTGCTTCTGTGTGTGTTCAGAACATTAGGAAATCATTAACACTACAGGTTACATACAGGTTTACCTGTGGAAGACAAAGACAACTTCATAAGAAATACATTATGTGTCAAACAGAATTTTCACTCATCAATGACAGATGTCCGAGCAGAAAACACCCACCCAAAGGTGCACACAAAGCTGGAGTGTATAGTAAATTATGTGTTAAAAAAAAAAGGTATCAAACCTCAAACATATGGAGAGATTCTTCTAAATTACAACATATTAAGGGGGAAAATGCCTTCCCTGTACAAGACAAATCAAGTGACGAGTGAAAAATAACTCACATCCTGTTATAGTTATCTCTGGGTGTGGTGCATTTATAGAATCCTCAAGCAAAAACTGCTATTTGTGTCTGAATTAAGAGCAAAAGGACAGAATAACATTATATAGCAATATGGCAAGAAAGATGTTACTGATTGGCAAAAAAAAAAGTCAGACTTGAAGACAATCAGATTCTAATTGGTAAATGGACTGTAATAGTGCCTTTCTCTATTATCGAGACACTCAAAGTGCTTTACAACACAATCTGTGCCCTCATTTACCCATTCATACAGCACTCTACTATATCTATACAAAGAATGATCAGAGCTTTATCACATTCATACACCAATGGGACACTAATCGGAGGCAATGAGGGGTTCAGTGTCTTGCCCAGAGATACTTCGGCATTGCATTGGAGGACGACTGCTATAAGCACTCAGCCACAGTCGCCCCTTTGTTATTTAATCCCAGTGATGCCACCAAATATTGTATGTTCCTTCTTGATTTTGTACATAAACCCTCACTTTCATCAGTAGAACAGGCAGCTCTTGTGGCCATCCTGTGTCAAAAAACAAACAACTGCTATAAATCTATAAATCAAATGGAGAAATATATCCTCTCAATCTCATGACCTAACATTAAACTTCATTTTACAAACTGTAGCTATAAAACCCAGCTTGTCCTCCAACCAACACTGTGCAGTCTGGGCCAGAACAAGCTGAGCTCCTCAGAGCCTCCTGTGATTGAATAAACTGAACATTTACAATGAACAGAGACCCGAAAACACATTCAGCAACTGAAAGACATAGCCAGAGCATTGGGGTTTGTCAGCAGCCATTTTATTTACAATAAACTGGAACAATTAGCAGCATTTGCACATCAGTTAGAATGGTTATATAGAATATAGAACAGTTGTTGGAAATAAAGACACTGAACTACTCAGTTTCCTAAAACTGGTAATGATCAATCTTCCATTATGTAGTAAAAAGCTAAATGAATGAATGTAGATTAATATTCTGACTAAAGGGTTACAAACAAGCCATAACAAAATGACAAATTCAGATAGCCTTGTTTTAAAATTTGTAAAAGATCTTCAGAAACTCAGAGAAGTTGTCTGCAAAAAGTATTTATGAACACCAGTTGACAGAATTTAAAGCTTGTATGCAATTTGAAACGTGTCCTCATATTATATACTAAATATCAAATAATGTAAACGTTTATGAATGTAAAATATGTTCTGGTCATGATTTTTTAAATTTTATTTATTAATGACAATGTTTCACTTGTTGCAGCACGGTGGCGCAGTTGGCACAGCTGCCGCCTCTCAGCAAGCAGGTCTCACCAGGTCAAATCCCAGCCCGGTTCATATCCTGGCTGGGGGCCTATCTGGGTGGTGTTTGCATGTTCTCTCTGTGCATGTGTGGGTTTTCTCTGGGTACTCAGTTTCCTCCCACAGACAAAAAACATGCATGTTAGGCTGACTGGTAACTCTAAATTGTCCCTAGGTGTGAGTGAAAGAGTTAATGGTTGTGTCTCATTTGTCTCTATGTGCCCCTGTGATGGACTGGAGACCTGTCCAGGGTGGCCCCTGCCTCTTGCACAGTGACTGCTGGATATGGGCACCAGTGACCCCTGTAGGGCCGAGTACCGAACTTCGGTTCTTTTATGGTACCGGTCGGTATATGTATCAAATTATGCCTTGGTTTTTGGTGTCAACTTTCGGAGATTGGCTGTAACTTGACACGTGGTTTCAACCACGTGTCAAGTTACAGCCAATGCCAGTGCTGCAACTTGCACCACGCAGGAAAAACCAGGAAAAACACATACGTGGTTACGCCCACAGACAGGGTTCACGTGGTTTCTAAGGCAAGCCATATGAAGCCTGACCGTGCACTGAATCGATTTAAGAGCGTAAAGTTGCTCCGTTTTTGACTGCAAGGAGAAAGGACCACAGCCTCCTCCTCTCAGCATTTACGTCAGTCTGAGGATGTTACAGAGCTTGAACGGCCTGATTCAAAATCTCCACGACCAGACTTCGCTTCGCACCGAGGACGGTGCCGTGTCTGGGATTTCAGATGGTAAGTTTACGTTTGTTAACGTTACTGCAACTTAATATGTGAATCGCGGTGCGTTAAACTAAGATCCATGTAATGCTAACTTTAAGATATTAGTGTGTAGCTTTATTTTATGGCTATGTAGCTAGCTAAAATCAAAAGATAACTAAAGATTGATAGTAACAGATAAAGCTTAGCTTGTAAAAATGTACTCATCCATCAGGTCAACTGGTTAAACAGTTCATTTAATGTTCACTGCTTAGGAGCCTCTGACCCCGATATGAAGACAGACTAAAGAAAGGCAACACGAGGGCCACAGGACAGTTACAAACTTGGTTGTTAAGAGTTTGCTGCCTTTTTCTATAGTGGAGGCTCCATGGTGGAGGTAACTAAACTGTAAAGTATTTTGTTGACCAGTTAAGCCTTTATCTCCCAGCCTAGATAATGGTTTTTGAGCAATAATAACACAAACATATTATTGATGATGTTTTGTGTTCTCATGTCAATTAGGGAGATGATCAGAGCCCTAAACCCCAGAGAACCATAGAGAAGATCCAGGAAGAGACACAGAGGTACAGAAGTCTGCCATCAACCCTAACCTCAGTGAATCCAGTGACCTGGTGGTGGGATGTGAGGGACACTATGCCAGTGCTATCAAACTTTGCAACCAGGTATCTGTGTGTGCAACAAGTATCATCCACACCCTCAGAGTGAACATTTCCTACTGCTGGAGACACCATCAGCCAGGAGCGAGATTGTTTGTGTCCAAAGAAAGACATGTTGATTTTTCTGAAGAAAAACTGCTAAGTGAAAAGGTCCTCAGTGTGTAGTAGTGAGCATTAGACACCGAAGTGTCACTGGTTTGAAACTGTTCTTTTGACCTGGAAATTATTTGTTTATTTTTATGTAAGAAAACTGCTTGAAATGGAAAAATACCAAAGTTAAAAAAATAAAACTCAAGATTTGTACTGTAATGTGTAACATAACTTTCTTCTTGTTAAAATTGATAATTATAAAATTGGTATAGGAAAAAGTACCGTTCAGGAACCGATATCGAAGTGAAGGTACCGGTACAAATATCGAAAAAAAAAATTGCGACACCCAGCCCTAGTGCTGCCCCTTTTTTGGTACCAAACTTTCAGATGTATCAGCTTCTGTCGAGCCTGACGCCATTACGTAACCGGCTAAAGCGCAGTGATGACTTCTCCCGCTCCCTGCTCTGCTTTGCTCACTCGCAAGTCACATAACCAGATCACGTGGCCAGTCTAATCGCAGCCTTTGCGATTAGAAAATCTTGTTTTATCATATTGCGATATCGCAAATGCAATTAACTGTTCAGCCCTAATCACAACCAAAACAGATGGATTTGCAAACTTTCCAGGTTGTACCCAACCTCTCAGACAAGAAGTCACCAGCTCCCCACAACTAGGGCTTTGGTAAACACAATGGATAAGTGGTATAGAATGCCCTCGTGCACACATTTTAGCCACGATGCTATCCCAGAGCTACGCAAAAAAAAAATGCAGAAACATCGTTGCAGCAAAGCTGAAAGCAGTGGAGATTTTGCAACTGAAACAGATTGATTTATTGCTTGTGTTCATTGAAAAAATACATAAAGACATTGGAAAATAATGGCATATTAAATCGCAATATTGAGATCAAGAAATTGCAATTAGAATATTTTCCAAAATCGTTCAGCTCTACCCACAACCCAAAATGGAAAAAGCAGGTAAAGAAGATGGATGGATAGATGGATGATTGGATAGATGGATGGATGGACCGACATCATTCTCAGACATTTTTCAACTCAAAAAGATATATTCTTATCAGCACCAGTGCACTGGTCAATACTTTGTAATAAATTAATTTAATAATATCCTTTGGAGAAGGACATATTTTTCTTCAAAATAACCCATTTAAGCTCATTTGAAATAATATACTATAACAAATTATTTATCAGTGAGTCCAGTGTTTAAATTCAACTTTGAATTTTCCACTTAGTCAATCTGAGAGCACCACAGATGCAGTGTTAAATGAGCAATACTCACAAATTAATTAGGGTTAACAAATCTCACCAGCAGATGAACGTACAATCCATCCATTATCTTTGACCCGCTTCTTCCTTTTTGGGTCACGGAGGTCACTGGTACCCATGTCCAGCTATCACTGTGCGAGAGACGGGGGACACCCTGGACAGGTCGCAAGTCCATCACAGGGACATGAAACAAAATTCACTCTCTCACTAACAGCTAGGGGCAAGCTCTACCCAGAAAGGTCCAGATTCAATCTGGCAACCTTCTCACTGAGAGGCAACGTCTCTACCAACTGAGCCACCGTGCCGCCCATAAATGTACAAGCAACACATTATTCAATTGTAAATGTTGAATAAGTGTTACACTTGTGTTTCAAGGTCAAAGGCCTGTGCAATTTTACATGAATATTAATGTGAATGTTTGAGGGGAAAGGGCGTCAGAAGCATATGTAATGTGGGGTTGGGGGACACAATGATGTGTGTAGGTGTGTGTGCGCACGCGTGTGTGCACGTAAAAAAAGGTGTTCACTAGTGAACAAAAAAAGCAGCATTTCACCTAGATGTCCTTTAATTCCACACATTTAAAACTTGTTTCTCACCAAGTTTGTGTAAATTCATCTGTGGATTTTAAAGACATTTTAACTTTAATACACTTTAATACAGAGCGTCAGGTCGGCACTATTTGTCTTTATAGAGAAATAAAAAACATCACCACTGGACTTTCTTCACTTGTGTTCAACACTACTCATCTAAATGATGTTCCTCATGAAACTTGAGGACAATAAGGTGTGGGGTTTTAAAGACATTTCAACTTTAATGCACCTGAACACACCACTCTCTTACACCTGCAGAGTCTTACAGCGTCACAGTTACAGCTCACATGCTACAGATGTAGCGCTGCTCTCAAGCATCCTCCTAACATGAATATATGTTTATGATCAACCCCCTGGTCAACCACTGCCAGCACTAAGGTGCTAAACTAGCGAGCGAGTAACACGGGTACCTCCACCTCCTCCACCTGTGCGCGTTTTCTGCCGAGGCAAGAGGCAGGTGGAGACGGTGGAGAGTTGGAGGTAACCAGGAAAACCTTGAATGGAGTTTTAGTAGCTTGAGTATTATCCTATTAATCACGTGGAATGGATTTGTTCATGAAGAAAGAGAAACTGCGCTGCCTGAACTAATGTTTTATAGTAAAAGTGGGGGGGGGGGTCCAAATTAACGTTTTTTTAATGTGGGGGCGACTTGTCCCCTTCACATATAATGGTTGCGACGCCTATGTCGAGGGGCCTATTTCAAAATTCCTGATACTGAATCAAACACGGCAAAAATTACAAAACCATGGGTAACATTTATTAAATGTTTTAAAGAAAGTCTGCTTTGTATTCACAAAAATGCAATATAACAGAAAAAGAACGGAAGTTTGACAATCCTGTGTAATTACCAGGTGAAGACACATTAAGTTAAAAAAAAATTATATATAATATATATATATATTTAAAACTATAGCTTTAGGAGCATTCACACTGGTAATTCATGTTCTGTGTCCATTTCAGAATTTTTTCATTAAGATTTGCAATTATTTTCACTTCAAACACAACTTTACTCTAAATGTATTAAGCTATAGACATTATTTCTAAAAAAATAAAAACATTTGTGCATATTGAAACTTTCTAAATATGCATGTCTGTTGTTTAACATCTCTTTCATAAAGATCATAACAGTCAAGAAAAGTCACAATGTTCTAAATTCACATTATTGTAATTATTTTGAGCGGAAAACTTTCTTGGTCTTCCACATTTACTTTAACTTAAACCATTCTTATTTACTCCTTTCCCAATTTAAATTTAAACAAAACTATAACATACTGTACCTTGTAATGTGTTTTGGTCTTAACTTTATGCTTTTTGGAAAATAGTTTATTAGATCACAGTATTTAAAATGTATTTTTCCTTTACTTAATTTTTCCCCTTTAAAAACTTAAATTCCAGGATTCTCTTGCAAAGAGATTTTTAATCTCAATGGGATTTTCCTGGTGAAATAAAGGTTAAATAAAATAAAAATAAATTAAACAATTTTCTGTATGGTATTGTTCATAAAACAAGTAAACTAGATAGTAAGCTTTTAAAGCACAAACAAAAAAGAAGAGTGACATTTATGTTACTGCACAGAAAGACTCATAATTATACATGAATTGTTGCAACATTTTGTATAAATAACTAGATGCTGAATGTACACCAGACTAGACAAGTGATTGAAGTGCCAGCCTAAAAATGTCTAACTCAACACACCCGCTTCTGGGAAGCAAAGCAGACACTTGTACCATCTTCCCACAAAGTAGGCCATGTCAGCCGCTGATTAATAATCCACACACACATATGGAGATGAAGAGCAAAAATGAATTACTGATGGATGCCAACATGTTTCTGAAGCCACTTGTTGTCAGTGGGGGTCTAAGTGACGAGGCAGCGAGACAACATGTTGATAAAACCATCACTGTTTACAGCAATCTTACAGCAACTCAGGGACAAAGAACAAGAACCTGTGACTGGAGTTGCAACAGCACCCAAGTGTTTGGTAGACAACTAATATACAAATCATCATGATTCATCATTTAATTATCCCAGGTTTTTTTTTTGTTTTGTTTTTTTATAAAACTGATTTAAAACCACTTAAAAGAATTGCAAATCATTTAATAGGAAACAATAAATTAATGCATTAATGAATTTTAGACTTTGGGGTATAAAAATGCACAAGACAGATGTGTCAAATCTTCAGCAGAGTACTGGTGTGACAAGAAAACATTATTAAATTCAATCTAAACTGTGCAAAACAATTAGAAATACCACTTCTATAGTTCCATGAGGATGTTTAATATAACTGAAGGATTATTAAGCCAAGATGTTTTCAAGGAGCCAAGATGGCCGCGCTCAGAAGAGTGGTAGCTTCACAGGCTCCTGGTGAACTTGATCTTTTTATGTTGATGTTGCTTTAACTTGTTTTAATGTTGGGGTTTTTGCACCTACAATGCACATCCACAGTACGGGTATGACACTTGTGGAGTTTTCTGTGTCGCTGCCTTGCCATCGTGATTCAGTCCTTCCAGCCTCGGGCTCAGGCCTGTCATGGCAGCTGCCTCCATCTGCCTCTATGGACCAAAGTCTACGGACCCGTTCAGTTCTGCAGGGAAACCTTGGATGTTCTCTGTCTGCCGGACCCTGTTTTGGAGGTGCAGTCTGGGAGGGCAGCTGCTGCAGTCCTTGTTATCACCATGTTGCTGACGGGATCTGCTAACAAGACCCGTTAACGCTGCTAACAAGACCATGCCGCTAACTGAGCCACAAGGCTAACAGTCCCATGGTGCCAACAGAACCATGTTGCTAAGAGAAACCTCACTGCTAACAGTATCATGCTGCTAACTGGAGCATGTTGCTAAGATAACCTCACTGTCATTACAACCACTCTGCTAAAAGGACCATGCTGCTGTAGATTTATTCCTTTTTCACTTTTGGCGCCTTGTTTCTGTAATTTTGTTGCATGCTTGGAATAAATCCCAGTTTACGTTAGTTTTGGGATTGGCTCTGAGCCCGACTCCGCTCGCATTAAGTGTGCGAATTATAGCCGAACAGAACTAATGAGAATCATGCTGCTGTTGTTCAGTGTATTGTTTTGCACCATTAGAGATGAGCGTATATCTTAGCTCTTTTAGCGTACCATTGGGTGTTCGTTTAGCGTATACCGGTATCTTAGTTTATGTCTCAGATCCTTATTTACTGTTTCTTTTTACACTTTATATTTTTGCTATTGTTGGATATAACTGGGACCCTGTGTACACAATTTCGTTCCACCTCTTGTACCACATGTGATGTGAATGAAAAAAAAAAGAACCTTGACTTCATTATTGACATCTCTACTTGTAGTCAACCTTTTTCTCTTCAACACAGAGTGATAATCCCGCTCCGTCATATGAGACGTGTCACACCTTCATATTTTTCTGCACCGTCCTGATTTTCTTATTGAACATCAATCACTAATGTTAATCTCTGAAGAACTAATGAATCCCTGAATGTCCACATCTTCACATGCACATTTAAAAACACACAATTATACACGTCATTCAGATCTGTTGATCCTACAGCAAAGTGTGGCAACAGCACTCTGTGCAACTTTCCTGCTACAGCAACTGTGTTGTTTGCAAAGTGGTGACCTTTTCCATTCCAAATAACTCAAAACCTTAGCAGAGCCGCTCCCTATTTGATCCAAGAACACTACACAGCATGCTTGTGTTTAAGGCTATTTATAGCACACCACCTCCAGTCTGGGAAATTAACATTTCGTTTTGAAACCTTAGAGCATCGCCCGGACCAAGAGGATAATCTTTCATGACATCTTACGGAGGGTGCAAGTGCAAAGAAGCGATAGGGGTGGTACTGGAGGATCGGCTAAGAACAAGGGAAAGCTGCTCTTACCAAGAGCACAATAATTACACTAGAAGGATCGACATTTGAAATTAAATTAAAATTTCTAAACCCAATCTTTAGATACCGCTCCAGCTTAAAATGTGCAATGAAAAATATTTAAATTCCTTCGAACCTGGGCATCAGTTCAACCTCATCAATGCAAATGTTGCAGGAAGCTGGGCAAGTGAATGGCCATCTTCTATAACAAGCATTTTGCCCTCCATTAAAGTGCTTAATTGGTTAAAGAATCCATATGAGCAGAACCGCTGCAGCGATAATAGATTTTTAATGGCATAATGATGGTAAGGAGACCCTCTCCAGGGAGGTATCACAGTCAGCTAGTGAGACTCCAAAAGCCATGCTAAAGCCTCAATAGCCCACCACACCCTCCCACTGTTTTCCATTGACATCATCCTAAAAAGCATCCAAACAAAAGTGTTGACCAGCACTAGCAAGAGAGAGAAGTCCGTAAGTTCAAGGACAAAGTATAAAAATAGGATTGTTTCTCCTTATTACTAAATCTAGAGATTTTTTTTGTTGTTTTTTTGTTCAATAAATGCTTTTCCATGTGCACCTCTATAAAATGTGTGTGCATTCTGCTTCTAAAAGCGCTGGAGTCTGAGTGACCTTTTCCCTACTGGGTCATCCTTTTAGCTTGTTGTTGTGCAGGGTGAGACAGAGAAGGCAGCAGCAGAGATGAAAAGGCCAGCTGACCCCCCACACACACAAAGAACTGCCAGTTAGAGGAGCCATGGGGCTTATCAGACCCAAAACATCCAGAAACTTCTAAGTGATTTTTTTATTTTTCTTGTTGTAAGGACTTGGGAAACTTTTCCTTAAGTTATTTTAGTTTGTGTAAAGTACCTGAGCTTAACGAAGTCATATAGAAAATTGTAGGGATGCACAATATTATGGGCATGATATCGGCCAATATTTGCATTAAAGTTAAATATCAGATATCGGCCATTCCATCAAAATAACTTATCAATACAAAAGGCGCTTTTTTTATACACACACATATACATACGGTACATATTATACATACA
>NC_056507.1:17562270-17574889 GCF_014905685.2 Nematolebias whitei | reverse complement strand
GGGGTATCAGCTAAAAATCCAATATCGTGCATCCCTAGAAAATTGTGTTTGTAAGTCGATTTTACACATTTACTGAAATTAAATCATAAGACTTTTTTAAAAAAAGAACATTTGTTGTTTAAACAAAATGTATTTTATTTTTGTTTTAGATTTGTGCATCTTTTGGCATGTAGCTTGGTAGTACAGCGCACAGCTGTTCAGACAAGGAAACATTAACATCACATCTCCATCACGTCACTGGACGTTTCCCAACAGTTCTTCCAGCTACCTGATTTTTGTGCCTTGCATGAAGGCTAAAAATTAAAAAATATATAATAATTAAAAAAAATGAAGGCTTAGCATTCCTTAAAATGAATTCATATCGCCCACCAAATGGTCCACAGATTTTTACTTTATGTTCAGAAATGACAGTTGTAGCTGCTTTTGCCCCACCTTAAAAAACAAACAAACAATAAAAGCAATCTCATACATCACACTCAAAGTACATGCCATGAATGACTCTCAGCTACTACTACCACATCAGTTGTACTTCAACCCATACTTTCTGAAAGTTTCATTAAAATCTGTTTAATTGTTTACAATATACCATACCATACCAATTTATTTATATAGCACTTAAAACAGCAACAAGGCCAACCAAAGTGCTGTACAAAAGAACACAAACATGCACAGCAGACAGGAAAACATAAAATAGAAATACATACATAATATGTTTAGCCAACACGTGCAGATGTTTTAAGCAAAAACCTTTGGCACTTTTCGTGTATGCATCGTGAATGACTTTCAGCTATAATAACCAGATTTTAGCACAATAGCTGCAAAACTGACTGAATTATGGCCATTTCTGAGTTTTCTAAAGTTGACTGTGGCAACCATCTTGAATGGAGTTAGCTCCAAAAGTTTTTTTTTTTTTTTGCAGATGTATATCCACAAATTATCTCCTAAAAGTTTCACTAAAATCTGTCAAGCGGTTTGTGAAATAGTGTGCTAATAGACATTTATACCCAATTCCTTCAACCTTTATTTATACAGGTTAGTCTCATTGAGCCTCGAGGACTCACTTACAGGAGAAACCTGTTAGTTACTGGCAAAAAATATATAAATAAAATAAATAAACAAGGATCTTGCACAATCAGGGCTCAGACTATGTGTTGGGGATCAGGTTCATCTACTTCCAAATTGTAGCTCATCTGTAATATTTGTAAAAAAAAAAAAACGTGCAGAGTTAAATATGGTAAACGTTTTTTTAAGGCTGTCAAATAATTCCTTTTTTTATTTATTTAAAGTGGGAGAAATGTTGCAATTCATGCAAGTTGGGATTGTATGACAGCTAAAATCTGTGCTGTCTTTGCCATCATCTATTTGCAGCTTAAGGTTTGAACCATTTTAGAAAAGTCATGCAAAAGAATCTGACTTCCGCCATTCAGTTCTTGCTCAGTCAGTGATGGGGCGTCACCCTATTTGTCTGTGGATCAGCACCTCAAACTCACTCCAATCTTTACATTTGGACACAAACTAACCCCCTTGTTTTCAAATGTGACTACTTCAATGGCTTCAAAGTAAGACGAAGGGGGGGAATCCACGGTAGCCTTCACTTCACTAACAAGTTTTAACACCCCAACTCATGACACTGTTAGAAATGAAGGTTTAGATATGGTCCATTTTATTAAGCAGGTGATTTATTCGTGAGTATTTTTTAGCTGTGTGTGGATGTTGCAGGTCGCTGGGAGGTGAATTAAAACGTTATAATAGCTAGCTAACACGTTTTCTGTGGACTGCAATCTCCTGCGGTGCCCAACCTTTAAAAGACGAGCTATTATGACAACAAACCGACATTTTCGACACATTTCTGACCCAAGAATGTAAAAAGCATACTCACAGCAAGCAAACAGAGGTCTAATTACCGAGGTGAAACGACGTTTGGTCTTCTGGCGGAGACTGGGGAAGAAAAAAAAATCTTTCAATTCCGTTGCCAACCCAGAAGAAGAAAAACGAAATGTCCCCCCTTGGCTCAGTTTGTCCCACTCGACTTCAGCAATACGTGTCCTTTTCTCTGTGTGACAGAGTTGGGTTTTCAGAGGCTAATATGCGCCAAAGAAATTCCCTGGTGCAGAATATGATGAGCCCGCGTTGAACAATGTGCTTCCAGAGAGCAGAGAGGAGCTGAGGAGTACACACTGAGCCCACGCCCAGCTCTATCAACCATGGAACCGCCCGGGTTACTGTGTTCTGTTACTGATGCGTTCAAACGTCGTCGGAAAAATCACACTGCTCAAAAATGATCACTGACCCTGAATCTAACAGACAAGAAAACGAGAGATGAATGCAGCGTTTTATTACATTCTGGCCAATCATTGTTATAATATAATACCGAGTCGACTTTTCCGTATCAAAACCGTAACCACCAGAAAGAGTACTTTTTTAAAAACATTTATTTATTAAAAAAAATCTCCTTATGCATGGACTTCAAAGCATTACTTTTTGAAACGTAATATATTTGTATATATGTAAGTCTGAGTAAATCACTGGCTGTTTCTTTGTGAATGATTAATCTAGCATGAAAATCTGTAAATACATAAGATCTACTATTGAACTTGAACTGCCCACAAAGACTACATGTCCCAGTGAGCACTGCAAGCGTATCCAGGAAGTTAATTCCGGTTGTCAAGTAAACTTTTGCCTTTCTGTTTAGTCTCCGTAAATATTTATCTTCTGGACCATTCCCCACAACCGGTAAAGAAGGTTCATAGTATCGCTAACATATAAATTGTAACTCCTTTAGAATTTGTTTTGAATAAATTAAGTATTTATTTACTTGCACCATAGCTGTGTTTGTTAACGTAACATTTGTAACAATTAACGTGACGCTGCTAGCTTGACGCGAGCTGTTTCTCACTCCAAGCTACTTTTCCATTATTATTTAGATTTTTGTATTGTTTATTTCAGACAGTTGTATTGTTTATTTCAGATATTCGCGAGGCATGAATCTCTGTCATAGTTCAGTGGCCCAGGAGGTTCGGCCTGGTACCGCCCGGGTTCAGGTGACTGAGCTGAGTGGATCAGGCTGCATCAACCCAACTCCCAATCCTGCTAAACCATGTGAGGACTGTGACACAGCAGTGGAACTTTATCTTTCTCCTGAAAGGCTGGTAAGTTCTCAGAGACCTTAAACTAAAGTCTATATTCACTCCAGTAATTGATACAACATAATTCAATACTTTACTGGTTTAAACATTTATTGAAGATAGTCTCATTGCTTGATACTGTATAGTACTGACATTTCTTTGTGATAGAAGCATTATTTTTTTTGCACAATCAAAATTAGGGTTGTAGAATAATATTGTGTGCATTACAATTAGTATAGGCTTGAAATGCTTTGGCAACACCCTCTAATTTGCTCCTGGTAATTAACTAGGTAAAATGGCTCATTGTCTTAACACTTATTTTCTCATTTAGTATAAAAACAGCTGATGAATTTTAACAAGACATTTCCCACTCACAAAGTTAGAATGAAATATAATTCCTTAAAATTCACATGTTTATGAATATTGGACCTTTAGTTGTAGTTTTAACATGCGTATATGAAGCTTGAGAAAACTCTTCGTGTCATTATTCATACTTATAAGCAATGGTCATATTTCTTATCATGTTATGGATCATACATGTCATTACCTATAACAGACTTTTGCAATAAACGTTTTAGCAAAGAAACCATTAGAATGACGTACAAAAATAGTTTTCCCATTTTTCACAATCTCAAAAATTGCTTAAAATTTACATTTACGCTCAATTTTTATTTCCATTCTCTTAATTTGGTTATAACATTTTTTTATGTATTGTCATCATTACACACTTGGAAGGGGAAGAAAAAGAGAATCAAGCACAAAATAGTTTTTGTACATTTTGCACATTAAATTGAAGGTTGCTTCATCTGTTTTAGTTTATCACAGTGTTAAATTTAATATTCAGCTGTAGCGATGATCGAATTAAACCAAAATACCCAGCAGCAGATTAGTTTTAGAAATAAACATTTTCTCCAGCACATACTGCACAGAAACAAACTGGTAAAATAATGAGTCAAAAATGCTTTTTGAAGGTGAGCTGGACAGACAGACTTCACATCACAGACTGAACATAAATATAATTAATCTAAAATAAGTTTTAAATAATTAACATATACATTCTGAAGACACAGTCTGATTTATAATGTTAATAGTTTTTCTGGTAATTTCTGTACTTTACAGGAGTTGTTGTGTGGAACTCAGAATCTTTCTCTTGTCACTTCACTGGAGGTCTGTGTAGACACCCGAGCAAATAGCCTGGGCAACTTAGGTAAGATGCACCTTCCATCCAGACATTTACTTTTCATTATGACCATTTATTTGAACCTTGCTGCTTATGCACTACACCTTTATTTGTTTGCATGAGAGCTCATAGTTTGCATGAGAAGCAGATAGTTGTACTTACCATTTGTAGACGACCAAGCTGATAGCAGTGAAGAAAGATGTTCACTTCACTTTGTTCTCTAAAATTCCTAGCTTGCATACCAGCTGTGTGAATGTGTGCATTACAGCCTGCCTACGAAAGGCACACTTTTTTAAGCAGTAGTGTTTGAATATTTGATTTAATCGTTTGGAGTTACAATATTGACTGACACTTACATGATCAGACCATTGACCCATTTTAAAAAGCCTCACATTTCTGATGATCTTTCAGGTTCTTACTTGCCTAGATTAGTGCAGCTGAAAATGAATAACAGCGTGATCACATCATTAAGGTAAGTAAAGTAAGACAGACACCATTTATTGGTCCTACTTTTGTCCTAGATTGTGGTTTTCAAAAGCAAAAATTGTAAGTGAATATTACCAATTTTCACATTTTCAAGAAGCTGCCAAAGATGTTAACAAATGTGAATGAACGCAGACTTAAGCCCCTCTGTAATTTTATCTCTAGAGAAAAGATAAATCACAACAGAATTATTGTCATGCTACAAACTCTATTCATAAGTCATTAAAAAACTTTTTTTTTGTAGATGGACAGTGCTTTTAGTGTGTCAGAGGTTACTCAAAAATGATACAGAATTGTTGCAGAGCAGCTGTTTGTTTTGTTCTACTGTGCCCAAACCTTTTGGAGGTTGCGTGTCGCAGCTTGTAAACCAGACAACCAGATGTTACGTTCAGTTCAGTTCTGGAGATAGACACATGTGGCGAACAAGTTCAACCAGCTTTCTCCCAGCAGGACACAGAGGGGTTTGTGGTATACTGACATATTTCTTTGACTGTCCTTCCAGTTTATATACAGCTGCAGCCGTGTCATCAGAAACTTAGATGAAAGTTTGTCTTTATAATAGGACAGGTAGAAACATTTAAATGCCTGAGAGATAAATAAGCACAAGCAAACAAACAAAAACAAAATAAAAATTAAAAAAAAAGAGAGAAAGGTGTTTACTCTAAAGCTTAGCCATGAACTGCTTCTGAGAGCAATTCCTGCTGTGGGCTGGGGGGATGTCCGCTGAAGATGTTCAATGAAGACAAATGAAAGAAAGAGGTGAGGATTGCACTTTGGGCGAAGGAAAAGGGAGAAGGAGCAAAAAACGTATGCAGCTTACGCCATAAATCACAGTGTTATGAGCTTGTGTCAGTCCCCGTTATGACTTTTCTGCTATTTTGTTCCTCCAGAGACCTGGGAACCACCCTCTCCCACCTGCAGGTGCTGTGGATGTCTCGCTGCTGCCTACAAGATCTAGATGGCATTACTACTTTCTCTTCGCTTGAGGTCATCTTTCTTAAGAACAAATGAGTCATAATGGACTCTTCATCAATTTCTATTCTGAGGAATATTTTCTTGAGTTTATGAAATATATTTTCTATACTTCAGTATAAATATTATGCTTAAATGGAGACAATTCATGCCATTTAAGGTTTCTGATTCAATACAATTTTTCAAAATGTTATGTATATCTGTTGTGATTTCTTTTTTCTCTTTATAATAGATTTTTCTTTTTGTACAATCTGATTTCTTTTTTTTTTATCATCCAGTTTTTAACTTATTTTTTAATCTTCCAGTGTCTGCATTTTTTTTTTTTATATATAAGCAGGTCATACATATTGTCTTTGTTATTCTCTTTATATTATTATACCTGGCAGTATTATTTGCTGAATCACACCTTTTTTCTACACCCACCTAAACAGTGTGTGATCCCTGTGTTTGTTTTCAGGAGCTCTACCTGGCCTACAACAATGTGTCCGACCTGAATCAGATTAGCATGCTGGACAAGCTGCAGTTGTTAGATTTGGAAAGAAACTCTGTGGATGACCTTGTCCAGGTTCAATATCTGGGTTTGTGTCACAAACTCCATACACTTACCCTGGAGGGAAACCCTGTGTGTACGCATCCAAACCCTACATCCTCTAAGGTAAAAGATAATAATAATTGCATATACAAATGAACAATAAGCTTTTTTCAAATTCTGAAAAAGGTAGAACATAATTAAATTAAATCAAAGAGAATGAATTTACATCCAAATGTAAGGATTTTTTAAAAGTTGCTTAACACACAGCTGTCACAAACAAACCCAAAATAGCTATAAATGTCAATTTTACAGATAATGATTTAAAATTTGATGTGGTAAGAGCTGAGAGATATTCACGACAAATACTTTGTGTAAACACATCTCGAAAGATCTCGCAGTATCACACAAGACTGTGCTATTAAGCTATTACTTCATCTCTTCTCAACAAAATCTGATTTTAGTTTCAAAGTCAGGCATCAAAAGCAGCGTATATTTAATGTTTTTGAAGGATGCAAGACCTTTCATTTAATATCTCTGTTAGAACATGTTCTCTGAGGGAGTTTACCTGTCAGAGCTGGGCAAACACGCTTGTTTTGATACGCACGTTTTAAACATAAGACAAACTTTTTTCCTGAGGCAACTATAATCAAATGGTGCAATGCTCAGAGTAATAGGAGTCTGGCAAAAGATCCAACCAAACCAAATGGTTGGAGATGAAAAGAACAAGTCTTGAGCAGAGTTCCTGAACAGGAAGTGTTTCATCAGCTCATCTTGTAAAAGCCAACTCTCGACGGCAGCTCCACTCAGTATCTCCTGTGTCACTGAGCTGACACACAAAAAGTGCTTGTGGCGATCTGATCTTGCCTCACAGGAGACATGAAAGCACCAAGCACACTGAAATGATGAGATTACGTCATGGCAGATGGCAGTTTTATTTGGATGTTAGAATCCATACTCGATGTCAGCACAAACAATAGTTCGATGTAAATGTCTACATAAAATAAAACAATTTACTATCGTCATTGCTGCTGCATAAAGCTAAACTGCTTTTCTACTGGTTAGCTGTGAGTAATTTGTTTATTTACTTGTATTTACAGCATTAATTAGGAAACTAGGGCAGTGAGCGGAGATGCTGAGCTGAATATGTATTAGGGCTGTGCTTTGTAGTAACTGTGGAAATCTTGGGTTTGCTTTCTTGCCAAACACTCCTTTTGCTCTCTCACTTTCCAGCACACAAACACACGTCCACTCACTTCCTCTCTGTTAGTCCCCTTTCTCCTTTTATTTTTTGTGTCCTCCTTGCCAGCCTTTTGCTCTCTTTTTCACTCACTGTGTGATTTGGTGAAAGCGAGGAGTGCCGAGCTCTAATTTGGTTGCTTGTGGATAAATCTTTTACAGGACCATCTTGGCTCGGTTTGTCTTTGGTTATGTAACTGTTTAGCACTCAGTAATAATTATATATATTTTTTACCAGCACTTGATGTAAGTTTATCAAATGTCAAAACAGAAATAAATATATGTATTGAGTTACTGTAGGTGTGATGGCACTCAGTTAAAAAATGTGTGGGACAAGAAACAATGTGTAAAACTAAAAAGAACAAAACAAAAAAAGCAATAAATAGAATTTGATTAATAAATAAATATGAACCTCTCGGAAATATTTAGGCAGAATACTAGTTCAATACTGGCAATATGGTTGTGTGTACATAACAGCTCATCCTAAATAGACTGAATATTAAAACAAAACAAAAATAAAAAGGAAATAAAATCACAACACAAAACTGTGAATTGTGTATCTTATATAGGTTATGTTTTTTTTATTTGTCGTTCGCACGACATGTAGTACATGTGATGTAACGAAATTGTGTACACAGGGTCCCAGTTACATCCAACAAAAGTATAAATTGTAAAGAAAAACAGTAATAAGATCTAAGATATGAACAAAGAAAAACGTTAACTAAAAATATGCTAAGCACTAGTAGTAAAAAAATAATACTCTGAACAGCAGCATGAACATGAGTCTGTGGGAGCAGATGAGTACGAATGAACACAGCAGCATGAAATAAATCAGCAGCATAAGATCAGCAATATGGATAGTCAGCAGCACATATCAACAGTCAAGTGGCATTACAGTGATTTTTGTCACAGTGATTATCCTGGTTAGGGATTCATGAGTCTAACAGCTTCAGCGTAGAAGTTCCTCAGTCTGGTGGTTCTACACTTAATGCTCCTCAACCTTCTGCCTGAGGAGAGCAGGGCAAAAAGTGACTGTGCTGGATGAGTGGGGTCCTTCATGATGCAGGGGGCCCTCTTCCTGCATCTACAGGGATATACAGTACTGCTTAAAAATATTTTTGAATTAGTCAATATTTCAACATATGCAGTACACAACAAACTATTTGGCAAGTCAAAATAAATCTTTAATTGTAGGAAAATGTAAAATAAAATAACTGAACATTTATTGTTTTGATTCAGACTTGTTATTCCAGTGCTTGTCTACGTGAATGTCAATAAAAATGTATGAAGAAAAGGAACTTTAAAATACCATTATAACTGGAAAACATTTTGGATCCCTGTCGGTGTCCATTCACCTGTTTTTAGTGGGGGGCGGGTTCCACTCCTTTCATTATTTAGTTTAATCAAATGTTTGTCTACCAAAGTCTAAGCATCCTTCCGTAGCCTTTTTTTCCCCCCATCTTTGTTCTAGGTGGGTGGCTATAGCTATCGAGCTGCAGTGAGGGAGTTGGTCCCTCAGTTGCGCTACCTAGATGATGTGGACGTTGATGAGGACGGTTTGGCCTGCTGTAGCGTCACAGGAGAAGACTGGGACATTCTACATAACTCTATTAAGAAATTGAACTCTTCTGAGGCTGCCGGTACCGATGGTTTGATTTTTAAAAACAATATTATTGTCTATACAACCCAGTCAATTGCAACTGTCTTAGCTGAATAAGCATCTTATTTTTGTATTTGTGGAAGAGTTGGCAGATAGTGTACACTCCTGCAGCGCACACAGCTCTGCCAGTCGTCCTTTTACCAGCCCCGCAGCTGTCAGGCCTCTTTCATCTCCAAGCTCCAGACTCACACTGGCAACTGACCCTGGAGTTCTTTCCCCTCCTGGATCCAGACCTGGTTCTTCAAACTCGGATCTAACAGTGGAAGAAGAAACCAGCACACTAATACATGGTGGGACATTCCACTCATCATTACATTGTATTTAGTTTTAGCGGCTTTTTAAACACACAAAGCATCTAAACCATCAGAATTTTCTCCTTAGTGTCACCAAGAAACCAAATCCATGTCAATGAACACATCAGTGTCTTTCATCTGCTTGTTTGTGAAGGAGCTGGCAAGATCCTGTTTTGTGGAAACCCAGTTCAGGCTATTCGAGCAAGGCGAGAACAGCTGAAGGTAAGTGGCAACAAAAAACATGTAATTTAAAAATGATTTAATTAAAAAACATAACATTTTGCCTTTTAAAACATCTCACTTAGTCGCTTATTGGAATTATTTATAGTTAAGTCCATCTATCATTTCAGTGCATTAAAGCTATTAGTGTCAGCTGAGAAGAACAAGTTTTATTAGTGCTGACGGGCCATGATGGCTGTCTGGCACCAGCAGCTCATCTATTTGCTGTCATGTCGGTCTAAACAAAAGCAGCTAGTGAACATGAGTACAAAAACCAGAGAAGACAAGCACAATGCATGGGGGACACATGATAGAGATAATGTGAAGGGGCTCTTGTTGAAAACTGGGATATTGATTTTGTTTGTCCTCTGTTTCAGTTTGAACCTTTCAGTAAGTCTTTATCTACTAATGTATTTAACTGTTAAAGTTTTTTTTTCTTCTGCACATACTTATTCTCACCCTCCTCTGCTGGACAGACAGCACCCACCAGATCCACTTTGACCCCTCGTGATCTGCCAATTTATGTACCAGAACACACATATGACCTCGAGGAGCCTGATCTTGGAGAACGTGTTGATGTTTTTGCGGAGCTCAGAGCCTGGAGGGAACAGCATAGCCGGTACTACATGATTATACTTTATATCATTTTGCTAGGCTTTTGGACGTTGCTAAATAGTAAACCCCTTATAATGAGCTTTTATCTTATCACAAAAGATAACCTTTAAGACATGAGTGGACCGTTTGAAAATGTGTACCTCTTTTTAGAGTGTTCTAGAATAGGCAATACATATATTTTTATTTTATTTTTCAGGCGCCTTGAGGTCATAGAGAAAGAAAGATCTCCACAGATCTTGGCTATTCATCATGGAGGTGAAGATGAAACCGATGAAGATGAAGGAGAAGGCTTTGTAGGTATGAGAACAAACAGCAGTGATGAAGATCGAGGAGAGGAGGAACGCTGTGACAGATTAGATACTGGCTCACTGGATTCCTCTTTTCAGTCTCTTTCCCCAGGTGAATTCTCACTCAACACAAGCGATTCTGAAAGTGTCATATATTTTTCTTTGACTCAGACTGGACAAAAACAAATAAGCTCTCAACTGATAATGCATTTATCTTGTTGTTGACAGATCTGTGTCAACAAGAAGGCTTGTCCCCTAACATGGCTCGACTGGCTCTGTCCTCGGACACCACACCTTCCCTTTCGCCTCCTCGCTGTGTCGCTGCAACTCCCACGAATAAAAAGTTGTCACAGATTCGTGCTCGCAGGCTTCATCTCAGCTCAGAACACTTACCTGTTGTCAGCAGGCAGAGGTGTGTCCGTCAAACACCTGCAGCAGAAGCAGACCTCTCGTCCGAGAGACTCCAACAGTCGGCGAGGACCAACCTGCCTCCGAGGACACCCATTCCTCACATACCCCACCCACCTTCAACGAGGGGTTTGCTTGGAGGACCAGTGAATTCATGGTATGAAATTAATACTAGGTGTATTTTTTTTTATTTTACAATCAAAATAGGTCAATCTTAGAACAAGTCTTTATTTTTATTTTCGTTGTAGTTAAAACATAAGTTCACACGAGGAAAAAAAAACTCAGATAATGGAGAACAAGAGAAATTATTTATCAAGTTACAATCACTTTTATCAACAATTACCTAACTATAAAATAATAGAATAATTGACAGTAAATTTCCACTTTTTTAGATTTTTCTACCTGGATTATTGAGCATGCATCAGGATACATTTCCACTTAGTGCCTCAGATGTTTGTATTAAAATCTAGTTGTGATTAGATGAGTGTAACACATTAAAACATGTCATGTTTTACAGAATTGTAACATTTTATAGAACCTTAACAAAAGGTTTTTATCTTTCAGGGGGGATAAGGACTTGTCCAGATGGCATAAATCATCAAGAACCCTTAACAGACCTGCCATTTCTCGCCCACACACAGCCAGAGCTGCTCTACAGAAACACCACCACCTTCTCCAACCCTACAGAGGGAGCTCACACCTAGATTAATGCCAGGCTCCGCTTGCTTGTAGACATGTTTTCTTTTCATTTTCCAGTTTGTACACTTATATCCTGTTCCTCATTGCATCTTAGTCCCACTTCCCTGAAGTGAGGAGGAGACAGCAGAAAAGAAGAGTTGGAAAAAAAAACTCAGGTGGTCAATAAAATGAGATTATCTTGCTTCTGTAAACCAACATGTATCAAATATGCATGGAATCATCTGTCCACTATTTGATATAGTTTACTGCAGCATTACATGATCTCTAGGAAATAAGCTTAAGCAATAGTTTACTAAGGAAGATATTTAGGTTTAATTCAAACATAAAAAGTGTGACACATGTCTATTATATCACTGTATGTGACTCCTACTAGTGATCTTTCTTTGTGTCACACTTTCCTTCTGCTGCAGTTTTGGATTTTAAACCTTCCTTTAGGGGTGTCGAACTCAGTTACCAAAAAGAGCCATAATTTAAAAACTTTGTCTGAGCCAAGGGCCATTTTCAGCTGATACATTAACTCGAGTCAGATAACTATATCTTTTCTTGGTTGCAGGTTCATCAACAAGAGTTTGATCAGTCTCACTTGTCATTCTGTTGCTCTTTCCACATCAGAATCAGTAATGACAGAATGATCCAGCCTTCTTTCTGGCTTCAAAGTTAGCCAGCTGGCAAGAGAAGTCTATCCTAATTGATGTATTTATCAGGTTTTTTAAAAGAAAAAAAATTAGAAGGGATGTAATATTTTACATTTAAATTATCATCTTGGGAGACCAGATTTGGCCATGGCTCTTGAGTGTGACATGTTCCGAGCTGAAAGAATGAAAGTGGAGACAAAAAGGCACATGCAGATTAATATATGGAAATTACTCTTGTGAGATTATTCTTGAGATTATATCATTTTACATAAGGC
>NC_056507.1:17551195-17561870 GCF_014905685.2 Nematolebias whitei | reverse complement strand
ATATGTATTACTGCAATGTTTCTTTGGGTTGAGTTAAACTTGCTTTACAAAAATCTCAGGTTTGCATTTTTCAAGATGAAAACAAGAACTTTTAAGGTCAAAAGCAAACTCTGTTTTTACCAAAATAATAAAAAAAATATTTATATCACTTTCATTAAAGTTTGACGGTCTTGGCACAAATGTTTTGTTACGTGAATGAATGTATATTTTTTCAAACAGAAAGTGCAGCAGTTTCATATAACCTGTAGAGGGCAATACTGTATCTGCAAACTTTAAAATATAATATTCGGATAGTCCTCTTTGCCTTCCTTATGCAAAGCATTAGTTTCACATAAAGGTGATATTTTCAAGCTAACAACATACAAGCTTTTATCTTGCAAAGTGAGAATTGTCTACACTGATACAAAGTAAGAATAGAGTGAAACAAATCAAAACCACATAGAGTTGAAATGTTTTCTGAAAGCACACTGGAAGTTAACCTGACGGTTGTTGTGTTGTGAGATGCACTGACAACTTCTCTGATGTGTGGGTGGAGGAAGGTGAGACATGCCTAATACCTGCACAGTTCTTAAGGGCATATGATGTTGAGACAAGTTTGTTTGGATGCTGTCACAGAAACCTTAACATGGAATATCATTTCAGCAGTTCAGTGATTTAGATATGAGCACTCACATGCTATAAGACACCCACTACAAAAAAGCTGTGCTCGTGCATCAATCACTCATGTTTCAGCTTTAGCCGTTTGCTTCTTTCCACACTGTTGGATTAAGAAGCCGTCACGTGCTTAGGGGAATGTACAGACTGTACAAACACACGTCAGTAGGTGCTGAACTGGTAAAGAGTGGTTATGTAACTTTTTTTTAAAAAATCTGGTGGGTGGGGGTGTTATCAGGTAATGATTTCCATTGACTATCTCCTAAACAGTTACTTTAATCTATGGGAGTACTTCACTCTCTTGCTCCCTGTATAGTTTCAAGTGGGTGTCACTATCACAGCTCAAGCTGCAGACAAAGAACAGAACAAACCAAGAGGCCATTAATGGTGGGAAAAAAGGATGATGTCCACTTACTGTATCAGAGCAATCTTTTTGAGAGAGATAATTCAGGGCTGCAGACCTAATCAGACCTCTGAGAAGCTTTCCTGCACACCCATTTCTTACAGATAATGTGAGAAACCAGAAATGCTCATCTTTTGACTGTAACTGTGGGTTGGTGAGTGAAGTAAACTGAATTATAAAGACTTGATTTGTCCTCTTATGTGTTTGGCATTTAATTGAAGAAAAATGTCACTGCCAATTTTTGATATTTCTTTTGAAATGTTACTAAGCACACATACAAAAACGATTAAGGGGTACTTCAGTCACACTAAAAAGGAGAAAACCCGTCAGCTTGTACTTTAATTACCACTAAGTTTATTACCAAAAAGTAGCTAATTCAGCTAATTATTATCCTGTTCAGATATGCTGCTGTACGTTCGTCAAAAAACTATTAAAGCTGCACCTTCTTGTAATTGCAGCAAATAATGAACAGGTACAGCATCTGAAAACAAACCTTCATATTTAATTATCTTGTGATTGCTTTATTTTGACATGACATATGTTAGTTTTTTTTTTTTATAATAAAATACTAAAAAGTACCTGTGGCATAAGTTCAGGCAGGCTCCCAAAAATGTAAAGTGCAAAGCCACAAGATTGTGCCAGAAGAAACATTCCATTAACCCAAGGTATTTAAGCCTTGTGACTCATTTTCCCTTGACATCTTCACAATTGAAGACATCCACACAATAATGTCAAAATAAGGTCTCAATAATGATCAAATGTGATTTATATTTTCAAGCATCACTAAGTGACTATATAATTTTATTGATTAGGGTAAGGAACTTTGAAAACCTTATTGAGCTCCTCGCACCACCTCCACCACCTTTATTCTGTGATTTTAATAGTGCTGTCAGAAAACAAAATGCACAGAAAAAAAAGTCTTCAGTCCTGAACAACACAAGTATCCAGGCTAATTAAGTTGAAGGAAAAACACAACACACCAAGTATATTAGAAATGTGCCTTCCAATGGCCTAGAGGAATTATCTCAGCTCTGTCAACTACAGTTAAATCCAATTTAATCAAGAAAACAAAAGATAGAGGAATTTTAGGTGCAACCTCTCTGGAATGCAGCTGTGTCTCAGTTCAATCTGCTGTCATGCCGTCTCCCAGTAGTAAAAACATTTTTTTATTACATGGAATGAGATTAAGTTTGCTGCCATGTGTCTTTGACAACCTCAATCCATGTGTTGACACAAGTTTACTAGTAAACAGCAAAAATCCCATACATGTTCATGATTGCTCTTGCCACCTCTATTTATTATTATGGACCAGAGTATTCCTCTTGTGCTAGTCATGCGTTTGGAATTTTGACACATAGGCACATATTAGTTCATACAAATTCCAATATTTCTTTGAATGTGGGTTAAATCAGCTTTTATACATAATATATAAACTATATTCAACTGTTTTTTGAAGATTCTTTCAGCTTCTTTCGGTTTTTCCCTCTTCAGGGGTCACCACAGCGAGTCATCCTCCTCCATCTCACTCTGTCCTCTGCATCCTCTGTCCTCACTCCAACTACCTCCATGTCCTCTCTAACTGCATCCATATATCTCCTCTTTGTCTTTTTCCTGGCAGCTGCATTTCTAACATCCTTCTGCCAATATACCCACTGTCCCTCCTCTGGACATGTCCAAACCATCTCAGTCTGGCTTCTCTAACTTTATCTCCCAGTTATTCAAGCTATGTTGTACCTCTGATGATCTCATTCTTAATCTTATCCATCCTTGTCACTCCTAAAGAGAACCTCAATATCTTCATTTCAGCCACTTCCAGTTCTTTGTTCTATGTTTTTGTCAGTGAAACTGAAGACAGCAAACTACAACATAGCTGGTCTCATAATTGTCTGTCACAACTTTTCCTTTGACCTTTGCTGACACACTTTTGTCACAAATCACTCCTGAAACTAAACTTTTTTCCATCCACTCAATCCTGCCTGGATTCTCTTTTTTTATACCTCTTTACCACATTCCCCATTTTTCTGGACAGTGGACCCAAGTACTTGAATTCCTGCACCTTTGTGACCTCTGCTCCTTGTAGCCTCACTGTTCCACCGGCCTCCCTCCATTCACACACATGTACTCTGTCTATACGGCTGATTTTCATTCCTCTTCTTTCAAGTGCATACCTCCACCTCTCCAAGTTCCCTTCCACCTGTTCACTGTTCTCACCACAGATCACAATGTAATCTGCAAACATCATAGTTCATGAGGATTCCTGCCTGATCTCATCTTTTAGTCGGTCCATCACCAGAACAAACAAGAAGGGGCTCAGAGCCGATCCTTGATGCACTCCCACCTCCACCTTGAAGCTCTGTCACTCCTACAGCACATCTCACCACTATCCTGCTGTCCTCATACATGTCCTGTACCAGTCTAACATACTTCTCTGCCACTCCAGATTTCCTCATGCAATACCACACCTCCTCCCTCTGTCTGCACTCTGTCATATGTTTTTTCTAAATCCACAAAGGCATAATGGAGTTCTTTCTGGCCCTCTCTGTACTTCTCCATCAGCATTCTCAAAGCAAAGACGGCATCTGCAGTGCTCTTTCTCGGCATGAAACCATACTGCTGCTCACAAATTGTCACCTCTCATTTAAGTTTAGCTTCCACAACTCTCTCCTAGATCTTCATTGTGTGACTTGCTGTATCAACTTAATTCTCCTGTAGTTGCTACTCTGTACATCATCATTGTTCTTATAAAATGGCCACCAGCACACATTGCCTCCATTCCTCAGGTATTTTCTCACCCTCAAATATGCCACTGAATATTTTAGTCAAAACCTGATCGTCATCTCTCCAAGACATTTTCTTCCTGGTTTCTTTGCTTGACACCAAACCTACCCATCACTTCCTCATCTCCTCTGTTTCCTTCACTACAATATAAATCCAGGTCTGGTCTGATCACCACTCTTTCCTCCCTGGGAATGCTCTCTATCACTTCATCCAAATCCTTCCAAAAATTATATTTCTTATCTATATCACATTCAACCTATGGAGCATACCTACTGACAACATTTAGCATCAAACCTTTTACATCTACCTTCATCCACATCACCATATCTGACACTCTTTTCACCTCTACTAAATTCTAACTGTTCCTTCAGGACCACCCCTACTCCATTTTTTTTTTCTTTCCACACCATGGTAAAACAATTCAACCCCTGCCCCAACACTTTGAACCTTGCTGCCCTTACTTACACTTGTCTCTTGGACCCAAAAAAATACATCTACCTTCCTTCTCTGCATCATGTCAGCTCTCTGTCTGTCATTGTCCCCACATTTAGAGTTGCCACCCTCAGTCCTACATTATTGTCTTTCCTCTTCTCCCTCTGTCCCCTAACTTGTTTCCCTCCTCAATCTTTGATTAACAGCAAAACAATTTCCGTAGGCACCCTTTTTATCATCAGCATCAGTGGTGGTTGATGTTATCTCCGGCCTTGACCAATCCTGTATGGTGTTGCTTAGATGAACTCACATGTTAGTTTTGGCAAAAGTGTGATACGCAAATGCCCTTCCTGACACAACCCTCATCATTTACCCAGGCTTAGGAATGACACAAGAGACATACTGGTTTGTGCTCCCTATTGACTGCTTTACATACATACATACATTATCTTTTACCCGCTTCTTCCATTTTGGGTCACAGGGGTTGCTGGTGCCCATGTCCAGCAATCACTGTGCAAGGGGCGGGGTACCCCATAATGGGTCGCAAGTCCATCACAGGGCCACATAGAGACAAACAACCATTCACTCTCTCACTCACACCTAGGAACAATTTAGAGTTACCAATTAGCCTAACATGCATGTTTTTGATCAGTGGGAGTAAACCGGAGTACCCTGAGAAAACCCACGCATGCACAGAGAGAACATGTAAACTCCACCCAGAAAGGACCTCGGACTGGAATTTGAACCGGTGACGGGCTTGCTGAGAGGCAGCAGCTCTATTCGTTGCGCCACCATGCTGCCATGTATGTAGATATGTATGTATGTATGTATGTATGTATGCATCCATCCATCCATCCATCCATCCATCCATCCATCCATCCATCCATCTATACAGTGCCTTGCGAAAGTATTCGGCCCCCTTGAACTTTTCAACCTTTTGCCACATTTCAGGCTTCAAACATAAAGATATAAAATTTTAATTTTTTGTGAAGAATCAACAACAAGTGGGACACAATTGTGAAGTGGAATGAAATTTATTGGATGTGTCAAACTTTTTTAACAAATGAAACATTGAAAAGTGGGGTGTGCAATATTATTCGTCCCCCTTGCGTTAATACTTTGTAGTGCCGCCTTTTGCTGCAATTCCAGCTGCAAGTCTCTTGGGGTTTGTCTCTATCAGTTTTGCACATGGAGACACTGAAATTCTTGCCCATTCTTCTTTGCAAAACAGCTCAAGCTCAGTGAGGTTGGATGGAGAGCGTTTGTGAACAGCAGTCTTCAGCTCTTTCCACAGATTCTTGATTGGATTCAGGTCTGGACTTTGACTTGGACATTCCAACACCTGGATACGTTTATTTGTGAACCATTCCATTGTAGATGTGTCTTTATGTTTTGGATCATTGTCTTGTTGGAAGATAAATCTCGGTCCCAGTCTCAGGTCTCTTGCAGACTCAAACCGGTTTTCTTCCAGAATGGTCCTGTATTTGGCCCCATCCATCTTCCCATCAATTCTGACCATCTTCCCTGTCCCTGCTGATGAAAAGCAGGCCCAAACCATGATGCTGCCACCACCTTGTTTGACAGTGGGGATGATGTGTTCAGGGTGATGAGCTGTGTTGCTTTTACTCCAAACATGTCGTTTTGCATTGTGGCCAAACAGTTGGATTTTGGTTTCATATAACCAGAGCACCTTCTTCCACGGTTGGTGTGTCTCCCATGTGGCTTGTGGCAAACTTTAAACAACACTTTTTATGGATATCTTTGAGAAAAGGCTTTCTTCATGCCACTCTTTTATAAAGGCCAGATTTGTGCAGTGTATGACTGATTGTTGTCCTATTGACAGACTCTCTCACCTCAGCTGTAGATCTCTGCAGTTCATCCAGAGTGATCATGGGCCTCTTGGCTGCATCTCTGATCTGTCTTGTCCTTGTTCGAGATGAAAGTTTAGAGGGACGGTCAGGTCTTGGTAGATTTGCAGTGGTCTGATACTCCTTCCATTTCAATATGATTGCTTGCACAGTGCTCCTTGGGATGTTTAAAGCTTGGGAAATCTTTTTGTGTCCAAATCTGGCTTTAAATTTCTTCACAACAATATCTCGGACCTGCCTGGTGTGTTCCTTGGCCTTCATGATGCTCTCTGAGCTTTGAACAGAACCCTGAGACTGTCACAGAGCAGGTGCATTTATACGGAAACTTGATTACACACAGGTGGATTCTATTCATCATCATCAGTCATTTGGGACAACACTGGATCATTCATAGATCCTCACTGAACTTCTGGGGAGAGTTTGCTGCACTGAAAGTAAAGGGGCCGGATAATATTGCACGCTCCACTTTTCAGTTTTTTATTTGTTAAAAAAGTTTGACACATCCAATAAATTTCATTCCACTTCACGATTGTGTCCCACTTGTTGTAGATTCTTCACAAAAAAATTAAATTTTACAAATGTATATCTTTATGTTTGAAGCCTGAAATGTGGCAAAAGGTTGAAAAGTTCAAGGGGGACGAATACTTTCGCAAGGCACTGTATGCATTTTTTTGGTCTCAGAGATGTTCATTTTAAAATTTCCCACACCAGTAAACAAACACTTTGAAGTTGATGGAACAAAATTTAAGATGCCTAAATATAATTAAAAAAAAATCTACCAAAATGTTAACTAGTGTTAACTGTATATCATTTATGTAAACAAACGTTAATGTGTATGTACAACTCACCTGGTTGTTTATTACTCGGGAGGAGCGACCCCCACTCTTATGGAAATCTGCAGCACACAATCCTGTGGTTATTAACCAGAGCAGCGACACTAACTCACCTGTCAGTGGCATGTGCGGTGATTTTTTTTAACCTGGATCAAGACTCCGCAGCATTTCCGGGAGGTGAATAATCTGGTGCATTGAACCGAGTCACTTGAGTCAGCAACATTTCTGGTGGAGCACGGACTGACTCCGCAGCATATCCCGTGGGTTATCAATACCGAGCAGCGATCCGAATCACTTGAGTTCACATCTACATTTGTTGTCGCTAACTTGCAGTCTTTTATCTTTAGTCTGCCAGACAGGATGAAGGATTCGGGTTAATTTAGTCCTCGGAATCGTGGATCCTGATTCAGTGTGAGGATTCGAATCATTTATCCGAGTCTCAGAAACCGACCAGCTCTGCATGCCTCGCGCTGGAGTTTCTCAAGAGCTAAAAACAATTGGACAGGTCGATAAAACTGCACTCGCTGATTCGCTAAACTGAGAACAAATGAGCTTTTGGTAAAGGTGAGTTCACTTTATTTATTGTTTTCTAGCTGAACGATGTGAAACTGGGCTGTTATTTTAACTTTGGTCATGGATGCTACAAGCGTGGTCGGTGCACCTGCGTCAGCGCGAGCAAGCTAACGGTTTAAAGAGAACGAACCTACGCACTCTGCTTTTTCTGTGCTGCTAAGCAGAACGACACATGCGTGCCTTTTAAAATGTAATGTAAACGCGTTTATCATCATTTATCCATCAACTGTTCGGTAATTGGGTCAAAAACAGGCAACTGTTGAAGCTTCTGGAAGTTTTGCTGTGTTTAAATCTGAATCTTCAACTTGTCCTTGGACAACTAATTAAAGCAAGAATGTCATATATATGCTGTTAATAAATGAAGTTTTATTATATGAATATCAACAATAACAGCATCTAATATTTTTATGAGAGTCAGCATTTTTAAGTAATATATTTGTGCTTTTCTATATTGATTCACAGTCTAATTTAAACTTTCTTATTTGTGAGTGAAACTGTCATCTATAGTTTACAGAAAATGTGCTTTGTGTGGGATGAAAAGGTCAGTGAGTGTTCGGATTTAGAAACTTGTTTTGCTTCCAGCTAGTGTCAGAACTTGTTATGCAACAGGCTTATTATAGTGTAATGACCACTGACCATTTCTTTTTCCCAAGTAAACCTGTAATCTTAACCATTGTTCAAAACAGCTGTCTCACAATTAAATAAAGTTGAGAAGTCCGTGTTTTAATGTCAACTTTTGTTTTGGGCACATTTTAAATTCACACAACAAACAAAAATGACACGTTTTTCTCATATTGCTTTTTGTATAAGTTTAAATGTAATGAGATGGTCATACAAAGTAAAAACACAACAAATGAATGAGACAATTAGAAACGTCCATGTGGCAATCATTGAAAAGTTTTAATTTGACAACTGTGTGTTAGGAATCGCTTCCAGCTGCCAACATAACAAATTTGAGCTCAATACGGCCAAAATTGGTAAAGTTATAGTCATGTTCTCCTTAAAGCTATGGCCATATTGAAATTTTGATTTGGATTCAGTATGTGAGGGGGATTGTTCTCGGCGCACCAAATTTCAGCGTGATCTGTCTAAGCATGACTAAGTCATAGCCATTTAAAATGTACTTTGGTGGCCATCTTGGATTTTTATTTGAATTCAGAATTTATTGGGCATCGCTCTCAGCTACAACTACACCGCATTTCAGCTTAATAGCTCTAAAAATGGCTGATTTATATTGTTTTTCCTTTTTTCAATCCAATTTAGGGATTACTATCAACTGCCAATACACCGGATTTTAGCTCAAAAGCTCTAAAAATGTTTATAGCCCTATGAAATTTGCTGTGGTGGCCATCTTTAATTTCTGATTAGCATTCAGAATTTGTTGAAGGTTGTTGTCGAGGTTATCTAAAATTGCCTGAAATTCTACCAATTGTGATTCTAATTTCTCAAATTAGCATTAGCTGTTAGTTTAAAATTGTGATTAGCTCTCAGAATGTTATAGGGATTGCTCTTGTCTACCGCCATGCTAAATTTTAGCTCAACATGTCTAAATATGGCTGAGTTATATCCGTTTGACATTAGCTTTGGCAGCTGTCTTGGATTTTTTTTTTATTTGACATTAGAATCTGTTAAATATTGTTTTCAGCTACTTCTACGTCAATTTTCAGCTTTGTATGTTTAAACATGACTCATTTATAGCCCTTTGTAAAGTTAGCATTAGTGGTTAGCTAGAAATTGCGATTCGTTTTCAGGATGTCATAGGGACTCTTGGCTAGCACCATACTAAATGTTAGCATAATATGTCTAAATATGGCTGAGTTATGGCAGAAAACAGTACAGTGGTTCATGAAATATTTTGCTAATAGACATTTTCAACTTTTTATCCTTAAATGAGATATAGTCTTTTGAAGTTAGCTTTGGTAGCCATCTTGTATTTGAATTCAGAATGTTGTGCATCACCGTCAGATACAACCACATCAAATATCAGCTTAATATCTTTTAAAATACACGAGTTCTACTTCTTTTTCCCTTTTAGCTTAGACAGCCTTCTTGTATTTTTGATTCCTATTAAGATTGCATAACGACTCATTCTCAGCTATAACCATACCAAATATCATCTCAATATCTCTAAGAATGACAGATTTTTATCCAATTTTTCATTTTCTAAAGTCTCTGTGGCAGTCATCTTGAAAGGCTCTAAAAATGTATCGGTTTTAGAAATACATCCAATAAATACTTTCTGCGAGTTTCAAAAAAACAAACAAGCTGTTCATGAATTATGTTGCAAACAGACAATCTAAGTTTACAAAATATTTCTAAATGGGTGTTTCTGGCCAGGTCATATGTAAGATGAGAAAGTCTGATATTTGTCATATCAGAAGTGAACATGCAGTAAATCACCTGCGTTTTGTGGATTTCCATTTTACAGAAGCTCACCCTTCATTTGTCAACCTGAAGACTGGCTACAGGTTGACATAGAAACAACCTTAGTCAGGAAAATAAGGGGCTATTGCAGAGAAATCTTAGTGTAAGTCATGTCTTCTGGACAGTTTATTTGAATAACAATTATTTTTAATCACAGATGCTGTGTAAATGTGTATTGGTGTACAAGGTATTTTGAAAAAAAAATCTTGACCCATGAGTGAGACAAGAAATTGTTTCACACTCATGTGAATTTTCACATTTTACAGCACTGTGTCAGAGATATAAGTAAGTTTCTTTCGGCTGCTACCTTCAAGGTTTCTCACGGCAAGCAAACTCACACAAAAGCCAGATATGTCAGAGATATGACGAGTTAAGAACAATCTTCACCAATCGTTCTGAGCCAAGAATAATAATAATAGTAAGGTTCAGGAGATTAAATGGTTGCTCGCACTCCCAATAATGTACCAGTAATTATGTATTCCTTGGGACCTCTGCCTCTAGTTAGTGTCCTGTTCTGTAATTTTTTGAGAACACGTTTGTTTCCCCCATTCATGTTTCTTCCTCTATTTTCCTTTTACAGTACTTCCTTTTTTCCTTCTTGTTCTTTAAATGAATCTTCCTCTTTGTTGTTTCCTTTATCGATTAATGACAAATGATGTTGTACCCTCTTTCACTTTTTTGCATTTACTGAAACATAAAATATATATAAT
>NC_056507.1:17544178-17549178 GCF_014905685.2 Nematolebias whitei | reverse complement strand
GGTGAAAAGATCAAACTGTGATTTCTTTGGTTTGCAGCTCATATAGGATCAGATTAATCAGCCTGAAAATGAATTTCTGCATGACTGATTTTTCCACATGATGTGTCTTTCTTGGTTTTTTTGGGGCCCTGACATCTGCTATGCTCGAGGCTTGTTTGTCAGCAGGTGTGAACCATTTGAGTGGATGGTCAGCTTCTCCTGGTCTACAGATCCAGTTTAAGGTTGCGCTACTTTCCCATGTAGAAATATGTAAGACTGGAACATGTAACTGGTGGTGATACAAAAAGGACATTGATATCACTTATTACCACCAATGCGTTACCTTTTCTTAATAACAGTGGTCTTCACTGTATTTCAAAGCCAGTTTTTTATATATCACTCCGAAGAAGGTCCTTGCTCATCTCCCAACTAAAGTCTTTCACAAGACAAATCTACCAGTCTTTATTTTACTTGAAAACTCAAGAATTGAGTTGTTCCCTAGTTTTGCAAGAACATTCAGCTGAAAAAGCATTTTGCAATTGTGATTTGTCAACTGCAGTTCAGCTCAACAGTATTTTATTAAATTTGATATTGTAAAACAGTGCAATGTGTCATTAAGGCAATTGTAATAATATTTTGTATGAATTATGTTGTTTTGGATGAATCATTTACCAAGAACTTGCTAGTAACTAATATCTCCAAGCATTTGCAGTGAGATGAGAAGCGCATCATGACTAATCAACAATTGGGTTAGCAATTATCAAAAGGTTGATAATGGACAATTAGGCAAGATCTCATCTGGAAATTGAAATAAGTTTAGTGCATTAGCACAGGTTAAAGCTCAGCCTTCTGTATTTGAATGTGATGCTGTGATGTTCTTAAATGCAGACAGAAATAGACTAATACAAACTTTTTGAATGTGGAGACAATAGTTTGTTCTCTGGAATGAGGTACGGTTTATCTATAAATCAGCTTTAAATGCATACTACCAACTAGATTATATTGTTTAAATTTTCTCACATCTCCAAACCAACATGCTTCTTTTTTCTTCTTCCCTTCTCTCGGTCATTTTTGGGCTGTCATGTGACTTTTTGTCTAAGCTCAATTGACGCCGTTTGCTATTGGCCAGTTTCCTTTGAAAGAGCGTTGGTTTCCAAGGTGACGGGGAATGGCGGCACCGCTTCGCTTGTCTCTGAAACTGCCCCCTCCCCTCTGCATAGCTCTGAGCCGGTCTCTCGTTGACACGCTGCCTCGTCTGCAGGCTATGGCGGATCAGGTAGCATGCGAGCACGACAGACAGCGACAGAGTTGTCTCGCTCTTCCTCTTCTCTGTCTTCTCCTTTTCATCAGACTGTTGGTCATAGAGACCATTAATCTGCTGAAGGTGAGTTAAGCTAACGGGTTTGATTACAATGTTTGTTCTGTCAGATCGTTGACTTTATTTTAATTGTTTGCCTGAAGGTATGACTCAGTTTGGCATTGTAAAAAAAACAAATAAAGCAGAACATGCAGTACAAGGAAGCATATGTTTAATACATTTTCTATCAAAACAGCAGTTTTAAAATTAATTAAATTTGCTATTTATATTGTATTGAAACTTTTATTAGTTGTATTAGTTGCCATGGCTGCATCACTTAACATGTTAAACAGGCCTGGGTGCTGTGATAGCATGATAAAGACATGTTACTTCATCATTAATCATTCAGTATGACAGGAGACTACCAACCTGACAGATTACTTTAAGATTTAACGTCAATGTATTTGTCTTCGGTATCTTGGACAAAGTTTGTATGTTTGTTATTGTCAGAGGCCTCAGATGGAGATTGTAAGATGTGTTATCATACAGAATTTCCAAAGAATGTTTTGAGGGCCAGAGTTGCACCTTAGAAACATTTTAGACCTTCAGTTTAGTAGACTTTGTAGTCAACCTTTTTAGGACTAGAAACATTTGTGTTAATTTGAAAACAATTTCTAAATAATCAATGATGTATGTTTTTGAAGCGACTTCGTGGTGTTGTTCTGAACCAAAGATGCTTTGTGATTGTGTGGAAAATGTATACATGTAATGTATTAATAGGACCTTTTTTTAACCGGGCCGATCAACTGAGAACAAGTTCTCATTTTCAATAACGACCTGGAGAAAAAGGAAGCAAACATGTACTGAGCACTAATGTTATACTCTGGAATTACAGAACAGTGAGAGACTGCCTAATCATGACTCTGACACAATTTATGAAAAAAATAAATACTAAGAGGGTAGACGGTTAATAAATCTCAAACATAGCCAGTGGCTGAACCAGGCTTACCTCTGTTAATCACCTTAAGTTTTAAATATGAGGAAATAGAAACATATTGTCCAAATTATTCACAAGATAGTTCTGAGTTTGAGCAGCCCTCTGCCTTACAGACGTAAAATTCGCTCTGTGCTCTTTGATCATTCGTTCAGATTTGTATTTCCATGTTAGAGATAAAAAGAGTAAACATTTAAAACAACATCAAGGCTGTTCACCCTCTTTTGAAACTATGGACATTTTAATCTGTGCTGCTGATCTCATGCTGCTGACTATCTCAAAGCCTCAAGTCACCTATAACAAATCATTAGTAGTTGCGATGGTTTTGAAAATACCTAAATATTTATACCAGTAGATCCATATTTTTTTTGCCTGTTGCATAGGCTAAACAGTATCTTAGTTATTTATTGTTGTTTACTTTTTTTTTTTCTTATTAAAGATGCAACAGCTGTTCGTGATCTCTGCTTGTCGCGTCATGGCACAGCCACAATAAGGCTTGTGTTTGAAAACTGGGTAGCGTTGAGAGGTTTTTCTGGCACAGTTATCACCCTGAAGTGGTGCCCTCTGAGCTCCCTTCTCAGTCCAAACCAACCAGGTGGTTTCATCTGTGTTTGGTTACCGTGGCAACACAAGAAACCGTGTCTCTGCCCCTCCCTTCTGCGCACTTTACCAGATGACTGAAGAATCCTTTGAACTTTGATGATGAACCCACTTCCATTTGTTTTTATTTTATTTTACACCAAAAATGATTAGTCTTTCAGTCTGAGAAGTAAAATAATAATAATAAAAATAATAATATATAATAAAATAAAAGGATAGAATTTGGCCATGTCCTCGTTCAGAGAATGTTGAAAATGAATGTGTAGGGCTCAAACAGGGTAATGCTTCCCATCAAGTTTATTGTTACCAATGGCCAAGAAGGTTTAATTTAAGGTTTATTTAAAGCTTTATATATATAATTGATGTTTATGTTAGGTTTGCATCAAATGTTTGAAGATTCAGAGCGAGGGAACTAAAGCCGGAGGGGGCGTTATTGATTCAAACTAGTGTTGTACTTCTGATGCAACCAGGAGAAAACCAGTGCTGAGGCCTTGTTGCTTGTGACTGGTTGCCATGATGTCACCACTGCTGACCCGACAATCCTAGCATTCCTGCTGGTAGCTTTTTATGCAGACGTAAAGGGAAATATGTGAGAGACATGTGGGAGTGATGCACTGACTTGCATACATATGGCTTTTGTCTAAGCGCTGATTAATAATCTGGTACACAGTACACACACACACACAGGCACGCACATCATTAATTCGGTCTCATGCCCATCCCTCCTCAAGCACACACTCGAACACCCTTGAACCTGAATGAAGGTGGTCATTGTAGTCTTGCTACCATAGTTAAAATTCAGCACATCTTTAAGTGTCTGTTCATGAAAACATTGGTTACTTGGTTGTGCTTTCATCCTGCTCTATCAACTCATTTGTCATCCATTAAAAATGTTACAAGTAAAAAGATTCAACTCCATTATGAGCCAGTCTCATTGTGTCTTCGTGAATACATTTTTTTTTTTCTGTTTGTGTGTGTTTGATAATAATACATGATAGTAACTATGAAAGGCATGCTGGGTATAACACAGCAACAGCTTTCGTTTGATTGAAAGCTTGTAAATGCAGGTCTTTGACTTGGACTTTTCTGCAGACACTCAATATTGATGCAGAAACATCAGTATTGTACATACATTTAAAATGTGGACTCATTGACTATAAACCCAGAGTCCCTACAAAAATATGTTAGAAAAATTTAGGACCTCACACAAGAATGTGTGGATATAGTCTGGTGGAGTTGGGTCATGACCTCTGACCTGTACCCTCCTCATAGCTCCCCTGTCTGTCTATTTTTGTTGTTTCACATTGAGATCATTATTAAATCACCACGTCAAACCCTCTTTACAAGTATAAGCACAACTTTTGGTGAGTGACGGTCTTTGACTTTGTTTTCTTTTATTCCCAAAGTGATTGCCTCTCTTTTATAGGGAAAGATGAATCCAATGAAAGGACATTTTTCCTATTATTGGTATACCATCCACTGAAATGCTAAGGGTTCTTTGACAGTCACAGCTTTCTGCTTAAGCTAGTTTTATCCCATTTCCATTTACTGATAGCCGCAGCGCAGGCCAGCCAGTGTGACACTAATGGTGCAGCCTTATCTCAAGAGACAGCAACTTCACAGAGAAAGTGACTTTATATCTACAGGGAGGATGGACCCCCTCCCCCTCCACACACATATACGCACATGCATGCACAGACAGACCTAGACAGTGTGAATTAAAGAAGGAATTCAGACATTATGCAGTTCAAGCTAGCTACTTCCGATGCACCCACTACAAATCATTAAAAGCTAACTTGGGTCACACTTTATTTCACCTTTCAAAATAGCTCTTTTATTCACCCCCCTCAGACGATATGGAACAACAACACAATGCCCTGTGAGAGCTGGATGATGGTTTCTTTGTGTGGAGCCAGTCTGCACTGGTTCTTAAAATTCAGACAGAAAAACGAGATAATGGAGAAAATGGTAAATAAAGTTCTGACAAGTTAGAAGCAACTAAAGCAAACTGAAATTCTCTTGTGCTTCATTAGGACAGTGTAAAGGGACTGCTCTGAAAGGAAAAATATGTTTGTTGTGTATTTGTGTGTGTGTGTGTGTGTGTGTGTGTGTGTGTGTGTGTGTGTGTGT
>NC_056507.1:17520485-17544168 GCF_014905685.2 Nematolebias whitei | reverse complement strand
TGTGTGTGTGTGTGTGTGTGTGTGTGTGTGTGTGTGTGTGTGTGTGTCTGTGCGTGCGTGCGTGCGTGTGCATGAGAAAGAGAGTTCAGAAGACCCAACAAAGTCAGGTTATCTGGACAGTTTCTTTTTTTGTTGAACTGTTTCATCCTTCATCCAAAGGACTTCATCAGTCCGAGGAGCCACAATAAACTCAGTCCCACGCGCAGCACACTCACATAGTTGACCAACCAGTTTGCTGGTGATAAGATGGTTTCTGGAGCCCACCCTCTCCCCTGTCGACACCTCTGAAGCAGTCATAGCCAAAGTGGTTCAAAACATCAAAGTTCATGCTCAACCACTTTGGCTATTGCTGCATCAGAGGTTTCGACAGGGGAGAGGGTGGGCTCCAGAAACCATCTTATCACCAGCAAACTGGTTGGTCCACTATGTGAGTGTGCTGCTTGTGGGACTGAGTTTGTTGTGGCTCCTCGGACTGATGAAGTCCTTTGGATGAAGGACAAAACGTCTCAACAACAACAAAAGGAACTGTCCAGAGGACCTGACTTAACTTTGTTGGATTTTGTTACCTGGATTATTGAGCATGAACTTTGAAGAGTTCAGAATAAAATTTTGTCTTGTTTTTGTAAGAATACAAACTTTGTTTACTGCACTGCATACAACAGTCCTGTTGATCGTTTCTTGGCTGTACATCACCAGAACAGTAATTCTTATAGGCTATGAAAAAATATAGTGGCATTCACTTGCCATGAAAAACTAAACTAAACTATGAATTATCTTCCGAGCCAGGTTTCTGGGAAGAAAACAAACCGTTTTTGTATGGTTTTAATGTGGGTTTTGCTGTATTTATATCCCAATAGGACAATTACCTTAGCTGGCAAACACTATGCAGTCATAATGACATACAAGACGCAGCTACACTTCTGAAGCAACAGCATCAGACTGACCATAATGAGACAGCAATGCTATAATTAGGAATGTTTGGCATGACCTTTGGTTGCCTGTCATAAGTATGAAAACCAGTGTCAACAAAAGTTCAGGTTTTTCACATACTTAGGTTTGTCAAAACAGAACAGTTGTCACCTGTTTTCTGTTTTCTACATTTTTGTCTTTACAGACTTCTTGTCCACCTGTTGAATTGTGTTTTTTTTTTTTTTTTTTTTTTTTTTGTGAAAGGCTGAATTAATAAAGAGGAAAAAGAACAGAGAAATTTAAAGGAAACAACTGGCGAGGGTGATCCAAAACACAAACCTAATGCTTTTTATTCTTGGTAAATGATGGCCATTTTTTGTTTCTTTCCCCTTTTATGAGACTAAAACAGTATTATTTATTCTTCTTAAAGCTGTTTTTGCCTCATCTGATTTGAGTTATAGTTATTATAGTTTTGAAGTATTTATTCCCATTACTTTGTTAGTTTATAGCTTAAGTTTCAACAATGAAATAGTTTGGGACGTTAAAAAGCAGTATTTTACATTAGTAAATGAAAAATAGTACAAATTGGAGCAGCTTTTTCTGAAAGAACAGGTTTTTGATGCATTTGGGCCTCATCTTTGTTCTCTTTGCTGAAAGCAGAAGGAGGTTTGGAGGAGGGGAAGGAAAGGGGGTTGTAACAGTGAATCACACAGAAAGGAGTGATGATATGTAGAGTTTGAAGGGGGTGGGTTTGCTTTTTTTTTGGGGGGGGGGGGGGGGTATTGGGAGGTGCCTTAAGGAATGCTTGGAAGGTGTCAACAAAGTTAGGAAAACTTTGGACTGATAGTCCTCAAGATCACAGAGCAACCTTAAATGAACTGGAATGGGTGTGACGTTGGACAAGCATAACAAAATGTCAGCCCCCCCACTCCTGTGTTTTTAAAATACCACTTCTCCTTGCACCTCAGCCTTTTCTCACAATGGCCCCTATGGTACTAGAGCACTGTCTCAGGAGGTTCATCCTTCATTTTGATTCAAGAGAGTTTTTTAAGTGATTTGTCTACAACACAGCTCTTAGATGTGCCAAAAGCTTTGCTTTATGGACAGAACAGTGAAATAGTTCACCTAAATGTGAACTGACTCTCGATAGGCTTTTTGACTCAGCATACATTGAAGTGATCTTTTGTTTGCATGACTACGCTCATCTAAATTATTGTAGTTAATCTCAGACATCTATTTTTGGAACCTGTTTACACTGTGTGCAAATTAGTTATGGCATGTCTGCTTGGGCTCATTATTTATTAAAAATAAAAGCTGACAATAAATAAATAATACAACTTGTTCTTTATTGTTTTCTGCTACTAAGTAACTGTAATGCAGATCCATAAATACAACAGTTTTACATACAACATTTTTTTTTACTTATAGGTTATGTAGTTTTTATTTCAGTCTGCATCTGAATTCAAATCCATATAGACAGGAATTTGATTCTATATTCATGGTTTCATTAGTTTGGCTTCCACATGGAAACCAAATAAATAAATTAAAGGAACACTTAGATTTTAAACAAAGAACACTGTAAGCTGCCAAGATGCAAGAGGTGATCCAAATCTATAAAACAAAAACAAAATAAAAAGGATCATTTTGGCCATGATTCAGTTCATCAAGTGAAATGTTATTCTGTCTTGGTGCAGGCTTTCTAATACAAAAATCAGTAGACAGACGATAGTGGCAGAAGAAAAATCAAGAAGCCACAATCTGATTGAGGAACTAATTATAGGATGCACAATATTAGATTTTTGGCCGATATACTGATACGTTAAAACTTATTTAGCCAATAACTGATACCAATACCGATTATTTTCCCCCACCCCCAGACCTACTTACAGAGACTACATAGCTTTCTCCGTTGTGGAATTAAAATACTACATTATTGTGCATGGTCTTTGTCAATTTGGCCTGCTACCATATGCAGATGCCACAAAGGGCTGAAAATGATGTAACACTTCAACTTGTATTATGTTTAATTCCATATTTATTCATGACATTTACTCTCTCTAACACAATGACAACCCTCAAACAGTGCAAATTTGTACATTTTCACAAATCTAAACTGCAGTAGTGCATTAATAGATATACAGTAGTCCCTCGCTACTTCGCGGTTCGTTTATCGTGGACTCGCTCTATCACGGTTTTTGAAAATAAGATTGGACATGACACACAATTGGCTGATTTATAGATGAGGCGCAAGATCGGCATGGAATTTGTATTCAAAATAAATAATTTTATATTATTTAGCACCTGCTGCACTTTTGTGCAGCCCATGCTGCAGGATAAACTTCTTGCTGCAGCTGATCAGCTTTTCACCATGCAGAGCGGAGAAGTGGGCGTGGCCAAGAGCACTTGCAGGTGGCTGAGAGCAGGTGAGGCAGAGGGATGAAATCATGGCATTCAACGCTCTTTTAGAGCATTTAGAGTTTCAAAACATTGTTTAGAATATTGCAAGAGTGTGGGAAGGGTTTAAAATATCTATATATATATATATATATATATATATACTAAAATAAACTACTACTTACTACTTGTACTACTATTCCTACTTCACAGTTTTTCACTTATCGTGAGGCTTCAGGGTACGGATCCCCTGCCATAAGCAAGGGACTCTGACAGTTTCTTAGATTAAAACTTAAAACAGAAGCCTTTTATATCGGTGAGTTATTTTGATAGAAATTTTCATTCAACCTTTATTTATACAGGTTAATCCTATTGAGCCTCGGGGACTCATTTACAAAAGACACCTGATTGGAATGGCCGATGTCTGATATTTAATTTTATCACTAATATCGGCCGATACCGATACATGCCGATAATATCATGCATCCCTATTAATTACAACTGAGCCAGAAAGTTTTAGTAAATATACAAACAAATGTCAAAAATTTTATCAAATTCTTTTACATTATGTGAACATTTCTAGGAATTATATGGTTTCAGAGCTCTACATTTTTATTATTTCCTAACCATTCATTGTTTTATTTTACTTTATTTGCTAGCTGTAGTTTGCTGCCAGGCTTCTATTTTAGCAGGTTTTCACTTCCTTACTGATTCCTGTTTTTAGTTTTCAGGCTATGTAACTGATCATGAAACCAACAAAAAGTGTTTAGTCATTAATAGATTTTAAGACAGAGGGAGATGTGGTTATAGAGAAAGAAGAGCTGTTCATAGAAAGCAGGGTCTGTCCCGTCAAGAGGGGTTCTGACATCATCTGCCTGGCTCACTGGTCACACGTTAGCTTTGCATGTGATTTTGTGTGTTGGAGAAGAGCAGTGTGCACAAGCACACAGTTCAGGAGTGCTTTAGAAAGTATTGCTTAACAGTGTCTGCCTTTATTGTGTTATTTTTTTAGGCTTTTGCTTTAAACGTGCTGCTCTCTGGACTTTAGTGGTCAGGTTTACGTGCAGAAGATTAAGTGTCCCTGTTGGTCTTAGGGTGTTGTCCAACTCAAACACAAATATTCGCACACACTCTCTCCTGTTGCACCTAGTCAGCTGGACTATTACCTCATTCCAGGAAAAGGAAGGAGACAAAAAATCACCTGACTGGCTAATTTGTTTAATCAGCTGATTGTGTAACCAGAGAGCAGAACTTGGATGTCCACTGCCTCAGGTTATTGACCCTGCAAATAGTACAGGCACATATGTAAATAGAGGCAAGAAGGTTTAAGTTTATACTGCTTTTTTTATTCCTGAATTTTCCTATGAGCTGTCTTCTGTCTCATTGGAAAATATTGAATAGAAATTAAAAGGAACTATGGAAACTGATACCAAGAGAGAAGCAGAAAACCTGCTTTCAACTACCTGAAAAAGGGGAAGGTATTTGATCTGTCAGCACATACAAAAGGGTGGGGAGAAAGAGCAGGAGAGAAAGAGAAGACTGGCTGAGAGGGTGTGTTTCTGTGTGGGTGAGAGATACAGAGAGGAGGAGGAGGAGCAGTGTAGACTCAGAGAACTCAAGCAGTCTCAGATCTTGCCTGTGGTGAGGACACTTGGTAGATGTGCATTCCTGAGGCAGACGGCAACAAAAAAACCTGACGAACTGAGGGGAGGAGAAGTCGTGACACTCTTTAAATTTTTTTTGCGACCACGTCTGATTGCTGTGTGACCTGTGCTGGACTCGCGTGTTCCTCACATACACGCACTCAAAGGCGTCCATGCGCACAGAACAGCCGGCTCTGCTGCTCCGCGTGAATTGAAGGATTTCCCCGACCGTGGCAAAGAACATAAACAGAGAAGAAGTTTGAAACTTTTAAAAAGCAGGAAGGGATCCGTCCTTTTTCCAGGTGAGTGTTATAATGTCTTAAAGAAGTGTTTGAATATTTGGTTTGAATTTCAGTGTCAAGAAATTCATCTGGAGTTAGCTGGTTTAGTTGTGACAGCACAATTTGTTAAGTGTTGATATAAATAAGTCTAATTTGCCTTTTTTATGATGGGTCAAAAAACAAAGAGGAGTGAGTGCTGTGTCTTTGCAGAGTTGAACCGTGTCTTTACATGTAGGCACCTGTTGAAGCTAGACCCGCCACCCAAGTACTTGTGTGTGGAACAAAAGAATTCAAACCTTTTTGGGTTGAAACTTCACTGTGTAGTTTTACACAAAACCTTTCACCTAATTTCAGTTCTGTGAGGACAGATCCATTCAAATGTATATATTGTAAACTATGAAATAACCATATTGATCTCCTGTCGCACAGCTTAGATAATTATTTTACACAAAACTTTGGAACCGTTTAGTTCTGGCTGCATTTAAAGTCCAACAAGGTGTGCACTTGAAATGCTTACAAGATGCTAATCCAATGCACCAAATCACTCTAACCCATCCTGTTTGCACTTGGTTAGTCAATATTCAGGGCTACATTTGTGTTTAAATATTCCTAGCATGGCTTGTGTGAGACAGTGAAACTCATTAGCAGGCTGTACTTGTCACCCAATCAAGGCGATCGATTGAAAATTCACTAACACCACAGTAGAAGGTGATATTTTTTTTTTCTCGTGTGGTAAACATACCTCACATTTTATCTTTGTTTTTCACTAATTAGTTTGTTTCCAAAGAGATAATCTAAGTCATAGTCAACGTTTCTTTATTTATCATTCACACCACATATGGTACATGTGGTGGAACGAAATTGTGTACACAGGGTCCCAGTTACATCCAACAAAAGTATAAATTGTAAAGAAAAACAGTAATAAGATCTAAGTTATGAACTAGGAATATGCTAAGCACTAGTAATACAAAAACAATATGCCAAACAGCAGCACGAACATGAGTCTGTGTGAGTAGATGAGTACGAATGAACACAGCAACATGAAACAGATCTGCAGCAACATGAAATAGATCAGCAGCAACATGATGTGATTTGTCACGGTGATTATTCTGGTTAGAGATTCATGAGCCTAACAGCCTCAGGGTAGAAGCTGTTCCTCAGTCTAGTTGTTCTACACTTAATGCTTCTCAACCTACTGCCTAAGAGGAGCGGGGCAAAAAGTGTGTGTGCTGGATGAGTGGGGTCCTTCATGATGCAAGTGTCCCGCTTCCTGCATCTGGAGGTGTAGATGTCTGTGATGGTGGAGGCTGACTCCAACAGTCTTCTGTGCAGCCTTCACCACTCTCCGCAGAGCTTTTCTTTCTGTAGCTGTGCAGCCTCCATTCCACATGTAATGCCAGTAGAATAATAAAAAGTTAAAAGAAGGACAATTTTAGCATACCAATACCTAAATGAAATGTTAGTCTATATAATTGCTCATTTCTTTGTCTCGTGTAATCCTTGTTAAAACTGATTAGGCTCAACCAACCTTTGGTCTCTTAACACAGCTCAATGCTCATTTTGCTTCTGCCAACCACAGGTCAAATTCAACACTTTGAAAGTTTGTGGTAAGAATACCCCATCTTGTTTTCTGATGTATTTTTGACAGAGCAGAAACATAATGAAAAAAATGTTGCTAAATGTATGTATTTTTAGCATCATTACAACTGCTATATAGAAAGTGGGAACCCAGAAGTGTAATAATAACCATGATAGAATACATTTTAAAACATTTTACTTTTTCCTGTTCTCATTTAGTTACTTGTCTCTCAGCTTTTCTTCACGTCTCACTTTCCCCTTGGAAATTTGTTATTTTGTATCCCTTGAATAAAGCTGTTTAGCATGGAGATAGCAGAGCGCCCTCTGAGAGAACTTGTACCTTGTTCTTTGCCACGTTTTTACTGTTCCTTCAATGCTTGAATACACAAATGGCATCTTCCGCTCATCTAAAATCCTCTGTATTTCTGTCAGTGTGTCTAGCAATTTTGCCTGAGCAAGATATCTCTTGGGATTCTTGATGGGGACTTTTTACATAACTAATCATGCCTCAGAGTAACTTAATTTATTGTATTTTTTTTAATCAGTTTTTTAACGTCTGCAGATACTCTAAGGAGCAATGATAATACAAAATGCTTTGACAGTTCGTTGATAAATAATGTGTTTGCACATTTGCAGGTTGCAATAATTCTTTTGACAGGTGGTCCGAACCACTTGTCTTTGTAAGCATCTTTTCTTCATGTGTCTAGCTGTCTTTACCTATCTTGCTCTTTCATTTTTTTCCCCCGTGTCCTTCCCCTGCCTGTGCAATGTGATGGAAGGCAGCGCTGTGCTCCGCTCATGCTGGATCCATTAGGGATGAAAGCTCACTGCAGTGATAAAAGATTGATCCAGTCCTCCTTGCATCACATTCTCATCCCTCACACCCTGCTCCCTCAGCCGCCCTCCCTCACACCCTCGTTTTCAGTCCAAAGTCAACCCCATTTCCTACTTATCAAATCGTCAGCACTCCTGTAAATAAATCATTCTGACCAAGTTTACAAAAGCATACTTTAGCCCACCTGATTTCAGAAAGGAGAAAATTCTGTTGTTTCTTTAAAGTATGAGTCCTCTCATACAAGGTTACAAATGATCAGAGACACAAAGAATTTACCGGTAAGCATTACATTTCTGAAAAATGTGACAGTCCCGACAGTGTTCTTGTACCAAATAGAGTATTATGTGCTTAGGTAGCAGAACCAGAAAGAAACTGGCATTCAGCCCAGCATACACAGGCCTCTTTTTTTTCACCTGCTTAATTTGAAAAGGCAAAGACAAACACATCAGACCTGTAGTTTGTCACCTGGGAGTCTATAATTACTGGCGGAAGGAGGGGATTAGGAGAAGGAATTTCACTGCGTGTCTGTTTTCAGATCTTTAGAGACATAAACCCAAAAACACATCTTATGTGTGTTGAAAATCTGGGCAGAAATTTGTAGATCAATCAAAAACAAATGCCTAAGTCTCTTGATCCTAACGGGAAGTTTGGGGAATTTTTTGTCATTGTCAATTGCTCAGCGTTGTTTTAGCTTTTTGGCTATAAGCAACGATGCTGAAATAATTTAAAGTCACTGAGCATCTCTTAGAACCATCGCCTGAATCTCTTCTTATTCATTCAATCTGCAGGTCTGAGGTTACATGAGAAAACCTATTCAGAATTTTCATACAGCATTTTTTTTGTCCACCTGAGGACATGTTCCCAATTGAACTCACCAAACCAGAATGTTCACCTGAGTGAATGCTGTCATGATGTGTCAGAGTGAACTTGCTGTGGCCTTCAGTTGTACTTGCTGTGACATCATCAAAACCCTTCACCTCATACAGTATCTACTGTTGGGTCGTAACTTTTCTTGACTAGTGCCAGCTGGTGCTTCTGATAGTCTTTGTTTGTTCTTCTCTTCATTGCTCCTAAATTTACCATGTATAGTGACTGTAGCGAAGGTAAACATCTCTGCCCCTAGGGATGCTCATGTGACTGCGAGTAGGTATCCGTGGATATGCGTGTTAGTGAAGAACAGGTTGCTCCTTTGCTTAACCAGCCATGCTGTGTATACTCTCAGCACACCGCTCTCTGGGCAGTAAATTACACAGTGTCTTCGCCAAGGGACATGGACTGGGGAGGGGGTGGCCAAAATGCTGGGAAAAAAAGAGAAAATGTCTGACGCAGGCTGCCGAGACACTCAATCAGCTGGCAGTAGTTTAGACAGGCAGGTGGTTCTGACAGACCCATCCCTCACGCTTGATAGCATACTTGCCATTGAAAGTAGATACGTTTGATTGAGTGAATGACAAGCAACACAAGCATATGTTGAACATAACACAGTAACTAAAAGTACCTAAATACTTCACATTAAAGAGCAGAAACTATGCATTTGTTTCTGAAACGCTCACCCACATAGCTGGCCTCTGGGAATGACAATACATTGTGTGTAATCATTATTACACACAATTTATCAACATGAATTCTGAAAAAAAAGCACCGTATCTTTTTTAGAGTCTCATTTTGGTCTGTATTGAACAAATTTCCACCAATTTTTGTTATGGTTTTATAGATGGACTTAATATGGAAACAATAGCAATATATTTTATAAATGGGAGCGAATGCATAAACAATGAATGCTACAGGTTTCCATAGCTTCCAAGAATTCCTAAACAACTTACAAAGACATTTGTTTCTTTTTCTCTTGAGAATTTTTTTTGTGTGTGTGTACACTTTAGACCACCATGCTCCAGCAGATAGAGCAACCAAAGCAAACTTTGTTTTTCATCCATAAAGATCAACAGATAAGCCATATTTTCAGTGTCAGATTACCGCCACTCTCTTCTTTGCGGCTTCACATGAAAGGGAACACAAACCCGGGACCTGTTCCAAGATGCAGGTTTGCTGAGCACCCATTTAGGAAAACCCAGAAAAAAAATGTGATCAGTTTGATTTTCATATCTGTTTGTGTCTGCTTTTGAATAGCCCTTCTTCAACAAACACTTGTCTTTGTGCTGTCTTGACCAGCCTCCCCCTCCTCCCTCATTGTCATTCCCAGAGGCCAGCTACAAATCTCACAAGTAAACTCATCATCCTCGTCAGCGTGTACTTTCTTGGTATCCATGCCAAAACAGCCCTGGTGATCATGTGTGAGCGTTGTAAAACAGAGCTGTCTAGAAGTAAAGATGCACATAGACACACATTTTTTAAAAATCTCTTAGACAGTGATTCATACACTCTGGGGGGGTGTATGAATCAGCATCTGCCCTCCTACTTCTATTTTACTTACGTTAACTATCCGGAAACCCTGCTGCTCTAATAGTCAAGATCGTTATTCCTCCAAGTAATGACAGGGAGAAAGAAACGTGCATGACACCCACCCATCAAACTATAAATCAGGTCTATTGAGAGGCCCACCCAAGCCTTGTAAATCACAAGCAACTCAAACATTTCACCCATTACTGTGTGTATGCGAGTACAATTAAAGCTGGGTTTCAAACTCAGTACTACAGCACAGTACTAACCATCAGGTTCTCAAACGTTTTCCAGTATGTTATAAATTAGTAGGCTGGATTATTATTTTGTTTCTAATTTTACATGGTCTTGTTTCTGATTTACATATAATCTGAAACGTCCAAAGTTGTATTTAGTTTTGAAAACATGTCAAATCACTGTACTTCTATTTGAACTTTTCAACGTTCGACTGTTTTTATGACAAAAAACTAAGAGAGTTGTAAATGTGAACAACTGTGGAAGATTTTCTAAATGTACAGCTGCTTTTATCACAAGCAATAACCATGGCAGGGACTTATTGTTCTTCCAAAACGCAACACCCTTCTCAGAAATTTATATAATTCCTGGCCGGCTGCTGTTTTGTAATGTCATGTATTTGTTTATCCTGATTAGTTTTACTTATAGTAAAAGCACAAACTCTCTCTGTGATGACAGTAAGGGAAATGTTTTCCTAATCGCTCCACATTTGAAATATTCACTTATCTTTTAGTTTATTTTCCACAGCCTGTTCGCTCTGGACCAGTCTCTAATATGATTAACTTCCAAGATGTTTGTTTAGAGTATGACGGCATGAACCATTGCTCATAATTCCATGGTGTATAGTAAATACCAAAGAGCTTCACTGATCAAACCTTCCAGCACAGTTTCTCAGCAAACACATGTAGCATTTTTGTGAGATGAGGCTTTTTATAATTGACAAACTAGCAGATCTTGTTAGTGTATACCAGTATTTTTGCAAGTTCCAACTGCAACTGTAATTTTGAAGGTCTTCACATACATACCAACTCTCACTTTGAAGACGGCTGTGGATGAGTGGTTCGAGCAGTTGTCCTCCAATGCAAGAGTTGGGGGTTCGATTCCACCAGCAGTCACATGCCCAAGTGTCCCTGGGCAAGACATTGAACCCCTCATTGCCTCCGATGTGTGTCCCATCAATGTATGAATGTGATAACGCACTGATTATTCTTTGTACAGATCTAGTAGAGTGCTGTATGAATGGGTAAATGAGGGTGCAGATTGAAATGTAAAGTGCTTTGAGTATCTTGATAAGATAATAAGACGCTATTTAAGTACATTCCATTTACCATCCAGTTAAGGCTTTTACTTTTACTCCCCTTTCTTTAAGATCATGGGTAAGTGTCAAGATGATGTAACAGAAGATGTTAGTACACCAGAGGTACTGATCTGTTGTCTTTTAAACCATTCAGTTGTTGTTCAAAAATTATCATAAGCAGAAATTCTTACTTTCTGTTTTAAAGTGGAATGTGATCAAAGCCAGCTGTGCATGGATTCATAATGGTTGTTAAAGTGCCCATGAAATGTTCTTGATGGCAGATTGATGTCTTGGGAGGAAACTAAGCTGAATTCCTCACATTAAGCCATAAACCCCTAACTTTAACTGAGTTTAGCTTTAGCATAACTTTTTTGTGTGTGTGTGTGTTTTTTGTTGCAATACATTGTAATGTTCAAATTTTGTACAAACATGTACATCTGATGTTTCTTGGATTTATAAATGCCATATTTCTGGACTTTAAGTCACACTTTTTTTCACAATTTGTCCAGTCCTGCGACGTATAGTCTGAAGTGACTTATATACGTTTTTTTCGCTATTCATGACGCAATTTTTGACTGACACATTAAATGTTCATTCATATTGACATGAATCGTAAACATTATTCATGAGGCATTTTTTGACTGATGCGACCTATACTCCAGAGCGACGTATAATGTGGAAAATATGGTACTCTACCTTATACTGAACCAAGAATTCTCCCCGTCACGGTGACACTTGATGTGTCACACTTCTATCGCTTGTTTCATCTTCAGGAAAATAAAATGGAACAAAGTTTGACATTAGGTTAAGTTTGGAAGTTAATATTTTTTTACATTTACCGTATTTTAATTTTTTGTAATGAAACACATTTGGCTATTTGTCAGTAAACATTTGTCGTCTCTCATATGGAGGTTTGATATAAATGTAGATACATGCAATTAGTGTGTATACAGTATTTTGGTTCTTTTTTTTTTTTGGGTCATTTATAAAAAGAATATAAAAATTTATTTTTACATGACTTACATAATCTCGATAAATGTCAAACATTCGCATTACCGGTAGTTGTTTGCTGGAATGTGGCATATTGTTTTGTTTTCTTACAGATGTCATGTGATGGTCACGCCTGCAATAGTTTACGAATATACAATAGAGTTTAATATTTTCTCATGTATTAATTTTGCATTCGCATTGTACACGGCCTTTTTGTGTCAAAAAGTATAAAATATTGTACTACGTCAACATGTTCAAGCATTTAAACATAGAATGAACCAGGTAATACTAAAATTTAGATTTTGTATTAGCAAGTCAGTCGTAATTTTTGTAGATGTTTGGCTTTTTCTTGTGTATTATTCAAGGTCTTAAAAAAGAAAACGAAAACAAAAGCTGATATGAATAATTAAAACGAGCAGACATGGAAGCAGCTTTTAAATTGCTAATGAGTTTAACTTCAAGCCTGTAACATTGGAGGCCTTTGGACTCCTGACTGCTCAATGGCACATACATGCAGGAAGTAAAAATGAATCACACGCATACTGTATACTTAAAAAAGTTACTATAAATAATCTGCACTGATAAAAATAGGACTACACTTATTTCACTTGTGTGTGGAGTAAATTGTACCCTTTGGTTTCTTTGATGGTTACGTACAGATTTAGTTGAAAATTATGCATCTTCATTTAGTTTGAACCAGGCTATTTATTTACCATGCACATCATAATATACGATTTGGCTAAATGAATATGTTCCTCTGTCTTTGCAGTAAAATATATTCATGTGCTCACTACACATCCTACATGAGTGTGTGTATTATTTAGTGTTTTGCACAAGACAGGCTGGGAACAGAAAGATGTCCTGCTTCTCTTGCAAGCAGTGCTGAGTCAGATCATACCTAATTACACATGGGTGCCCATCAGCAGTCTAAGAGTCTTCTTCCCTGGCTCATCTACCAATACAAACTTCTTTACGGCTCTATCCACAGTCTGTCAAACCACTCGTCCTGAGCCGGGCTCGCATAGGCTGTGTGCAGGCATTTATTATTCTCACCACCAACCTCTGGCTATGTGGGTGGATTCATGAGTCAGCGCAAACAAATTCCTTGTCTCTAATGCATTCCTTTTAGTTTCCGGGGTTGGAATGAAAGATGACTGTCAAACCAGGTACTCCTGTAGCCACATGCTCAAATAATTTTTCAATGAAATACAGAAGTTTGTACAGTCCCTTACTACTAAAACTAATACTTTTTCAGAACATTCAAATAAACAAGGGTACAAAATAAATTTTTTTTTTGCTAGTTTTACGCTCTTTCATTCTCTGTTGTGGTTCAGCGTGGTTTACAGCCATCTGTGTGAGCACTGCCGCGCTTTCATGATGTCTGGGATTTCACGCTTAGTTGTGTTTTACACAGTGTGACGACAGTGCTAGTGACAGCCACAGGTGATGGCCAAACTCCAATAACCATATAATGCCCTGCCTCTGATCTATGGAAAAAACTGACTCAAACTTTTAAACTCTCATCAATCATTAATCTCATGCATATCAGTTGCACATCTAAGAACCTGAAAATGAATAACCACATTTGTGCAGCTGATCTGGGAATGAAGCATGTAATTAATGTATTCAGCCTGATTTTGTTAAAGCATGGTCCCTCTCTTATATTTGCTCTTGGTCTTAAAGCAAAGCTGCCTCCTGTGTTAATAAACCACAGATACTTTCATCAGGATTTCACACTTGGCTGAGACAGTCATTATACTAGAAAAGGGTGAAGGCTGCTTCAAAACATATATATATGCCAGTATGACAACTAAAGCTTATTACTGCTATTGCCGATTCCTTCATGCTGATCTATTAGCATATCAATAGAGACACTGGCTGGCAGGGGACATTTTCAAAGAGCTAGCTGGTAACAAGCGTTTGGACTTTGTCCGTGAACTGTTTGCTTAACGAATGTGGAAAAAATGCCTCATTCGTCAGGTGCTGGAGTTTGTTAGCAGTGAACCAGGCAGTCGTTCTAATTAACAAAAGTGTATTTGAAAAGTGTGCTGCAGCCTGCCCCTACCATGGAAAACTATTAAGTTTTAATGCCACTCTATGGATGCTTTCAAATCTGGTATCTAAATTTCCTCACAAGCCCAGTGGACCACTCCCTGATCTCTGTCTGCAGGCGCCAGAGCTCTGCAGATGATAATTTCTGCCTGGTAGTTATGGTGGGATGAAAGCAACATGAGAGTTTTGGATATTTTAGGAAGGTTTTTTTTTTTTACAAACTTGGAAGAAGAAAAAAAATCATTAAAGACAAATGCACAGTCTTACAGTGTTATGTAATATATTTTCTGTTCTCAAATGTTTTCTGATTGCGCCACAAAACTATAAGTTGGTCCTACACTGAGATGTCTTGTACTGGGATTTTGTACTGTTAAGAGCCTGCAGGCAATTATTTTACTTTTGGGTAAACTGCTTTAGTCATACTTTTTGAATTTTCTCAAAAGTAAAGTAAACTGAATGTTTTAAAGGCCAGGTGTAATATGAAGAGCCTTTGCAGGTACAGTAGTCCCTCGCTACTTCGCAGTTTGGTTTTCGCGGACTCGCTCTATCGCGGTTTTTCAACGTAAGATTGGACATGACACACAATGGCTGATTGATGGATGAGCCGCACGATCGGCATGGATTTTTTATTTAAAATAAATTATTTTAAATGATTTAGCACCTGTGTGCAGCCCATAGCTGTGGGCTAACTTCCTCCTGCAGCTGATCAGCTGATCTCTGCTCTGCATGGAGATCAGCTGATTGGAGAAGTGGGCGTGGTCGAGAGTGCAGCCGTAGGCAGGGAGCTGAAATCATGTCATGCTGTGCTTTTTAGAGCGTTTACAGTCTAGAAACATTGTTTAGAATATTGCAAGAGTGTGGGAATGGTATAAAACAGCTTATATATATATATATATATATATATATATAAACTATTACGTACTACTTCTACTACTATTCCTACTTCACAGTTTTTCACTTTTTCATTCAGCCTTTATTTATACAGGTTAATCCCATTTATCAAGGGGCTTCAGGGTATGGATCCCCCATGATAAATGATGGACTACTGTAACATTATTGCAAAAGCCTGTTTATTGTTTTAAGTTACGTTTTTTTACTTTGTTCAAAGTAATTTTAACACCAACCAAATGGTTCTGTTCAGTGTAATTGTTCATTTGGCATTACTCTAATCAGTTTGAAATGTCAAGGAGTTTCTTTAGAGTAGATTTACAGTTATTTTTGATTATATTTTGTAGTTGTGAATTTCACGGTGTGGCTGAATAAAAAGGAGAATTTATTCACTCGTGACTTTAATAAATGAAAGGATTATTGGCTGTTTTTACAAACAATTATTGGTCATTTTAAACCTGCATGTTATGGTAGTTCAAAATGTGCTTGCTTGTGGTCTAAAAAAGTAGAGGATGTAGAGGGAAATGGTGACGCAAAGAATGCAAAACAGGAGATGAGCAGGCTAAAAGAAAATATCTGCTTTCCCTTTGGTAGTTTTATCTGTAATAACACGTGAGTGCACTTGTGTGGCTGTAAAAGCTGGCGGCGATGACGACTTGGCGAAGCCAGAGGTCACAAAAGATGCAACACTGTCTACTGAGTGAATAGCCAAAGCAACAGTGTCCATGATGAGTACATGCTGCTGGGTACCAGCATGTTACTGGCTCTTTGTCTCTGCCAACCTGGAACAGAGTGGCACAGAGGCCACAGCTTCTCCCAGCACAGCTCATTGTCCGTTTATATCAATATCTATTGTCATTAAAGCACTTATATCAGACTGGGCCAGGCCTTTATGTTTTCTGCAGATACTGATAGGGATAGCTTGTTTGTCTGCACTTTTTGTCTTTCTGGAGCCATCTGTTGCAATGAGTGTTACACATTTTGCCCTTTGCTCCTTCAATTGTTGTGAGGCCTGTGTTGCTGTAGAGATAGCCCAGTAATTGTCCAGAATTGGAACAGCCTCTCATAAAGATGGGCCTAAATGACATCCTTGCTTGTACAAACCTACAGTATATGCATTCATACCCAACCTTTGAACATTTCACTACCTCAAGCATGACACAATTATTGATTCTACCTGTGCACATACATGTACACACACACACACATTACACAACCAATAAGCACGCTCTCAGTGCAGCCTCAGGCACTGAGTAGCCTCATATTATTATCCCAAATGTTTCTCAATAGTTCTGTGACTTACAGAAATGAATATTTGGAAAGGAAGCTAGGGGTGTGTATGTCTTTCTGCATGAATACAGTACAGTAGTCCCTCGATACTTCGCGGTTCGACTTTCGTGGACTCACTCTTTGCGGGTTTTCAATGTAAGATTGTACACGACACACGATCGTCAACTTGAATATTACATGATTGGGACGATACGGGATAAAATTTAATGGGAGTGGATGAGAGCGGGAACCAACCAATAGGACAAAAAATAAAAACAAAACAAAAAATAAATACGTTGGACAGGCACTGCCATTTTGTAGTTTTCTTTCATAAAGCCTGCGCTGTAATGCAAGTCAAAAGAACTTCATGGCCCAGAAGCCAACAGTGCTTCCGACCTTCTTTCTGCTGAACAGCAATGGAGGGAGCAAATGCTAACGGAGAAACCGATGTGGTAAAAATAGTTTTGCAACGCAAAGTCAGAAGTAATGATCTTAATGATATTTAAGCTCTGGCAACTGGCAGGAAAGTCGCAAATGGGGGCCGAGACGGGGTAGAGGCAGGGCAGCTGACTCGGAACCCGAAAGTCAGGTTCAATCCCCAGTCATTGCACATCTCATAGTGTCTCTGAGCAGCACACCCTATCCCCAATTGCTCCCCGGGCACCTTCAATAGCTGCCCACTGCTCCACCTCGGGGTGGATGAGTTAAATGCAGAGAGCCAATTTTGCCATTGTATGGGAACATACAATGATGAAACACATTATTATTATTATTATTATTATTATTATTATTATTATTATTATTATTATTATTATTATTATTATTATTATTAATAAATAATCCTGAAGCTGAACTTATCCTTCAAGTTGTAGTAGTATTTTCACTGGTGAGTACCCATATAAAATTTTGCAGTACTGTACAGTACAGATATACGTATGTTTTTTTTTTTTATAACATATGTTTAAGGGTTTAGAACATTGTTAAGAACCTTGCAAGTGTGCGAAACGGATTATAAAGCCTTAATATATATATATAAATACCAAAATAAATATAACGTCCTTACGCGGATTTTTACCTATTGCAGGGGTGTGTCTGGAACGTAACCCCCACGATAAGTGTGGGATTACTGTACATGCATTTCATATCTCCCACCACATCCTTGTCTGAGCTGGTTTCATATATTACGATAAATATTTCAATTTTAAAAAAAGTGTGGTCTGTGGAAGACAGTTTGTTCTCGGCTTGTCCCATCAATTTGCAGTTCAACACCTTTGCTCAGAATGGGACACAGACAGGCCGATTCATGCCCTGTGTGTGCAGGGATGTGAAGTTAATCATCTCTGTCTTGAGCTGAATTCACTGATGAGTTGAAGCAGCTGTTTTTCAAGACAGACAGACCAAGACAGAGTGATGAAAGACACAAAGTGGGTTAGTTAGACTGATGCGTGATTTTGACAGTGAAGGAATGGACTGGCACATAGCTCAAGAGTTTTTTTTTTTATCTACTGCTACTCTTTCCTTTTTTTTAAATAAAAAATCTGTCAGTATTTTGTTATTCTCTGCCTTTTTTTCCTTGCTCCGTCAGTCTCTCATTATTTTTTTCCTCTCTCTTTCATTGTACAGCCTGACTCTCCTGCTTTCTTTTGAAAACTCAGCAGACAAGCTCCTCAAGATTTTTTTTACCCCCTTTTCTTTGTTTTGTCTTTAGCTTGGAGCGGTAGACTTTTAAAGGTGTCAGCTTTGCTGGTTATGTGCAAAGTGGTTAAACATTTGTGATTTTTTTCTTTCTCCACTCTTGTAAAGTATGTGAAAGGAGTTTCAGTTGAAACTGTGTCCAGTGTTGTTTGAATGGGTGAGGCATGGGTGAAAGTAGAGGTGGGGTTAAATGTATCTGGTTGTTTGCCATCTAGGGATTGTATAGGGTCGCATCAACCTGTGTTTAAGAAATAGTTTTGAGAGGTGTTGCCATGACAGTATGACTTTTAAACAATTTTTTTTACAGCGATTATAATGAGCGTGTGTGTTTTATGACTCAGTAATTGTAAACTTATCTGCAGTATGTGTTTGCTCATTTTATCTCTACATCAACCCTGAAACTAAACACTACACTTCGGTGCCAAGAAAAGTTCTGATTGAAAGAATTTGGCTTTGGTTGTTTTCCAGACATTATTTTAATTAGTATAATCTTTGTTGAGAGCTTATGTTCATGGTCCTTCATTGTTCACAAACCATCCAGGTACCTCTCCTTCCACCTGCATTTCTGTGAGACCTCACACGAGACTCTGAAGTTGGATCAGGCTGTCTGATTCTCGGTGTTGTTCCGCTTGTGACAAATAGAACAGACAGCAACCCGAAACTCACAGTCCTGTTTGTTTCCTGTTGGTGCAGATTATCACATTTCATTAGCCAGAGGTATAAATCATTTAGGTATCATGGGAGACTATAGCATCATAATCTGGGAGATGATTTCTGTATTTGTTCTCATTTAATGAGATGGCATGTAAGTCTTGGGCTGTAAATTCAGTGATGAACACCTTCCCCCCCACCGGAAGCATTTGGTATTTATTCAGCAAAAAATGTCAAGCCTTCAGCCTCCCATAGAGCTTTTTAAACACTATTTGTAAAAAGGGGAAAGCTCGGTTCAGGCTTGTTTTATGACATTCTGCTGCATCTGAGTTGGACATTTAAACTGTTCTTGTTCACCTTTAAACAAAAACAGGCACACAGATGAGGTTAATGATTGTCTACCCTCAATCTGTAACTCAACTTGTTAGGCTTAATTATGTATTGCTGCATTGCACAATGTGCCCTGTTAGAAAAATCAATGTTAAAATGTCTGTTTGTTTGTTGTTGCCTTTTTGATAAGCACTTTCTGTTATATCAGATCTTTCAAGTAAAGTTGCCTCTCATGAATCTAAAATTCCTTTGACATGGAATCATCCTTTACAATTTACTCCTTGTTTCCATTGATCTTGTTCTACGGGTTTAATCTTTGAGTCATACCTTCATTTGTTCTGTGTGTGTTGTCATGTTGATATGTACTGTGCGATGTTGCCACATCAGATTGCTCCCGCGGAGTTTGGCTTCTAAACAGCACCGAGTAATGGTGGTGCAGGGCGAACAGGTCAGCAGCCAAGGAGGAGTGGGGTGAGGGCTTTGTTAAATTCTTCCGGCTCAGAAATGAAGTCAGTGCATTCCTACAAAGCTGCTCCCAATAGGCAGCTAGTGGAGCAAAGCCATGATTTGAATGAAGGACGCGGAAAAAAACACCTCCCATTGAGAAACTAGACAGAAAGAGAACACCATGTCTGACTGAGTGAAGAGTTCTCATTTAGCCACATGGGTTACAAAATTTAATTTACTGTGCCAAGCTTTAGAGACAACTGCCTAAAGCATTTCATGATTTTATATGCACCACAGTGATTTATAGCCTTGTTTTGAAGTTTAGCTCTTAAAAGTACTGATGGAGGTGGGGGGGACCAAGCCTAATGATATTTATTTAGGTTAAACCTGCTGCTCAGCTCTGTGAAGTCAGTTGGGCTCCAGCTCTGGTCCTGTTGAGGCTGCTCAAAAAGAGCACATATGCACACAAGCTTGTCCTGTTTTTTTCTGCAATGTTTTTATGTTTCTTCTCCTCAAACACACACACTTGACTTGCTCTGCTTTCCCTGTCAGTTCCCCTCGGCAGTAAGCTATCATAACTGCTTTGAAGGAGGGCAGCAGAGCGTTTAATTGGGTTACGTGTTGGCATTTATGCACACAGGTCCACCAGATACCGTCAGGGCTTTTACTTAATCTTTATGACCTTAACAAAATGCTATACTAATGTACTTGTCGCCTGCTAGTCTTATGATTATGACGATATTACTAAATGTGGCACAATCTTTGATGTCAGCCCTGTTTGGTGGATAAACTTGTTTTATAATAAAATGATGAGTATGTAAGATTACCCTGAACATGACATAAGTGCATTTGTTTAAGTTTTCAACAGGTGTAATATGTTGGATTTCACCGTGTGTCGTAACGGGGGGCTGGCGCTGATAAACCCAATGGTGCAGACAGGCAGTAGCAGACTCAGGAGATTATAAAATAAAGTATTTATTAACAAGAAATCAAAAACACTGACGGTGCAGCAAGACGTATATAAATCACATAGAGCAGACAAGACATTGCCAGTGGACAGCTTACAATGCCAGGACAAAGGACTAACACAGAGGTACAGACTATATACAGTGACTAATGAGCCAAAACACCTGTGAGGACACACAGCTGAAACACATCAGGGGAAATGATAAACTAGGAAACCAGGGAGTGCAGGAACAGACACACAACACCAGATGGAGGCATACACTAGGAAAACACAAACCCTATTGAAAACAGAAACAGAGTATAAGGAGGACACAAGACAAACACAACAGAAGATGGGGCTAGACACCAAGAAACAGACCACAATCCCTACACTGTGAACTCCTAATAATATTTTTTTAATATGCTATTGATTATTATTTTGTTAAAACTATTCCAAAAAGTCTAACCTTACCATTAGGATGTAATGAATGAGCCATTTACATTAATATGTATCTTTTCTGTCTCCTCTGTCCTTGTTTCACAGACGGTCATGCAGCAGTAAGCTGTGTCAGGCCAAACGGAGTTGATCTGTTTTGAGGACCATTCTACATATCACATTGTCTCGTTTGGTCCCAAATGGAGCTCAAAGTGTGGGTTGATGGAGTGGTGCGGGTTGTATGTGGTCTGTCCGAAGAAACGTCTTGCCAGGATGTTGTCATTGCTTTGGCACAAGCCATTGGTGAGTATCTCAGTCCTAAATGTTGCCGTTTTATCTGTTTGTGATTTATGCCTTCAGGTTGTTAGTTTGCACCTTTTAGCTTTTCAATGACAGCTTTTCTACAAACTTTTACTGATCAGATACCAGCTTTGTGCAGTGAGATCTTGACAAAGACATGCAGTAATACATGCCAAGGTCAGGTCAAAAAGTTCTTATTTTTCCACTTTTTTTTCTCATCTGACTCAAATCTGGTCCACCGCTAGATCCTCTGTAGGTCAACTTGGATTTCAGCAAAGTCTCTGTCCCTTTACCAACATTTTCATAAAAGCTGTCTGCTGCAGCACCATTAAACAGCATAACTCCGGATTTAGATTCTCCTTCTTCCACGCGCGAGCTTGCTGCTAGCTAAGTCAGTAGGGAGAGTTTGCCCTAATTTTGAAGTCCTTGTGGAAACGTTCACTTTATCTGAACATATTTCACTTGTTGTGCACATGTTAAACATCTAGTTTCTTCCAGTCACAGCAACAAAGATTTAAATGAGTCAGCAAAATAAAATTGTGTAAGACAATACCAGCATTTTGTGATCATCTAAACACAGATTATTACTTAAAGTAATAAATAATCACATTAGGTTATGTAGAGTGTGTTGGTTTTCTTCACATACATCGATATTTACTCATCTTAATTAATATACTATTTCCTAACAGAGCTTAATGACATTCTACTCAAACTTCTTGACTTATAATGCTTTAAACTCCAGAGTTATCTTTCATCTCTTATGATCAACTTTGTGATTCTTTCTAAACAACTCAGACTTGTTTTTGAAGATATTTTCTTTTTCTGTCACAAGATGTGGAGTATTTGCAGAATGCAGTATGGCTGCAGGTAAAAAGAAAACATGTTTAGGGCAAGAGATTAGCAATGATCTTAGTTTTGAGTGATATGGATATGATGAAGGTTTTGATTGACTGCAGACATTAATGACAAAGGTAGTGAGATGTAACCTACAGCAGATGTGGCTCATCACAAGTTATGTGCTACAACTTGTGAACCAGAACATGAATGGAATTTTTCTATATTCAGCTCAAACATCAGCATAATTAGCAAATTGATGTTGCTGGGTTACTCACCTCCATATTTAACTCGTCTACTGCAACTAGCAGTTTCGAAGTACAAAGTAAAACACCCGATCCTCTCAGTATTTGTGGTTAACAACTCTAAAGACCGTCACACTTTGGCTCTGTGGCCTTTGCCTCTGCTGCTCCATCTGACTAGAACCTGCCTCAAAAAACTTTGGGTCTGACCTCACTCGTCTCAGTTTCTAGTTTTAAAAATCATTTAAACACCCTTTTTAAAGAGACAGTAGTCCCTGGATTATTGTGGGGATGGCATTCCACACACCTCCACGATAGGTGACAAACCGCGAAGTAGTAACGCTATTTTTATTTTAGTATTAGTATATTAAGGCTTTAGAAACCCTTCCCACACACTTACAATGTTCTAAACTCTTAAACCTTTGTAATTTTAACAACATATGTACAGTACTGTACATGTACTGTACAGTGCTGCAACATTTTCTATGAGTACTCACCAGCTCTGCAGAAGCTCGGTTCCAGTCAGGCTCAGTTCTGTTCAGCTAACCTGTAGCATGACACACCCACCGCCTCATCCAGATTGATGTGCGCATGCTGCCGCTCCAGGAAGGACATTACGCGCACAAGGCTGTCCAGGATGTAGTCCACCACCTCGGCACGGTCCTTACCAGCACCGAGCAACCAGAACCAAGCCGAACCAAGCCGAACCAAGCCGAACCTCGCCGCGGTCTGTTCCCTGCAGCCCCCAGGATCCAGGTCACACTGAGTCTAGATCAACTGCTACCCAGTTACTCACCAGTGAAAATACAACTTGAAGGAGGAGTTCAGCTTCAGGATTATTTGCGACTTTCCTGCCAGTTTTGTGAGCTTGATAGCGTAACTTTGTGTTGCAAAACTTTCCCTCCATTTTGGCAGAAAGCAGCAGCCGGAAGCACTGTTGGCTTCTGGGTAGTGTAGTTATTTTTGACTGGCATTACAGTGTAGGCTTATTGAAAGAAAACTACAAAATGGCGGCGCCTGTCCGAAGTATTTTTTTGTTAACGTTTTATCCCATACTGTCCCAATCATGTGAGTAGTATTAAAGTTGACAATCGTTGACAAACCGCCAAACAGCCAGTCCGCAAAAGTCGAACCGCGGAGTATCGAGGGACTACTGTACTTGCAAATGTTTTCAAGCTTAGTGTTGTTAACTTTGACAATGAACTATTATTAATGTACAAAGTTTGTTTTCTCAGTCATCCAGGTATATAACAAC
>NC_056507.1:17471913-17520085 GCF_014905685.2 Nematolebias whitei | reverse complement strand
AAAAAAACGAAGTCCAGATGACATGATTCAACCTTTTTTGTTGTTATATACCTGGATGACTGAGAAAACAAACTTTGTGTTTTTGAAACCATTAGTGAAAAGGCCAGACTTCAGGGGTATCTGAGGCAGGCTTGAAACACAAGAGTCAGGGTGGCTTCTGGGTAATACCAGATGGCTAGGCCTCAGACTGATGAAGCCTCTTGGACGAGGGGCGAAACGTTTCTTTTTAACAAAAAAAAAAACGAAGTCCAGATGACATGATTCAACCTTTTTTGTTATTATTAATGTAATTTGTGATTTCCTTGTTTGTTATTGACTTCTATATTTTATTGTTTTGCCTAACTTTATTGTTTCCTTCCCTTGACCCTACAAGTACCTGTTGGTGCTGCCAGGCCAGAAAGGTGAAATAAAAAAAAATAAAATATTGTTTTAAATATTACTATTTGTGCACCTGTGTCCAAGGAAGAAAAAAACAGCCTTTCACAATATACTGATGCATGCTCAATAATCCAGGTAGATAAATCAAACAAGGTTAAGTCAGGTCCTCTGGACGGATAGAAGACCTGACTTAACCTTGTTAGCACAAGTTCACAATAGTTTTACTGCAAGCTTGTCTCTTAAATATGCAGTCGAATTTGTGAAGAAACTCTTGCAGATGTTTTAACTTAAAATAAAGATGTGATTATACTCACTCTTCTTTTCTTGTGCGTTTTTGTCTCAGGTCAGACAGGCCGATATGTTCTTATTCAGCGTCTGAGGGACACAGAAAGGCAACTTCTAGCCACAGAGAGGCCTTTGGAGTCTTTGGCAAAGTTGGGTCAACATGGCAATGAAGTACAATTTGTCCTACGACGAACTGGCCCTAGCAGTAGTGATGGACCTAATTCAAAACAAGACAGAGCTGCTCCCCTTCCACTACCGAGGCAACCTGAGCCTGAGCCTTTGAATCGAAACCAACTTAAGAAAGCCCTGACCTTTAACTTGGGGCCATCAACCTCACCCAAATCAAAGGCCAAACAGGTGAAGAAGGCTCCTCGGGACTCAACAGAGCAAAGAGCCTCGCCATCCTCTTCACCCACCCCTCGTGTGCCATCCCCTGCCCCGTCACCACCTATTGGCTCTATTAAGGAGGAAGTTTTCAGAAAAGTTCTTCAGCAACAGGAGAGACTGAAAACCATAGAAGGCCATCTCGAAACCTTAGAGAGAGAATCGCGTACCAGGGAGCGTTCTTACCCATCTCCATGTCCCTCACCAGTCTCTGATGTACGCCTTCAAGAAGAGCTGGACACTTTGGAGCAGGTGATGCGGAGAAACCAAGCTGAACTTGCACATGAGCAACACTGGGAGGAGGAACTTCAAGCAGAAGCAGAGAGTGAGCAGGGTATGAGGAGGAGGCTGTCAGAGCTTCATTCCAAGCTGGACGACTGTGGACGGCAGCTTCATGAGTTCTCGGTTCGCTCTGCTCATCTGGAGCAAGAAATCCAGCTGGAGAGCCAGGCAGTAGGAAAAGTCAGTGGGATCAAGGAGTCACTTGATGCTGTGAAGGAAGAGCTGAAGAGCCGAGAGAGGCATGGGGCAGAGCTGGAGGAACAGCTGTCTGAGAATGACAAAGCTCTGGGGAAAGCAGAGTCTCTGCTGCAGGTAAGGAGAGAGGTCACGGTTCTGGAAAAATGGCTGTAAATCTACATCAGCTCTTTATGTCATCTGCGGGATGTAGGACTGACACATTACAGTAAACTGTATCCCTCTCCTACCTGCATAATGCAGCAGACACAAACCAGTTTTAGAAACTGTGAACAATCAAAAACTGATTTCTCAAAGAAAACTGATTTATTATGAGTTTGAGGTGACATGAAAGCTGCATGCTCACATCCAGCCAATCATGAAAATGTTTTATTTATATTCTGTCCAAGGTATCATATCGCATGCATTGCACTGTATTAAAGTCATGCTTTGTAATGGTGTTTACACTGACATACAAATGCCTGATCTTGTATTTTGTATTGAAAAAGAGATTAAAAATAATTAAAATAAAAAGCCCCTTTTATTGGATTTATTCAACCTCAACATATTCTAGTTTATGATGTGATTATTTGCTGATTTTAGTGATTCTCATAGATGTGGGTGTCTTAATAAAAGCCTAACCTAGCATACCTGAGCTTCCATAAAACCTATATGAAACCCAGGACCTTATTTTAATGTCACTTTCTGCCAAAAGCCTGAAGAAATTGGGATTTTTTTTTTTTTTTTTTGTAGAATATTAAAAACCAAACTGTTGAGGTTGGATATTTTGTCTAAATTGGGCTGCAGCGTGACAAAGATCTTTGTTCCAGCATTATGGGATGTGTTTAAATGCAGAGGAAATCAGCATTTTTTGTGCTCAGTGTAAGAGCTACAGTATCATGGTCAGTCAGAGCCATACCAAGTTTTTTTTTATACAAATAATCTTGTTATTGAATAGAGATGAGTTTTAACTTTTATACATGCTTCTTGGAAAACTTTTAACATGTAAACAACAACACGAAGTGCTTAAATGCAGCAAATAAATATCAGAGCATGGAGGAAAAAAAATAGGCCTTTGTTTCCTGTAAAATTAGGTAACACTGGTAACGTGAAATTGTACAATAAAGCTCTGTGTATTGTGACAGTAAAGGGTCTGTGTCAGTCATCGGTCAGCAAATGGGTTGAGGCAGCCAGCTAAGCGTTTGAAGGTTGGTAGTGATGAGCACAGCGTTCCTGTCATCTGGCTAATGGAGGCAGACCTGCAGGTGTGAACTGCCTCAGCAGGCTTTGACTGTCCAGAATCAATTATCCAAACACACAGTGGTGCAGTGGAAGGGAGCCCTGGCTCGCCCCTGCTTGCTTTCATTCTGTGTGCAAACACACTGATCAGACAATAAATAGATTGTTAATTATTACATATTAACTTGCCTGTTTGTGTGGATGTAAAGCTGATTATGTCTCTGGAATATTTTTGAACATCACATTATCAATGATGGTAGCTAACAGACATAAGTATTCATTCATCATCCCATGCTTGATCCCTTTATGTGCAATAATCTTCAGAGATGTGACAAGACTTACAGACTCTACTGCCCCCTTGTGTTGAAAGCTGTTCAAAGTTGCTTATTAAAAATTACAGTAAATAAAAGTCACAGAAATATATTTCTTCAGGGGTTTTAGTCTTTGGATTTTACATTGTTTTCTTAATTTTTACCAACATTTTGTCTCTACCTCAGATCAAACAGGAGGAGCTAGAGGACCTGAATAAGGAGCTGAGGCAGTGTAACCTGCAGCAGTTCATTCAGCAGACAGGTGTCCTGCCAGCGCTCGCTCACTCACGCACAGAGCTGCAGGAGCAAATGGAGCAGATGGATCTAGCAGCTGGTAGTTCAGACCTGACACGTTTTGCTCTTTGTTAGAGACTCGAGACTCATTTTCTGAAGGAATTCTTTTCTTTTTCTCATCCAGGCCGCAGCGCGACTCCTGTGGAGTTTCCATCTCGCCCCACTGCCAAACAGTTCCTGGGTCATCCACGAAACCTGCAAAACCCTCTAGTGTCCAGTCTCAACCCTGAGGGTGTGTATGTGTGAGACCCTGCTGCTTCACGTCTCCCTCCCTGCTCGGTCCCAGTCCGCCCTTGCTCCATTTTTTCTCCCACTCTAGCTTGACTGAGCTAAAGGCTAAACCTGTCATTTAAGGTTGTTGGGAACTGGAAGCATCTGTACGGTGGTGGTTTCTGCTACCTTTAATTTCCCTTTCATCCTGAGAGGTTTCTCTCTTCTCTCTCAGCCTGCCTTATTTCTGTCTCTAGCTTCCACAAACATCTTAAGTGCATCTTTTATCTCTGTATGCTTTAATTCTCCTGGGTTTATTTATCCGTTCATGCTCTACTCCCTGTCCTCATCTCTCAATATTTGCTTGTGGCCTAACCAGCTGTTTTGCTTATACTTTAATGCAACTTGGGACTTACTGCTAATCTTCCTTTGTAACTCAGAGTGGCCTTCACACCCTTAAATAAATAAAATAATTGACTACCAGCAGCTGCTTCTTGCTGTACCCCAATGTAACATTTTGACTGCACTGCAAATGACTGTGGCACATGTTCTGATTATCTGTTTTCATACTGGGACATGGAAATATATTAAACCGGTGTCATTTCAGTTTGCCTTTCATGTTTGGATGCCGTTTTATATGAGGGTGTGTGTCTGCACAACGCCTTGTACTTTGGTGATGCTTGACTTCCAAAGACCAAGAGCCTTTGACACTGGGTTCTGCAAAATAGTTTTCATCGTTCCCCTCTCTTGTGTGCCTACAGAGAAATGTATCGTTTTACTCTTCAATTTTATCCCTCTCCATTGAATATATATGTTCCAATTTGTCTGTTTTTCCTCGAAGTCTTTGTTAAATCAAGATACATTTCAAAAGTAGAGCCACAGATCCATGTTTTTTGTTTTTGTTTTCCTCTGGGTTGGATGTGCCTGGTTCTTTTGCTCTCATCACATCTGCCCTTTGACCTGTCATATTTTGGATTGTACTGTTAACTTCCACTTATAATACAAACAACTACCATTTAAACCTCTTTAATTAGTATTTCAAGCATTGCATTAGACTGTAAATCTCCCAACTTCGCCGACAGGTCAAAGTGGCACGTGTCTTGATGTTCACTGCTGTCACCGTTTTGTAAAAATGCTCATTTTGGATACTGAAGCTGTCCTGGCGCTTAAAAAAAATTATTGGAAACCAATTCTATTTTGACCGTGACTGTAGTCATCATGTGCAAACTCTATGGCATTAATCCTGTAACTAACCTTGTGTCATCATGTGATCTTTTCAATTGTTTGTCAGTATTTTGCTGAATTCGGCTCTCTTGTGTGCGTCTCTTAGCTGAAGTTTTTCTTTCTTTAGAAACAAAGGGATCATCATCCCCACTTATTTTTGTGTCTTGCAGTCCTGACATCCAGAGAGTCGTCATGGAGATAAAACATGGACCGCAGGGCCAAGGGAAAAGTTGTTCACTGTTCTGTCACCATCTCCTCTTATTTAACTTTTTATGTTCTAACCATTCCATTCTTTATTCATCATTCACATGCTTTATATAAATAAGTCAAATACTGTATATTTAAAGTTTTGCTACTGTAACATTTCAAATGAACTGTATGAATTGTAAAATAATTTAGGAATCTTTGACCCAATAGAGATTATTATTACTGTGTATTTAAGTGCAATAAACTGTGCATTGTGTTTTTAGACTTTTTATTATTAATTGCGACAACTTCATTGTACAGCGCAGTTCATCTGAAAGCCGTGGTGAAAACGATTACTTAAGTGGTTTCATGAGGTCATTTGAAATGCATTTTGTATTTTAGTACTGAGAAAATCATGCTACTCTTTTGACTTTTGTGGTCATATGATGGATTTTGTACATTATAAATTTTGCACATGTACAGCTCGTCGTTCACAAAGTGCATCACTGCTGCAGAAGCAAACATCACAGCTGGCTCTGATAACTTTAAATACAAAGCAAAGCCCATCATCAGTTCATATTGTCATAAATGAACTTTGCTGAACTTTTAAGTTAATGCTCACAGTGATAAACCGTTGTACCTCATATATATATAGAACGAGACAGAACATGAGCCCATGCACATCTCTCTACAGAAGAACTCATCTTATAGTTTCATCTGTGACCAATGATCTTAATGCAGGATAGATACAAAACCATTTTAAGTCCTGCACACCACTATAGTTTGTTTCATTACCTTGGAGAGTAAATTTGTTGTTGGTCACTCTGCATGGTGTGACACCCCCTTTTTGTTCTTCCCCCCCCCCGGCGGGTCCCCCCCCCCCCCCCCCCCCCCCCACACACACACACACACACACCCTTCTCTTGACCCTGGACTGATACCTAGAAGGCTTCTATAAATACTCATTTGCTGACGAGCAGGTAAAATTCCAAGGAAAGCACATCACACTTCTCTTTTTCCATTTCTAATTACATTTACTGAACGCTGCTTACACGAAGTATTACTTGAAGAATATTTTCCTCTTAATTCCATAGGAAATTTTGGGCGGCTCGTATTAGACATTTGATTTGAAGGTGTGAAATTGGATTATAATAAGATTTAGAGCAGTCTGGCTTTGCTGGAGTTAGGTAAGCTTGAAATCTTTGTTTTGGTCCCACCGTCCGGACAAGATCCAAGTCTGGTGTTCCACTAATACCTACATGTGGAAATGAAGAATATGAACCATGCTTCCATGTTTTTATGGAAACTCAGATGCTCGTCTTTTCCGAACAAATCTAAGCGATTACAATCATTGTGCTACGTCATTTAACTGAAAGCCATGACTTAACATTAGTTCACTTGAAGTCCAAGTTCAGATTACCGAAGAATAATGAATCAGATCTGTGTATTTATTTACAAGCAAAATGAGTCATTTCCAATAGTTTCCGATGACTTCACTTTCATACCAGATTATAAAGGATTGAATCCAGATGTTATGCCGGCGGGATTTATTTTCGATAATAGAACAGCACCCCTCAATTCAATTCAATTCAGTTTATTTATATAGCACCAAATCACAACAAAGTTGTCTCAGGGCACTTTACAGTAACATTCACATACATAAAAGCCAATTTGCAAAGTTCTCTATCTAACAGCACCCCTCAATGAGCCCCCAAATCTCAAAATCTACTTTGTAAGACAAAGCCTAACATTTGATCTCTTTTGATAAAAAAACAAACTTAGTATTTACTTTAAAGAGTCATGGGATATCTGGGAAAGGACTTCCTTGTTCTGAACAAGGAAGTCATCACCTTGTGATGACGACAGGGACAATTAATGAGGCTGGCATATCTAGAAAAGACGTGGACACATCTATACCTCTGTGTCCCGACGAGTCACGGCACACAGACGAGAAGAAAATATCCGTATCTTGCAAAGACGTGCACTACACGACAAAATGAACATGCGATGCAAGAGATGATTTGACCTTCAACTTTACTTCTCACTTTACTTACAGACAAGAAAAATGCACAAACTACGAAGATCGTACAGGTTTATACAACAAATCACAATTTAAAAAGAGAGAAAACAATAAAATTATATCCTAATACATAGACTTCAGAATTAGGTGACTTTATGTAACAGTAACTAGTGCTGACAGACCCAGAAACTTCATCAAGGAGCCCTGGAGGCTTTGTGTCTTCATATTAGGGAGCAGAGAGAATAAACCCTTAAGATGAAACTAAAAATTAAACAAAACTCACTGAGGGCAGCTGCTCCATAAGAGGGCAATGTAAAAACCACTGCTCCTAAATAAGGTATGTCAGCGTGGTAGGAAGTTGGCCTCAGTACAAGTGGAGACCACTGGGTGGGGGGGAGTCATGCATAGAGCAGCTCTTTCCCAGCAGTGCACAGGACATTATCAGGAACACTTTGTACATATAGGTGTGTGCATGTGTGTGTGTGCGTCTTGTCCGGCTGCGGCTGGTCTGAGGCCCACCAGTGAGAGGTATTCCCAAAACCAGGTTAGCCGCTGTCACACGCACAGTGGAACTGGCAACTGGCACAATGTGCGTTAGTCAGTGGCTTACCTGCTTTTAGATATCAGACATGACAGTGACAATGAGTCTGTGGAGTCAAAACAAATGCTGTGTCATTAACTATTAATACGTCAGACAGAAATATTTTATACTGATCACCTAATATCTACATATACCGTTTCAACAGTGAGACAAACAAATGCACAATTACTATTTAATAAGACTTCCTGTTAAAGGATGTATGGATCAGGCAGTACAATTAAAGCAGGTATTTTATCATTCCTATATTATGCCAAAAGTTTTCTAGTCCCAAAATATAAACAGAAAACAAGAGAACTGTGAACAAATCTAAAGTAAAATTACATCCGTTGAAATGCTGTGTGTGGCCTATTCACAAGACACAGATTAAAGAAAGGGGATAAATATAGCTACTTACCAGTCCCAAGTTTTCTTCTAGAATATTTGCTGAGGCGAAAAAAAACTACTTTAGTTTCTTCACACGTATCTTGGTGCATCATATGTCCAATATCTAAAATATATATTTGTTTTTCCTTTTCAAAATATATAAAATCTCAGCGCTAGATTAAAGTTCCGTACATTAAGAAGTGAACACCGACGTAGATCAACTCACTTGCACTACCCCTTCCCTGCCCACTCCTCTGCATCTGCAACCCGACCTGATTGTGCAAATTAGAAACTAACAGGCGTCGTGAACAGCCAATGAGCAGCCGATTTGGAGCACAAGGTCCCGCCCCTTATTGGTAATTGACCTACCAGAACCTCAGGAAGGCGGGATGTTCAAGGGCATCACGTTAAACCGAGTTTCGGAGTTGTAGTTGGGGTGCGGTGCGTTCAGTTTTGCACGTCGTACATCAGGACTGAACCATTACCTTGTTAACAGCTTCCTGTCCTGATCCATATTTACTGCGGGTACCGCTGCGAGGCGGGCTCATTTACCCTTAAATAGACGCCATTTAAAGCGACGGTCTCCATTGGAGGTGGTTGGTGCGAGTTTTAAAGGCGGTTTGACAGCGACCGCTGCTACCCCTCTGGTGAGAAGTGGTTGAACTCGGCTTGTGTACAGCGTTGCCATGAGCGGAGTGTGGCTGTGCACGTACCAAGGATGCTGCATGACCGTCTGATCTGACGATGACGAGGGGCAAAGGAGGAAGAGGAGCGCTCAATTATTTAAGGAGTTCTCTGTGGGCTCGCTGGCATCATTAACACCGCTTATTATATAATCACAAATAAAACAAAACACTTACATATGAATATTTATCATTTACATGTGGTTAGAACAAGTTGTCACAAAATGTGCAAAAACAAACAAACAAAAAGTAATAATTTATGATCCATTTCAAGTCGGGTTATGTGGGATGTACTGTTTCTAATTAAATAAAATTATGAGCTGTTCCTCACGCGTGTGTATAGGAGTTAGTATTTTCGCCAGGATACACATGACCCCGAACCGAACCTAGATTTCAGGTTGTATTATGTAACATATGTGCGGTTTCCTTGTTTTGTCGCTAGAGGGCGATGTGTGCCACCAAACTGTCAAAGAGGCATACAGTGTACGTACTCATCCCTTTAGTTGGCAGCTCAGAACATCGCATAGAACACCGTGGATAAGGTGATGTCATCATGGAGACTGATGAAACAATGGTCTCTTTTGATGTCACATCACCCTTTATGTGCATTCTTGTTGATGAAGCAGTAGAAGAGGTCAGTTTAAGGTTAAAATCAGACACCACTCTGAGCAGCAGGACCACGCTTTCCACAGAACAACTGTGTCAACTCTTGAAACTGTGCCTGAAGTCAACCTACTTCATAGGCAGAAACATGGGGTCTCCAGGTTCTCCTCTTGTTGTCAACTTGTACATGGAGGAGATAGAAACGAGAGCCTTGGCGTTCTTTTCAGGTACACCACCAAGTCATTGGTTCAGGTATGTTGATGACACCTGGGTTAAAATTCAATCTCAGGAAGTCCAACATTTCACTGATCACATCAACTCTGTGGATAAATACATCAAGGTCACACATCAAGATGTAAAAAATGGCAGGTTGGCTTTCTTGGACTGTGAGGTCTCAGTTTCTGATGGAGGAAATTTGCAAACGTATACTGCAAACCCACCCACACAGACCAGTATTTGCATTTTGACTCCCATCACCCCTGGAGCACAAGTTAGGAGTCATCAGGACTCTATACCACAGAGTGGACATCAGGAGCCAGGCAGAAGGAGAAATCCCACACAAGACAGGTCCTGGAGCAATGTGGATATCCTAACTGGGCCTTCTTGAAAGCAGAGAAGAAACCCAAACAGGACTCCAGTCAGACATCAGATGAAAAGGGGGAACCCAGACCAGTGGTCATTCCGTATGTTGCAGGAATTTCTGAGAAACTGAGACGTTTATTTTCTAAACACAACGTCCCAGTGGCTTTTAAACCCCAAAATACATTACGGCAAAGACTGGTTCATCCCAAAGATCCAGTCCCCCGGCACAAACAGAGTAATGTTGTGTATGCTGTTCAGTGTCAGGAGGGCTGTGATCAGTCTTACATCGGGGAAACTAAACAGCCACTGGCCAAAAGGATGGCCCAGCACAGAAGATCAACATCATCAGGCCAGGATTCTGTGGTCTACACTCATCTCCAGGCCAGCGGTCACTCTTTCAGGGATGAAGATATTCACATCCTGGACAGAGAGGAACGATGGTTTGAGAGAGGAGTAAAGGAGGCCATTATTGTGAAAAGAAATCATCCATCATTAAACAGGGGTGGAGGCCTCCGGGTTCAACTGTCCCCCTCTTACAATGCTGTTATTGCTAGTATCACTCAGCCCCCTGTGAATAGTAAACAGCCATCAGGGTGCTAATGATCCATTGTTAGGCTGATGGTCCTTTATCATGACATTTATCAATGTCAACAAAAAACTGGTTGATCCATGAGAAGGTACGGTATATGAGCTTATTACAGCTCCTCAGACTGACGAAGTCTTTTGGATTAAAGGAGAAACGTTTTAACAATTTTTTTAAATTATTCTTGTGTTTTTAATTTTTGCATCCATCCAGAGGATCTGACTTAACTTTGTTAGATTTTTCTATCTGGATTATTGAGCATGAATCAGGATGTCAAAGATGAAGCTCATTCTAGAGATGAACAAATCAGTTTTGAATACAATATATTACTTGGGCACATTTTACAGTTAAAAACATGTCACAGGAATGTAAGATCTACACTAGTTTGTTCACTAATGTGACTTTGTAAAGCATGTATTAACACATTAAAAAGAAATACGTAACTATGAGTATATTATTGTTTTTAAATGTACCTGCAACTAGCCACTTTTAAATGTAAAAAATGTAGTGTATTGATTTTATCTTTAAAATATTGTTACTGCCACATAGAAAAATAATTAACCATTTTGAAGCATTAGTTGTTTATCGATCAACTGGAATGTTATTTTTGAGAGTGAGAACATGCGTGAGGAATGCAGAAGTGTGCTAGTGACAATTCTTTTTAGAACAACGGTGATGTACAGAGTTGTAACAACTACAGGGGAATTAAGTTTATGAGCCACACAAAGAAGATCTGGGAGAGAGTTGTGGAGGATGAGAGGTGAATATTTGTGAGCAGCAGTATGGTTTCATGTTGAGAAAGAGCACCACAGATGCCATCTTTACTTTGAGGATGCTGATGGAGAAGTAGAGAGGGTCAGAAAGAGCTCCATTGTGTCTTTGTGGATTTAGAAAAATCATATGACAGAGTGCAGAAGGATCAAGTGTGGTATTGCATGAGGAAATCTGGAGTGGCAGAGAATTATGTTAGACTGGTACAGGACATGTATGAAGACAGCAGGACAGTGGTGAGATGTGCTGTAGGACTGACAGATAGATTCAAGGTGGAGGTGGGAGTGCATCAAGGATCGGCTGGAGGAGGATGGAGGAGTATGACATTGTGGCGACCCATGGAAAGGGAACAGCTTAAAGAAGAAAACTGTAAATGCAACATGTGTAACATACTTTTATTTGCATTGTATTACTTACAAATATATATATGCATGTATGTATACATATTCCATGTAATATCTAAATAAATAAAAACTTATGACTCATAGACACACAATGTAGGTTGTGGCCCGTACAGTACTATGAAACTGTACACTGTCCCTTTAAGAGTCAAATTTTCCGAAGTGTATTCGGCAATTTCCGTCGTTAGCCAGCCGGTTGTGTCATTCACCAAATGTGAAGACTTCCAGCCACTCACTTTCTGCAAATCTTACATTAACGAATAGGGTAGGTTTAAAATTCGTATTAAATACTTTAGTAAAACATTTCAGCTCCTTTGGGTTCAGTTTAGAATTTGTGTAAATCTGTCTTTTGAGGGTTTTTAGCACAGAGTTCAGTCGGATTTGACGTTGGCTAAATTTAGCTACTCCGAGGACAGCTAACACGCTATGCTGAAGCTAATTTTGTTAGCCACTGTTGTTCAATAAGAACAGCATTATAAAACTGTCAGATTTTGTTCTCGTAAGCTATGGATCTAACTAACGTACATATCTATAATTGTACTGTATGCACACTGTCTATGAGTATTACTGAAAATACAGTTTGGTGCTAAGTTTTGTTCTTTGTTTACAAATGTAGCCTTTACGACGTTGTTAGGCTAGCTAGTTTGGTGAAATAACATTGTGTGCACTATTAAGATATATTTATGATATTTTGGTGATGGAATTGAAGTTAAAATGTCACCTGTGTTTCGCAATTAAATGTTAATTATTTGCTCTTTGTTGCAATTGCATTTGGGCTGGCTTAAATAAAAATATAAAGGAAAATACGTAAAATCCACTATGTTGCTAAAACCCTTAATCTCAGCTGCAAGCAGCACAACGCAATTGTCATTCTTTAGAAAAACGCAAGTAAATAAAATGCAGGAGTATTTATCAAGTGCAAAATGTTCTTATCGTCTACTTAAGTGCAGCTAGCTGTTACCTAGTATTTATTTTAGGATTGTAAATCAGTTGAAACGTTGTACTGGTGTTTATAGAAAAAAAAAAGGTTTTAGATTTTGGTTTATTGTTGGAAAACGGCCTCTTTTTATTCCCCTTATCCTTGCAAATAGGGTCGGGTGTATGTACCCAGTAGCATGTTTGAATACAAAAAAAAGTTAAAACATTTAAAATATTGTGCAAGGGTTTTGTGAATGCATGAAAAAAGTAACTATGGTACACTGTCAATTTGCACCAGTAAAACCACTGGTTGTTATCTTGGACACACTTGAATTTCAGTGGCATCTGTTTATTTTCTAACTAAACATTACATGACAGAACTACAACTTTTTGTCTTTAGCGTTGAGTTGGTTTCTTTAATGTGGCGAATAACTTTTAACAACACTTTATATTCATCTATAGTTGAAGATCACTGATATTTATCAGCCTTTGATTGTGATATTTCCATTTATTTATTTATTTATTTTTGGTATTTACAGTTGTAGTAAATATATACCAGTACATACAGTGGGGACAATAAGTATTTGATACACTGCAGATTTTTCGAGTTTTCCCACCTACAAAGAATGGAGGTCTGTAATTTTTATTGTAGATAGATACATTTCAACTGTGAGAGACTGAATCTAAGAAAAAGCATCTGGAAAATCACATTGTATGATTTTTTTTTTAATATATAATTTGCATTTTATTGCATGAAATGAGTATTTGATCACATACCAACCAGCAAGAATTCTATTACTCACAGACCTGTTAGTTTTCTTTAAGAAGCCCACCTATTCTGCACCCGTTACCTGTATTAACTGCATCAATTTGAGCAAACTCGTTACCTGTATAAAAGACACCTGTCAACACACACAGTCAATCGACACTCCAACCTCTCCACCATTGCCAAGACCAAAGAGCTGTCTAAGGACACCAGGGATAAAATTGTAGATCAGCACAAGGCTGGGATGGGCTACAGGACAATAGGCAAGCAGCTTTATGAGAAGGCAACAACTGTTAGCGCAGTTATTAGAAATGGGATGAAACACAAGATGATTGTCAATCTTCATCGGTCTGGGGCTTCATGCAAGATCTCGCCTTGTGGGGTAAAGATGATTCTGAGAAAGGTCAAGAATCAGCTCAGAACTACATGTGAGGACCTGAAGAGAGCTGGGACCACAGTCTCAAAGAGGACCGTTAGTAACACTACGCCATCAATGTTTAAGATCCTGCAGGGCACGCAAGATCCCCCTGCTTATGACGGCATGTGTCCGGGCTCATTTGAAGTTCACCAATGACCATCTGGATGATCCAGAGGAGGCATGGAATAAGGTCTTGTGGTCAGATAAGACCAAAATACAAACTAGAGCTTTTTGGTACCAACTCCACTCACTGTGTTGGAGGAAGAAGAAGGATGAATCCAACCCCAAGAACACCGTCTCAACTGTGAAACATGAGGGTGGAAACTGGAAACATCATACTTTGGGGCTGCTTTTCTGCAAAGGGGACAGGATGACTACACTGTATTGACTAGATGGGGTCATGTATCATGAGATTTTGGCCAACAACCTCCTTCCCTCAGTAAGAGCATTGAAGATGTGTCGTGGCTGGGTCTTCAGCATGACAATAACCCAAAACATACAGCCAGGGCAACTAAGGAGCGCTTCCATAAAAAGCATTTCAAGGTCCTGGAGTGGCCTAGCCAGTCTCCAGATCTGAACCCAACAGAAAATCTTTAGAGGGAGCTGAAACTCAATGTTGCTCAATGCCCAGTGACAATCCCAAAGCCTGAAAGATCTGGAAAAGATCTGTATGGAGGAGTGGGCCAAAATCACTGCTGCAGTGTGTCCAAACTTGGTCAAGAACTACAGAAAATGTCTTACCTCTGTAACTACAAACAAAGGTTTCTGTACCAAATATTAAGCTCTGTTTTTCTATTGTATCAAATACAAATAAATTATTTAAAAATCATACAATGTGATATTTTGGGATTTTTGTCTTGGATTCAGTCTCTCACAGTTGAAGAGTACCCAAGATATTAAAATTACAGACCTGTCCTTTCATTGTAGGTTGGAAAACTTGCTAAATCTGCAGTGTATCCAATACATATTTTCCCCACTGTATATATACTATTTCTATAGACAAATACTATCGAAAGTATAATTGTATCGATTTATTTTAATATTGTCGTGCATTTTTCTTACATTATCAAAGTACAATTTTAGATACAAGCTGTCAGGAAAGTCCTGATATTTTGATGGTCAACCATGGATGAAGATGACAGCCAAGATGAGCAGATTAATCCTAGTTCAACACACAACAAAGGAAAAAGAGCAGCAATGTGGGCCATCTCGGGTAACTTTAAAAAATATTTCATTGTTTCACAAAAATGGTCAAACTTCCACCACATGAATTTTGTGGATGTACTATTTTTTCCCCCCCAAAGATGACTCTGACGACTTAGAGGAGGAGTCTGAGGAGGGAGAATCTGATAGTGGGGATGAAGAGGAGGAATGTGACGCAAATGGCGATGATGACGAGGATGGAAATGAAGAGGAGGATGGTAAATGACACTGTTTTTGTATTTTTGTATGTGTGTAGAGATAGATGGTTAAATTAGTTTTTATGGCACTTTACTGAATAAAACGGTTATTGTTTTGTCATATACTGCAATTTTCAATGTAAACACAATCATGTTTTTTCTTCACAATGTTTTAGATGAGGAGGAAGAGGTGGAGGAGGAAGAAGATGCTAAGCTTGAGAATGGAACTTTTGGTGGTACTTCTGCTGACTTGGAAGGGATGAGCTCAGATGAGGATAGCGAAAAGTGTCCCATCTGCCTGAACTCATTCAATAGCCAGCCTGTTGCAACACCAGAGAACTGTGAGCACTACTTTTGTTTGGACTGCATCCTTGAATGGGCCAAGGTGGGTCTGACTCAATGCATAAATGTAGGAGAAAAATATTTTTGTTCAAAAGCATTTCCTGCTTTTGATGAATGGTACTTTGATTTAATTTAACCACCTGCGTTAGAGCAAAATAATTTGCTTATTTGCAGTGCTTTTGTTCTTTCCTCTGTTCTGTTTAGAATGCAAACTCGTGTCCCGTAGACCGTCTTGCCTTTAACAGCATACACTTAAGAAAATGTTATGGAGGAAGAGTGAAGAAAATGGTATGTTCACTATAAAACAGTTAAAATATGACAACTCTGTATCATATGTATGTTATGTGTTGGTTGGACTAATTCAGTATATTATTGTGTTTTTCAGATAACTGTGCAAAAGCCTATGAAGGCAGGTCAAGAGGAAACAGTGAATTTCGACCTGGAGCAAACCAACTGTGAGGTGTGTGGGGGCAGTGATCGTGAGGACCGCCTCCTGCTCTGTGATGGTTGTGATGCAGGGTGAGATGATTGGTTTAACATTCTTAGGGTTGTAAGTCACATTTTGTCCTTTTTCTTAGTTTTCAGTTAATAGTTCTTGTGTATCTTCCACAGATATCACATGGAATGCCTCACACCTCCACTCGACTCTGTTCCTGTGGAGGAGTGGTTTTGTCCTGAGTGTGAGGCCAATAACCGTCACTCAAGTAAGCCTTTATCCTCTTATATCTGTTTAATTGAAAATGAAATGTGTATATAAAGATGCTTGGTGTCCATCAGCAAAATGACCGAAGCTTTATTATTCAACATCTTTGTTTCAAATGTTCAGGTGTCCTAATGCAAGATATTGAAACTAATGTTACCACCACTGTGCTTTGTAATGTACAAATATACTTTCAGTGTATAGAATAAAAAGCACTGAATAAATTTGTTCATAGTTAATAACGTAGTTTCCGCCGTACACGTTGCTTTGCCCTATAAGTTACATCTGTCCATATTTGTCTAATAAAATGGAAAAATCCCTAAATATGTCGCTTCGCCGTATACGTTGCATCTATTATGCGTCACAGCTGACGTGTCGCGTTTGTTACGTGTCACCACTGACAGCCTAGAAATGTGGGCCAAACCCGGAAATGTGGGCCAAACCCGGAAATGTGGGCCGGTGTTGTGCCAAAAATCGATGGGCTGCCAATTGGCGGCAGCGGGAGCATGCACGGGAGGACTTTAACCAGAATTTAACAAGATTAACACTTAAAAACAGTTATTTGTTTGCTTAAAATTATAGTAAAGGTGTGTCTCAATGTAATGTTTGCTTAATAAATGAACTTTAATGGTCAAATTAGCTGCATTTCACCGGGGCGGTGCAGCTGGTTTGACGGTCGGTCCAAGCAGCGAGCAGAATGAAGGTGGGGAGACTGTGGCAAGCTGACTGAGTCATTAATAGCTGGTGAAGATTCTCAAGTCATCCAGGACATGGTAAATTCAAAAAAGTTCAAGAAAAATACAATAAAGTATAAAGTATAATAAAGTCCAGTTGTTTTTTTGTCTTGAACTTTTTCAATTTTGTCATTAAAGCCACGTTTACCTATTACATGATACAACGGCATGCCACACTGCTACTACTACTCTGCTGCCATCTAGTGGCTAAGCTTGGTACTGCTCAATTATTATTTTTATTTTCAGTCAGAATGAATGGAAACCGTCATCTCAGCCAAAAATTGGGTTTATAAATGTGGTAAAAAAAATCCATAAATACGTTGCTTTGGCCTATAAGTCGCAGGGCATGTAAATTATGCAAAAAAGTGCGACTTATAAACCGAAAAATACGGCAGCTGCAAATGTTTACAGTATGAGTAAAAAGATCATACTTGCATATTATTTTGTCTCAGGCGGTTCAGGTGTGGAGCTTAGTGAAACAGACGGCCTGTCCTCTCCTGTCCGTCCTGCCACCAGTCGAGCCCAAACTCGTGCTGTAGGTCCTACCAGAGCTATCGCACGTACTCAGCAGAGTGAGAGGGTCCGAGCCAACGTCAACAGGCATCGCATCACACAGGCACGAACATCACAGGTTTGGCATGAGGCGTGATGCTTCTGTTTTGGCTACTTTTCTAACCCTAACCCATAGCATAAGTGCATTTTTAGATTTTAAATCAAATGTCTTTACCTCAAAAATGTTTGCTCGTGTGTGCACCAAACTAACCGATAATGATATGTTTGGGTTTTTGTTCTGATTAACTGGTGACAAAAGTGTACATGTGTATGTAAGCTACATTTGCACAACTAAAGTTTGTGAAAGCACAGCAGGAAAGTAATTCAGACATTTATTTTATAGTTGGCTCCAACATATCTGATACAGTCCACTTGGCTCGATGAAACTATTAATGCTGTGGTTGCTGGGCTTAACACGGCTGTGTATGTACGGGACATCACACCTCGAGTCCCATCGAGTCACAGACGCAAAACTCGTAAGTATGAACACATTCAAATGAACAAGCCAGACCAAATTATTTCAGGGGTTTATTGTAGTTTCTTTGTGATGATATCTTATGACTGTTGAACAGGAAAACGAAGAAAAGTGAAACGTACAAAGACAACATCTACTAAGGGTAAAAATGGTCGAGTTGAAAGCACAGGCATCAAAAGAAGGAAACGTAGAGTAAGGAGGACTAGATCCAAGAAAAAACTAGTGAGTGTATCCCTACAATGTTTGTTTTAACATTTGATTTTATTTTTGGAATAAAATTACATCAACAATGTCATTTTTATAGTATCTGTAAGTAAACTCGTTGTTCTGTTTTTTAATAGGTGGTGAAAAAGGCAGCCACTCCCAGAAGCCGTATTGCTAATAATCTTGGGATTGTTAAGGACAAGAAGAGCTCTTCACTTCCTGTTGTGTACCGGCCGTCAGAGCACACATTAAGCAACATGCGTGCTGACATAGGAGCTGCATCCCTGTCCATCTATGGGGATCCATTTGATTTGGATCCATTTGTGGATCAGTAAGGAGGCTTAATAATGTTTGATCATGTGACATGTTTTTGATTTACTCGGCCTTTAATCTTTCGGCACCAAACACCTTCATTTTAGGTTGTGCTAATTTTGGGGGGTGGGGTCGGGGTTTCTACAACACGCATAATGTGTAAAAAAAATTTTTTGAAATTCATAATAGGATTATTTTTTCTATAATATAAAATGATGCCCATGCCATTGGCCATGCCCCATGCCAAGATGGCCACGCACATCTGAGCCCGCAGCTTCTCAGGTTTCCGATGGAAACCCAGCTTTTCTCCGTTTTGAAATCAGCTCCGAGCCAGACTCCGCTCGCTTTAAGCGTTTGTGAATTATAGCCGAACCAAACTTCTTAGCATAAGACAAGGTTTGACTTTGAATACAGCAGCGGTGGACAACAATCTGAAAACTACACTCGGCAGATTGTAGCTTCAATGGACATCAGCGTGGAGGCAGCAGCGTTCTAAGAAGAGGAGGAGGCGTTGTGCCCGGGGGAAGAAGAGAAGGAGATGGGGCGGAGTGCGAGACTGAAGGCTAATGCTAACAGAGCGCCAATCCCATTTCTGTTCCTGGCCAATGTCCGCTCTTTTGAAAATAAGCTGGATCTGCTGCGACTGAAAGTGAGTGCCTTAGAGAAGATGAGGAACTGTGTTGTACTCTGTCTCACGGAAACATGGCTTAATAGCAACATGCCAGACTCAGCCTTTCAGCTGGATAACATAATTTTTTTAGGGCAGATCGAAGCGTGCTATCGCGGAAGACGTGGTGAGGCAGAGTATGCGTAAACAAAGGTTGGTCCACAAACTGCGTTCTGATAAACAGTTCCTGCTCCAAGGCTTTAGAACAACTAACTGTGAAATGTCAAATGGTAAAGACACTCTGCAGGGACTACATGACAACATCAGCTTCAGCTCACTTCAAAACAAGCGTCCGTAGGCTTTTTTTGTGGTGGCTGGTGATTTTAATTACATAAAACTGAAAGACACTGCTAAGATTTTATCAGCATGTGACAATACCAACACGAGGAAATAACACACTAGACCATGTTTATACCAACATAAGAGACTCATATAAAGCTGTACCTGGCCCCCACCTCGGCCTCTCTGACCACATTTCCATCTTTATGATCTCTGTCTACATCCCACCCACTGAGACATTCCAGATCCACACAGAGGACCATCACCCTGTGGCCCAGCAACAGTGATTCTGTACTGCCGGACTGTTTTGCTCGCACAGACTGGCAGATCTTCAGGAAGGCTGCTGTAAATGAGGGAGAACAGGATCTGGAGGAATACACATCTGCTGTCCTCGGATACATCAGCAAGTGTGCTGATGATGTCACCACCACCAGGACTGTGTAGTGCTACCTGAACCTGAAACCCTGGCTGAACACAGAGGTCTGTACCCTGCTGAAAGCCAGGGATACTGACTTCAGGTCTGGCAACTCACATGAACTGGGGAAGGCAAGGAAAGAGCTGGCTGCTGGTATTAAAAGGGCCAAAGCAACTTACGCACAGAAGATCCAGGGACATTTCTCTTTATGGGACCCACGGAGCATGGGGAAGGGCATTAAGTGCATCACAGACTAAAGCAGGGGTGCACAATGCCCTAGGGACCCATCACTGCCTGAGGCTCTTAACAGGTTCTATGCCCACTTTGAAGACCCAAATAGACCACCCAGCACCAGACCCACCTCATCATCTGAAGAGGAGTTCCTTAGCATTACCTCAGCTGAAGTAAAGAGGATCTACAGAAGGATCAATCCTCACAACGTAACTGGCCCAGACAACATGCCGGGGGAGGGTGCTGAGAGACTGTGCTGACCAGCTCTGTGAGGTGCTGGTCGATGTCTTTTAACTCCTCCCTCACCCTGGCAACTGTTCCCACCTGCCTGAAGGCCGCCACCATCCCAGTTCTTAAGAGCTCTGCAGTGACTGGTCGGATTTATTACTGGCCAGTAGCCCTCACCCCTATAGTCGCTAAATGCTTCGCAAGACTGGTCATGGCCCATCAAAGCTACCATCAATATCAGCGAGGACCCACACCAGTATGCATACCGCAAGAATCAATCAACAAAGGACTCCCATCTCCTCTGTGGTCCACACTGCTCTCACCCACCTGGAGCAGAATGACTTCTACATTTGTATGCTCTTTGTGGACTTCACAGCCACCTTCAACACCATGATTCCCCAGACCCTGATGGACAAACTACTTAGACTAGGACTAAGCCCATCTCTATGCAACTGGGTTCTGGACTTCTTGACCAACAGACTGCAGTCTGTGAGGACTCACACCTTCTCCTCCTCCACCATACCCTCAGCACTGGCTCCCTCCAGGACTGTGTGTTGAGCCCCCTTCTCTTCACTCTGCTCACATATGACTGCGCATCTACCCATCCAGGCTGTCATTGTAAAGTTTGCGGACGATACAGCGGTGGTTGGATTAATCACAAACGACAATGAGTCCGGCTACTGGCAGGAGGTGGAGAGCTGATGCAGGAAGAACAAGCTTCACATCAATGTGAAGAAAATGAAGGAGATGATCATGGATTTCAGAAGGAGCATACCCATCTACTCAACATATAGACTCATGTTCGGGCTGCTGTGTAATACACCGTATTGTTTTACGTTTTTAGTGTTTAGCATATATCTTAGATCTTTTAGCATATTGTTTAGCATATTGTTTAGCATATATTTTAGATCTTTTAGCATATTGTTTAGCGTATATCTTAGCGTATATCTTAGATCCTTATATACTGTGTCTTTTTATACTTTATATATTTGCAAATTTTGGGTGTAACTGGGACCTTGAGTACACAATTTGGTTCCACTTCATTTACCACATGTGATGCGACTTCATGTACCACATGTGATGCAAATGACAATAAAGAACCTTGAACCTTAAGTGCACAAGAGTTCAGAAAGAGTTTATATTTGGATTTAATTGACAATATTTATTTATAATATTTATGCACTATTTTACTATTTTGAAAGTTGGTGTTCTTTTCATCAGTGAGGAGCTAGAACAGGAGGCCAGCGTTACATCACTGTTAGAAGCTAAGAGGCGAGGGATTTCTCGCTCTGCCCTTCGCTCTCACCAGCCAGTGGCTCGACCAGTCACTGCAAGCCTCTCCAGGTAACACTACTTTACTTCTGGTCTGTCACATAAAGTTTTAGCTATAGTTTTAAAATCTAAATGGTCCTGTTCTTGATTTCTTGCATTATGTATTTATTTTTTATGTCTTAATGCTGTTTTAAATTTTGGAAAATTACTGTCACCTGTTGTGTTATCATATGTGCATTGTTGAGATATATTGAACAATCAGGAATACAAGAAATGTTAAACTGTTTTAAAAATATTCCTCACAATTAGGAAAGTCATCTAACAGTAATGAAGCACAGCTTTATATTTCAGATCTTAAGAAGTCTGTAATCCTTGAAATCAACTAATGCAGACACTAACTCAATGATGCATATCATGTGCTGTTCATTATGTAATATAGAGTATCTCACTGAAACTGGCACCAACACATCCCATCAAACTTCACTATCTTAACCTAAAAATTACTACTGGTAATTTGTTAGAAAATAAATACGAAATAATTAATAATTGTGACTGTAACGACTAAACAAGTAAAAATAACATATTTTGGGAAAACAGAAAAGTAGAACTTTTTTTGCAAAAAAAATCTTGTCGTTGATGATCAGGTGTTAGTTACAGTTGAAACTAGAAGTTTACATACATGTCAGTACTTCTATTCAGAATAAAAGCCTGCTGCATGTAAACGCTCGTCATGATCGGATTGTGCCCATGTAAACGATACATTTGGATTATTTAATCTGAATACATTTCAATCTGATCAAAGAATTTTGCACATGTAAACATAGCTATTGACTCGAAGCATCTGCCAGACTGGTTACAAAGTGGCTCAAAGTCAATGTTTTGGAGTGGCCATCACAACGCCCTGATCTCAGTCCTATCGGAAATTTATGGGCAAAGCTGAAAAGGCATGTGTGAGCAATGCAGCCTACAAAAATGGCTCAGTTCCACCAGTTCTGTCAGGAAGAATGGGCCAAAATTCCTGCCAACTATTGTGAGAAGCTTGTGGAAGGATATCCAGAACGTTTGACCCAAGTCATACAGTTGAAGGGCAATGGTACCAAATACTAATGAAGTGTATTTAAACTTTTGACTTTGACGAAAGTAATGAAAATTGCCTTAAAAAATTCTCACTCATTATTCTGGCATTTTGCAAATAGAAAAAATGTTGGTAATCCTAATTGACCTAAAATGGGAAAAGTTTATTCTGATTTCACGTCAGACAGTGTAAAAAAAAAAATGCATATGTGTCTTTTTAAATAGTGTATGTAACCTTCTGGTTTCAACTGTACTTGTACACTTGAGAGATCTGAATAAATCTAATTTCCCATCATTTACCAGGAGTAGTGTGGATGTCCCACACGCAGGGGGCGTTGTGGAGGCAGCACCTGTTCCTGATCTACTGGGCAGCATTTTGTCTGGACAGAGCATGCTCTTGATGGACAGTTCTGATGTCGTCATTAATCGAGATGGTTCGCTTAAAGCTTCAAAGCCAAGTAAGAACATGTCCATTTCTGAAAAGCAACTAAACTCTTATGTGCTGGATGTGTTTATAGAAATTACTTTATTTATCTCTAATTACAAAATGCATTTTCTTGTTGAAATAGACTGATAGATTTAGCTTTGCTGTTGAAAATCAAACACATCTGGTTTATAAATATTCACCATCTTCTGTATGGCAAAGAAGGAGGTCTGTAGTGCCTCCAGTGTTTCATTCATAGCTGTTTGTAACTGAGTAAGGATGTCAAACACTTTTCAGAAATTGGTTTTGTAACATTTACAACTTCATAAAATACAACAGCCAAATTGCTTTTTAACATTAAGTGAAGTTTATGGTAGTCTTCCTCTTTTTTGCTACCACTGCACAGCAAATATTTTTTCACATCCAATTTAATGTTAAGAAAAACGATTATATTGTTCATGAACTGCAGCAGCACACATTTTTTTTAATATGTTGAGTTGCCTCTGTGTTGTGGTTTATGTGATGCAAACAAGACTTGGAAGAGTCATCTTTGAACACATTACTGCAATGCACGCACCATGCAGTAATTATTTAATTGTTTGACATATTATTTAGGTACAGGCTAACTATGGCTCTGCAGTATCATCAAAGTTCTGGGAAATACAAAACAGTCCCATCTTTCTCCATAGGTACTGAGAATATTAATTAATTGTTGTAAAAGATTAGAACTTGTGGTGTTTTCTCTGCTGTGATATTTGTCAGATTATGTGTAATTGACCTTCCATCATTATCTTTACCCGCTTCTTCGTTTGTTGGTCATGGGGGTCACTGGTGCCTATATCCAGCAGTCACAGTGCGAAAGGCGGGGTACACCTTCTGACCTGCTGAATTATTATTTTTTTTTGTCAAGATGTTAAATTTTTGGATGCATTAATGTATTGAATTTTCTGTCCCTGGATGCTATGAAAAGCTTGACCCTATCTGATTACAACAGGTTCCTTCAAATAGTTGGCACCGATAAAGAGTTGTGTCAAATTATGCTTTTGTGTGAAAAATGAACGCTGTAAAAAGTGTTTTTAAGCAACAGGTAGTTGGGCTCAAATTCTCCTTAATAAAGTCTTATGTTCAAGTTATTTCTTTGAGGGGAAAGTAAAACAATTTCTTGTTCATTCTACTTTTTCAATTACAGCGATGCTGTCAAGTAGCAGAAAAAGCAGTTCTGGAGATGCCAGTGCCCTTGGCAGCTCAGGGTTTTCATCTAACATGGGAGACAATTTTTCATCTCCCCATCACAACAGCAATCTACCAGGATCTTTCCATTCATCAGTGAATGGGCTTTTGACCCAGCAGTCAACCCCTTCACCTTCATTCACGTCCCACTCAGCCAACCCTATCCACCCAACTCCCTCCTTTATTCCACCGCTGAGAGGAAATGTAGGTTTGCCTCCTCCTTGTCCAAACAGACCGACCTCATCTCCTTGTCACCAGGATGCCAATGGAGTTAGATCCACAAGGGAAACCACCTCCTCATCTGTTCACCCCATTCAGGACTCCAACTTCAAAAGCAAAGAAGTGACTCCATCACAGTCCCAACCTAAAAAAACAAGTTTAAAACCAACATGGGTGGATGTGGCAGTGCTTCCACGAATACCAAAAATAAAAAGAGAGGGTAGCAATTCCACAAATGATGGAACTAGTCAAAGTGGCAGTTATGACGGTAATAAAGTTTTTGGTTGTAAAGGAGGTAGCAGCAGTTCTTCAGGTGCTAATAATGGTTCTGGCTTACCTGAAGGTAGTATAAACAGTCTGTCTGGGGACAAAGGAAGGCAGCAAAGTGTAGACCAGCAAAAGAGCCATTCTGATAGTCAGACCCAGCAGAACCGGCCTGACAGGGCAAGCTCATCATCATCCTTCTCAAACTCTTTCTCTTCCTCCTCCTCTGGCACCTCTGCCAGCCAACCACAACATGCCTTATTTTCTTCATCTTCAGCTGTAAGTTTTCGCATAAAGTCGAGTGGAAACTCCTGGCGTGCAAAGCGTCTGAGTTTTGCATCACCTTTTCCTACTGGAAGTAGCAAAAAGGAAGAGGAGGAGGAAGCAAAAAAGAAGCAATTGCACAAGGACAACCAAAAGCTGCTGACATCAAAAGCTGCGGCCAACGAGGAACAAGATGATGGTAATAATAATAATAATGTTTATGATCCCTTTAATCCTACACTATCAGATCCAAGTACCTCGGGGGATGAAGCCGTGAGCCCGAGCTTCTACCGCCGCCCTCTGTTTGCCACACGTGAAAGGAGAACTCGTTTTTCAGAAACCAAGGATCCAGTTTCCAACCAGCAGGATCTGGTGCACGTGAAAACGGAAACACAGGAGACTGAAGAAGAAGAAGAAGAAGAACCTGGAAGTGCTCTGAATACTGTATCACAAAATATAAAATTATTAGATAATTCTGTCCAAGTTGAAGAGGAATCTGAATTAGAGGACGCAAATATTGAGAAACAAACGGTATCCCCTGAAACCAACGTTAAGCAGGAACCAAATTCAGATGAATCTGAACAGGAGGAGTCTGAAGAGTATGATGGCAGGATTAAAAGTGAGAATGAGATCAAAAGTGAGGTGACAAGTGCCACACCACCTGTTCAGCAAAGCTTTGATCAAATTGAGCAAAAGGTTGAAGGGGAGAGTGGACATGGTGCTAAGTCTTCCAGCAGGTCTCTCCTTAACTACAGGGATGATTCACCAGCATCCAGGTCTACAACCACCAAGAAGAGGCAGCAGGAACACATTAAATCAGATCTCCCATCCTGTTCCAAGTCTCCATCAAAAGATTTGGACAGTAAAAAGAAAACTTCCAAAGCTTCTAAAGAGCAACAGTCTAGTAGTTCTGAAACGGACAGGGACAGAAGAGAATATCGACATGGCTCCGATAAGAGAAGCAGAAATAAAGAAAAGTACAAGGACGGTAGGTCCAGGCGGTCGCGGTCAAGGGAAAGAAGAAGGGCTCATTCAACCTCTGACAGCTCTCAGCCCAACTCTCCAGAGAGAACGCGTAGAAAGAGGCGGTGGTCTCAGTCACGATCCGCAGACGAAACGAGGAGGCGATCCAGGTAAGAGTAGCATGATTTGGAATATGTGGAATGCTAACCAAGCAATGACTATGTGTTTGACCATTTTTAAAGGTTTAAGCCAATTTGCATTGTCTGGTTAAGAATTTTGTCATCTCAAATGATGCAGGTCACGATCTAGCTCCAGCAGTAGAGAGCGTTCAAGGACGAAAAGGTATCAACAAAGAAGCAAGGAGAGAAGTGATCACAGGGAGAAGGACTACGAGAGACGGCGCATTTCTAAAGACAAACGTAGTGTATCTCGCTCCAAATCACGCTCTAGATCCAGGGAAAGGAGGAAAGAGCACAGCAGACATCAACGTACGTCTCTCTCGTCTCGAGGCAAAGTGGAACAGCGCTCTAAAGATGAGAGGAGACCAAGGAGATCTAGGTCCAGATCAAGAGACAGGAGGAAAGATGGATCATCCAGAAGTACAAAGAAACCTTCAAATATACACGTTTCATCCTTCAGAGACACAAATCGCTCACACGAAAGGACAAAAGACAACAATGTTAGTCATAGAAACATCGAAGAAGCAGAGTGTGCTGAAGTAAACAAGCAGGATGTGCCCTCCAGTGTTTTTACTTCCCAAGTCAAAAAAGAAAGGAGTGACTCTGATGCAGACAGCAAGATTATAGCTACAGAAAATCAAAAACAAATTAAGATTGAAAAAGAAATAAATGAAAAGGCACAATCTGTAGATATGTTTGAAGATTTTCCGATCACAAAACCAGGAAAAAGTGAAGAAAGTGACTCCACCTCCCTGGCAAAAAGCAAAAACACAGATGAGGCAGTGGAGGATCCCTGCAAGACAGAGTCTTATGATATCACCAACATCAAATCTGAGCCAAGTCCTTCTGTTCTCCCATCTTGTACGCTCACTACACTTGTTACCACAGATGTCCTCGAGGACCCGGTACCACAGTCTGAGCCAGTATCATTGGACTCAGACAAAGAACAAGACACAGCTGGTTTAACAGCACCCACAAAACAGGAATCCTCAGACTCTGACGAGGATTTCAATGTTGATTTGATGCTGGATAATCTTGATTATGTGAAATCAGATCAAATAGAGTGTAGTGGTGCAGCTGCCAAAGAGGAAAAAGAAGTGGTGCAGGGGAAGGAAGAGGAAGAGCCGGCATCAACTGCAGTGGGATTAAAGTCCAAAACTCAAGTGAAGCGAGTTACGTGGAACATACAGGAACCAGAGGGACCTCTGCCAGAAAAATCACCAAGCAGTAAGTGTTGTTGAGCTGCTTCCCTTTAGTTACCTGTCTTCACTCTTGAGGAATTATAGATGGATTAGAAACGTGAATATCCTCCTAAAGTATTCTTTTCTTCTTTGCACAGAGTTGGCTTTGTATAAACTGAAGCTGAAGCAGGAAGGATCTCGTAAACAGTCTTTGGCAGTTCAAGCAGCCAGTCAGGTGAGATGAGCCACGGTCCACTGCTGACTTAATCTAATTGTGTGAATGTTTATGAGGCATTTACACAAATGTGATCCATTTTTCTCCCGTACATTTTTCAGCGCGATTTTTGTCCTGCAGTTTTTAACTCGTATATCAAAACATTCAGCTCTTTCAGGACAATCCTGCAATGACTTTTGGTATTGGTGCAATTTTAGCTTTTTGAAAAATCTAGCCTTTTCTGCCATTTTTTCCTCAGAAAATTAATTAAGCTCATTGTACATCCGTCAGATTTTTAGATCTGTTTACAACCTTTTACTGCTCCTTTCACAATTTGTTCTGATTCAGCTTCTTTCAACTTCCTTGTGCAAATTTAAACTTTTGTCCAGCTACTTTCAGCTAATTTCAGCAGTTTTTTTTTTTTTTACTGTTTTGTGCTCCTTTCAATTCTTTCTGCTAACTACAACATTTTTGTGCTTCTTCTAACTTCTGATAATTTCAGCTTGTTATGCTTCTTTCAGTTTATATCTACAAGTTTTAGCTGTTTCTACTATTTCAGCTTCTATTTAGCTGTTTTATGCTAATTTTAGCTTTTTCAGCTACTGTAATTCCACATTATTTGTACTCATTTAAACTTTTTTCAGCCTAATTCAGCAAAAATGTGCTCTCTACTTCTGGTAATTTAGGCTTCTTTCTGATTTTTTTAGGTATTTTTCAGCCTTTTTTAGTTGTCGTTGTTTTTTAAGCTAATTTCAGCTTTTTTCAGCGAATTTCCACTGTTTTGTGCTCATTTCTGCTTCTTTCAGCCTAATTGGACAAACATGTTATTTCTTCTTTCTTCTGCTAATTTAAGCTTGTTCTACCTTTTCAGTTACCATTTTAGCATTTTTTAGCTAATTTCAGCTGTTTTCAGATAAATTCAAGTTTTTCATGGTATTTTTGCTACTTTCAACTTAATTAACTTATTTTTGCTAATTTCAGCTTGTTCTGCTCCTTTCAGCTTTTTCTGCTATTTCAGAGACTATTTAGCTGTTTTTTTGCAAACATTTCAACTTTTCCCCATTTTTTTAGCTCATTTAAGCTCTTTCCAATTCCTTCCAGTAGTTTAAGCTTCTTTCTGCCTTTTCAGCTTCTTTTCAGTTTCTTTGCTCATTTCTGCTAATTTATACCAAATTCAGCAAAAATGTGTTCTTTCGGCTTTTTTCTGCTATTCAGGCTTGTTCTTTCATTTCAGCTACAATTCAGCATGGTTTTTTTTGTGCTAATTTCGTCTGTTTTTCAGCAAGTTCTTCAGCAATAAGCTGTATTTTTGTAGGAAATTCAATTTTTCAAGTTTTTGTTCGTTTCATATCATTGGTTCTTAAACATGCACGTTGGCATGTATTGTCAGTAATGACATGAAGGTGGCAGTGTGTATCCAGGAGAATTCAGTGTATTGTTTGTGAACGTCACGTGGCAGAAACTAAAACTGATACTGAGGCATTTTCAGATAAAATGAAAGTAGAAGTGATCAAATACATTGTAATCCCTAATTTAAAATTAATGCCATCATTGAGAAACTGATTTTAGTGTTTATTGTTTTCTATGTAACATGGATGCCTATACAGTAAAATCCAGAATATTTATGTAACAATAGCTTAGCACCAGTGCATTTCAAACATGAATTGTTTTTGGTTGGAAGTTTTATATATTTTTTTTAACTAAACTGCTATTAAATCTGAATTACCTTAAAGATGCTATGCTTTTTTCAGTCATGTTGGTTTTGGAGCTGTGATTTGAAGCGCAGTCTTTCTTGATTTCGGCAGGAGATTGTAGGAGCTGCGAGTGACCCCTCTAAGAGAAGTGCTGTTGGTTTACTCGACAACAGCTCAAGCTCCACTGGTTTTCAACCTGGGGAGTCGTCGACAACTGGACAAGGAGAAGCAGAGGAAGGAGATTTTTCGAGAAAAGACAAGGTTAATGTGATATTTAAAATAGTTTCAATGACGATACTGACTACATATATGACTTATTTACGTTCTAATTTTGTTTCATGAAAACTGTATTAGGTGTGAAAACTTGTGAATTAAGCAATGCTTTACTCCTACAAACAGTACTTGAAAAAGCTTCACATGCAGGAGAGAGCTGTCGAGGAGGTGAAGTTAGCCATCAAGCCTTTTTATCAAAACAGAGACATCAACAAGGAGGAATACAAAGACATTCTGCGTAAAGCGGTTCAGAAGGTGAGTCAAATGACTGTTTGCCAAAAACTAAGACGTAATTTTTTTTAGTGGTTGTAAGATATTCTCGTTTGTTTTGAAGATTGGTTTGTGTAATTGTTTCAAGTTTTCAGTTTATTTTCTGTAATTTTGTGTTACTGGTCACCAGGTGTGCCACAGCAAGAGTGGGGAAATCAACCCAGTCAAAGTGGGAAATCTGATCAAGGCTTATGTGGAAAAATACAAACATGCAAGGAAACATAAAAAAGGAGAGGATTTTGAAAAAGTAGCTGAGGAGCAGAACGAGCCGATGGACATATCTGCCAGTCCATGAGGTGCTGTAAAAACGAGCAAGGACAACCACTTTCCCAGCTTCTTGTACCAGGGAAGGATCTCAAACATACTCATAGGAAACTCAGATTTTGCTCATTGTACCACCATAGTTTGTCTTTTGAGTTGAACTTTCTATTCTCATATTTTGACCGCAAACTATCTGTAAAAAGACTTGAATGTCACCCATTTGTGTCTTTTACTGGGACGTTAACTGCCAGAAGCTGGTCTGTTTGTGTTGTACCTCTCAGAAATTTAAAGTTTTTTTTTGTTGTTGTTTTTTTTACATAGTCAGAACTCATCAAATCTCCCATGAAAGTGTAAATAGTCTTTTCCATGATTGGCCGTACCTCTGAAAGGATGCATTGTAATGCTGATTTTGAGTTTTCTATGAATATTTTTTAATAAGAGCGATGGGCTATTTATGAGCGTCAAAACAAACTGATTCACAAGTGGTGAAACTAATCAGCATATTGCTTGTTCAAGAGGTTCACACTAATAAAAGGCACTGTTATGCAATTTTTGTAAAACATGCATCTGTATGATGACAAAACTATTTTAGATTTAATTGTAAATAAGTCAGTGTTTTAATTTCTTGTGTCTTTTGTCGGTGTTGCCTGTTTATAGAGTTGATTTCAGATGTATATTTGAAAAGCTTTCACATCTAATATTTAATTATAATTGGCTAAACTAAGTCCAAAAGACGACCAGTTATTACAGCCTCTGTGGCTTTCAAATATATGTTCTTCGGTTATTAGCTAGTTCTCTGAAGACAGATTTTTTTTCACATTGGAAAAATGTAGAAAGTTCTTATTATTCTTTCTCGTATCAGCAATGTAGATTTTAGAAAACCAACAATTAAAAGCCTCGTTTCCCCCAGAAAATGACACGTTCAATGCCTGGTTTCTGCGCGTTTTATTTAAACAGCTGACGAGCAGTTTCCGAGGAGATAGTGATGATTTTATTCTAAATTAAGAATGACTAAATGTGCACTTAATATCAGTGGCAGTCACAACTTCGTTTTCTTAAAAAAAAAAAAAGTTTATATCCCATATTTCCTCCAGTCTTAACCTGATGGTGTTATGTCAAACATTAAAAAAAAAAAAGTTCTTTTTTTTACTTTCTCTATAAATAGCTAAATTTGACATAATTTTATTGGTTTGTGAGACAATTTAAAGGTAACTTATACATGTCCTAAACCACATTATCCCTTTTAAGATGTAAACGTTAAGAGTTGCCTTTGGCCTGGAACAATGCACAGATTTACCTCGGCAGCAGATAAGACTCGTGTCTTCTGCCTAAACTTTACTTTATGTCATGGTCTTATCTGCAGTGCTGTCTCACTAAACTGTTCATCATGTCTACTGTACATCATTTAGCAGCCTGCTGTAAAGACCGACTCGCAGGATGATTGGACTTTGCTTGTTTTACATCATTTGTACATAATAAGCTTCATTAGCCAGGAAGATTCTGATGAACAGATGTGTTAAATGTTTTTCTTCTTTTCTGTTTTACTTGATCAAACCAACCAGGTGTTTCTCAGAGTATATAAATAAAAACAATAAAAACAGGAATTTGTCTTCTTTCAAAACAAGGCAGCCTATGTAGAATTTGATTTTAGCCAATAGGAATGTTTTTACAAGACATTAAAGAGTGGGAAAAATGGTCCAGTTTTTTTTTTTTCATGGTGTATGTAAATATCTGGTTTCAGCTGTATGTTACGTTATTTTTATAGGATTCACATCACTGACACTTTAAATTAGTGACCTTTTATTTGCATTTTACACATGTGTACACATACACAATGTTATACTGGAGTTCATTCAAAGGTTTTAAATGGATTGATCTTTTTCTAGCAGTACCAGTCTTACTCTTACAGTTTTGATAAATTAAAGTAAAACAGATTAATATGACACGAAAAAAAAAATACCCACAGGGAACGTTTTTTTAATTCATCAAATGCGATACACAAACAATATTAAAAACATTGATTTGTATATTTACAAGTTATATAAATAAATTAATAAAATCTTACCAGAGTTTTCCTGGATTTACCATCTTTTTGTTTATACATTAAGATAACACCAGCTGAACTAAACAGTACAACTAAAATATAATTTGACATGTACAGTAATTGTATAAATAACGGCGTATGTAACAGTTTCTCCAACATGACTATTTCTACTTTTTTAGTGGTAAAAAAAAAATCAGTTTGTAAAGTGAATCAAAGATGAACGATGATATTCGATCATGCTGTATTTGTAAGAAGCTAATTTAGTTCTTTCCAACTTTAGCTGCTTTAACGCATCAGAGTGATTAATTTCACATGTGAGCAAAGGAAGGCGCGGTCGTCAGCTGTGGTGGCTCTTCAGCTCCTGGGAGAGCGAACACAGAGTTGATGAGGTCAAAGAGGCTGTTGTGTGAAATCTGAAGGCTGATGTTGGTGCTGTGAAGTGAAGAAGCCCCCTCCGTTTGGGCCATGTCATGAAGGGATCTGCAGATTAGAGGTACCACCTGCGGGCGTAAAAGTAGGGAGATTTTACCAAACTTTACTGACAGGAACAGGAACATATATCAAATTGCAAAAAGGGTTACCTTCACAACGATGAGCTTCTTTTCTAACGGTTTTCCATCAGGAAACTTTTCTCCAAAGCACATGTTGATTGTGTATTCAGGAGAGCTGCCATTGTTTTCCTTGAACTGTTTAAGCTCTAAAACACACACACAAATAAAGCTGTTTAACTAAACACCAGCAGCTTAAAGCAGTAGTTTTATGCACTGAAAAGTGGTTAAAAACCCAAATTTACCATTAACAAATTTTTCAAAACTGAGAAGCTCCACCGTGGTGTTTGTGGGTAATTTCTGGGCGTTGGGGTGAGCCACACTGGGGTCACTGGTGCTTGCAAAAACATGGCATTTGTCGTGTCGCGTAGCATATATACCATGTTCGTGCACCACCAGTAACAGACCACGCTGGATGCTGCTGAGGATGCGGTTGGTGTATTCAGTCTGTGACAAACAAAAGGATAGCATTAGGATAGAATTAGCTGCCGTTCGAGCAGGGAGGGCCAGACATCTCTTTCCATAGCCATCTCTTCTGAGAGGATTCCAAAGCCAGCCAAGATACACAAGTCTCTCCAGCATGTCCCGAGTCTTCAGGACTCAGGTCCTCAGGGTCTCCTCGCAGTTAGACATTCCCGAAATACCTTCCAGGCATCCAGGGGGCATCCATACTAGATGCCAGAATATTTTCTAGCATTAGAATTGACAATATGACATTAGAATAAAACTAAAAGGAATAATGTGCCCTTAAAAAAATGTTTTATTCAACTCCTCTGCCGTTACCTAAATCTATAGTTTCCTTAAAAACTCATAATGAAGGTGAAGACTCCTCCATCTCACTCTGTCCTTTGCATCCTCTTGTCCTGACTCCAGCTACCTCCATGTCCTCTCTAACTATCCATATATCTCCTCTATCTTTTTCCTGGTGATGGAGATGTGAAAGGTCACAGATGTTTTTCACCTACTAAACTCAAATGTTAGAACTCATATTACCCTGTGTGTGTGTGTGTGTTGAGCTGTTTTGTCTGGACAGAGTGCTGCTGAAGTTTGGCAGCAAGACGGTTCAGTGGTTAGCACTGTTGTCTCGCAGCAAAAAGGTCCTGGGTTCTATCCCCGGTTGGACCTGGGGTCTTTCTGTGTGGAGTTTGCATGTTCTTCTCGTGCTTGCGTGGGTCTTCTCCGGGTACTCCGCTTTCCTCCCGCAGACCAAAAACATGAACGTCAGGCTGCCTTCAGGCCCAGGCCTCCCTTGCTAAAAGAGATCTGTGATCTGAATGGGATTTACCGGGTTAAATACAGGTTAAATAAAATAAATGAAGCATGGAGCTTTTCACCTGATAAACTCAAGGCCCTAATTTGAAAGACAGCGCCTCTGATAACATTTTAAAAAAACACTTCTTTATGCTCTCTTTGAGCAGGCTTGGAGACGAAGTGCCATGGAAACATCTTGATGCTTGTTATTTCAACAATGCTCCATCTTGCAAGATTAAACCTGGGAAGAAAATATCTTCTCTCCTGTGTGGCATATTTATTTAACAAGCTATTATGGGATAATTAAATTATCCTAACACCTGGCAGCTGCATTTCTAGCATCCTTCTACCAATATACCCACTGTCCCTCCTCTGGACATGTCCAGTCTGCCTTCTCTAACATTATGTCCCAGTTGTTCAACATGTGTTGTACCTCTGATGATCTCATTCCTAATCGTATCCATCCTTGTCACTCCTAAGGAGAACCTCAACATCTTCATTTCTGCTACTTCCAGTTTCTCCTGTCTTTTTGTCAATGCCACTGTCTCCAGCCCATACAATATAGCTGGTTTCACCACTGTCATAAATTTTTCCTTTGACCTTTGCTGACACCCTTTTGTTGCAAATCATTCCTGAAACTTTTTTCCATCCGCTCCATCCTGCCTGGACTTTCTTTTTCACCTCTTTACCACATTCCCCATTTTCCTGGACAGAGGACCCAAAGTACTTGAAGCCCTGCACCTTTGTGACCTCTGCTCCTTGTAGTGTCACTGGTCCACCTCCTCCCTCTCATTCACACACATGTACTCTGTCTTACTACAGCTGACTTTCATTCCTCATCTTTCAAGTGCATACCTCCACCTCTCCAAGTTCTCTTCCCTGTTCTCAACACAGATCACAATGTCATCAATCCCACCTCCACCTTGAAGCGATCTGTCACTACTACAGCACATCTCACCACTATCCTGCTGTCCTCATACATGTCCTGTATCAGTCCAACATACTTCTCTGCCACTCCAGATCTCTTCATGCAATACCACACCTCCTCCCTCATATGCTTTTTCTAAATCCACAAAGACACAATGGAGTTCTTTCTGACCCTCTCTGTACTTCTTCATCAGCATTCTCAAAGCAAAGACGGCATATTTCTTATTGGCTAACCTCTTTCTTTGAATAGCTTCCTGTACTTCACTATTCCACCACCAGGTTTCCTTATCAAACAGCATATTCCATAGTGGAGTTGATGGGGAAGAGGGCAGTCCAGGAGGCCATCTTAGGACTAGTAAACTGCCCCCCCCCCCCCCCCCAACCACACACACACACACACACAATGGAGTATCAATCAACCTTTATTTAGACAGGTAAATCCCATTGAGCCTCGAGGACTCATTTACAAGAGAGACCTGACCAGACCAGAGTATGTTGTTTGTGGGATTCAGTTTGTTTGGTGGGCTCCTCAAATTGAAGAAGTCCTTTGGATGAAGGGCGAAACGTCTCAGCGAAAAAAATGAAACCGTCCAGATGCCCTGACTGAACATTGTTGGATTTTTACCTGGATTATTGATCATGAACTTTGGAGTACTGAATCTGGTCTTCCATGTTTTGTATTTTCCCCCCTTACACACTAAATGCCTTTTTAAAATGTAGAAAGTTAAAAAGAATGAAGGACATTTTTTAAACAACACACAAAATGTCCAGTTGATGTTACAGTGTACCTGTTTATGGTCCAGCAGACCCTCGGTGGAAGGGAAGCAGAGATGATGGGCGTTGAACTCCGGGGCCTCGCTGTGGTAGTGGAGTTGAAGACGGTTGGTTTGCAGCGTTGTCTTCAGCATTTCCTTTTTTCGGTAGTGGATGGAAATCTCCAAATCATACAGACCTAGCTGCTGAGGTGGACTGAGGACTGGGGCAGGATTTACTGTTAAAAACAAAAATGATAGGATTATTATTAAAATATCAAGTTGAATCAAGGACAACTGACCTTTTTGTTATTTGTTGGATGAACATACCCTCACTGTAGATTGGCTGGTCTGGTAAAAACTGAGGGATGTTCTCTGCTGCAGCAGGGTAGCTTCCAAAAACAGCAGGACCATGGTGGACACAGGTCTCCACCCACAGCTGCTCCTCTGCATGACATTAGAAGTAAAATCAAGTCTTAATGTAAACTACAGGGAAAACGAACACGACAAAATTGTCTTTAAAATAGAAATTATACCTGCTGGTTGGGTGCCAAGATCCAAAGCCATTAAATCATTAAGCAGATTGTGCTGAGTGGAGAAAAAAAAGTCATAAGTATTCAGGCTTGATGATTTAAAGAAGGTATTTATGGATATGAAACGGTTCAACAGAAGTGGAAGTTCACTTTAGGCCATAATGCACCTTGTTCAGTAAGGGGAGAAACTCAGTGGAAGGACTGTAGATATCTGAAGTCATGTCCAAATCCTCCTGAGAGTTCTGCGTCGGCAGATTTTCATAATTGTCTGCAGATAAAGAAAATGGGTCGTCATGTTGTTTTTCCTACTTGGAGCATTTGCACATGTGGTGGCCTGGATTAATGGTCTTACACTCGGTGTTGATGATCTCATAGATCTTATGAGGGTCGTCTAGATTCTTGGAATTATCTTTTATCAACTTGAAGCGCGCGCCGAGGTTGTTGAGCACACAACGGAAGTTGGTTTTCCACCTCGCCTTGTCGTTTGGGAACTCTGTTATTTTTCCGCTCACCACTGCCCAGGCCTGTGGACCACACATGAGATGAACATCCATCCATCCATTATCTTTACCCGCTTCTTCCTTAAATCGGAGTACTTCCTGTTTTGCAATTTCACTCCAAGATTTCAGAGCATTCAAAGTGACAGATTTTATTCACTTCTTACATTAGAACACCTACAGAACAGGAGCGCCTCTCATACACTCCAAAGGAGTCATTAAAATGTGTTTAGTGGTTCATGGCATAATTTGCTACAATAGAGATGACATCAACAATTAATGCTTTCACACAAAAAACTCACAATGACTAACGAAGTATGTGTCGTGTTGTGAATTACTTCAGCTACAACTACAGCACATTTTAGCACAATATCTGCAATTTGACTGAATTAAAGCCCTTCTTGTGCTTTCTATGGTGAGTTTTCAGAGACCGTCTTGAGAATCGGGTTGACTCCGAAACGTCATCACTTGTAGATGTGCGTCCAATGACTTTTTCCTGATAGGTTTATTAAAAGTGATTGTGACATGCTTATACTGCAAATAAAAGAAATAGAAGAAAGCATCGTAATATTTAAGAAATTTTGCGTTATACGCATAATTTTAACCATTCTCTCACATAACTGGCGTATCTTCATTTGAACTTGGCGGCCAGAGTGAAACAGGAAGTGACATCAAAGGGGAACTCTGGATGAATATAATTTGAACACACACTTTTCTTTTTTTCTTTTTGTCTTTCTCTGATGTGACTCAAAATAATCTAAAGAAACATCAGATTATGTGTCGTTAGCCATTGTAGCAATGCTTTGTTTACATGCAGGTGTTCCCCTTTGTCATCACTTCCTGTTAACATCTCAACAACTGTTCATCTCAGCAGCATGCTTTTTTTTAACAATACATTATTAATGTTGAAAACAACAAAGTCCATGCTCAATAATCCAGGCATAAAATCCAACATTTTTCAGTCAGGTCATCTGGACAGTTTCTTTTTTTTTGTGCTGAAACGTTTCGCCTTCGATCCAGAAGGCTTCATCAGTCAAGAAAACACACAACAAAACTGATTCTTCCCCCAACAACTTACTCCAAAGTGGAACCTGGATTTTTGGATTATTGAGCATGGACTTTGTTGTTTTCAACCAGTTTGACAAGACTGTCAACAAGGAAGAGGGGCCGGCAATGGAGGAGAGGCGTACCAAAAGAGACCATCTTATCACAAGCAGAACTGGTTTGTTCCACTTTGGAGTAAGCTGTTGGGGGAAGAATCAGTTTTGTTGTGCGTTTCCTTGACTGATGAAGCCTTCCGGATCGAAGGCGAAACCTTTCAGCACAAAAAAAAAGAAACTGTCCAGATGACCTGACTGAAAAATGTTGGATTATTAATGTTATTAATCCACAAATGCATTAAAACCTACTACAAAAATTGGGTGTCAGTCTGTCAGGAAATATTTTGCTAACAAACAGAGCTGACTGCAAATAATTCATGGCAACATTTTTAAATAAAAGATATTTGGCACTTTGAGCTCAAAGTATGTGTTGAGGATCATGCTAGACTACTACCACACCAAAGTGTAGGTCAGCATCTGTCTTAGTTGTGAGATGTCTCTGGTAACAGCACTCTGCACCGTTTTCATTTAGTAAACAAAGCAATAAACATTTATCACAGCAGTCATAAAACGTTCAGCTCCAGAGACACCTACCCGGAATATCTTGCTGTCCTCGTCGTTGCAGTCCTTCCTGGAGTTGTGCTTCCAGGGGACTCGGATCTTGTTCTGGTCCACGTAGCGCAGACCCTCGTACTGACCCGTCTCCACCTGCTCGATGAGCCAGCGGGCAAACTGAGGTTTGGACGGGCTGGGGGGGGGACAAGACACATCGAGACTGGTGTTGAACCATAATCACTTTTGGAAAATAAAAGAGCAGAGAAGTGAAAAACACCAGCAACTTCAGCACATCCGACTCAGTGGATTCATTCATGATTCAACACTTAATGTGATAAAAGGACAAGACTATAATGAATAGAATAAATAGGCAAGAAAAGCCAGGTACCTTTGCATTGTGCCGCGGAGACTACAAAGTTCTGCTGAACCTGTTCGTTTCGGCACCTCGCCTGTTTTAAATGACACCGGAGTTAAAAGGTCTCCTCCTCCGAGGGAGGGCAAGACTCCTCTGGTCGCCACGTTTCCCGCGAGGGAGGGACTAATTCGAGCTGTGGCTCCGTGATGCTCCGCCTTTACCGGCGCGCGGAGCTGCTCCCCGGTGAACAAATGGAACACACCCTCTTGGCACCGGGTCTGTCTGCTGTTTGACTTCCGGTTCCTGAGAAACTGAAAGTCGGATTGTGGATTTTGTGTTTCATCACATCATTGCCTCATCCTCCTCCAGGCCGTCAGTATCATAAAGCATTGCTTTTTTTTTTTTTATCCCTCAAAGCTGATATTGTACTGGAAGTTCCTTAATGGTTGGTGGTAATGGGAGCTTTGGGGATTTTTGTCTTTTGTCTTTTATTCGACTGTGTTTGGCGTTTGAACTTTCTTTTTAGGAAAGTGGTCAGTCTGGTGTGTGTTTGCCCTTAAATTGTTTGATTGGCTCAGTCAACTTTGAACTTTTTAGTTTAATTGTTGGGAAATAATTCACTTAATGTTTAGAGTTGTAGCAAATGAAGAAATCACGGACTGATGAATGTATGAATGCTGATTCAGCATTCATATTTCCTGTTTTATTATTTTTTTCCATTTACCACGTGTTTTTTTTTTTTGTGTGTGTGTGTGTGTATTTTCTGCTCTTTGAAAGACTCCTGTCAAAGTACTCTGGATGATGTGACTTCTGATTTGTGTAACTTTTACATCTTTTAAAACATTTAACTTTATTCCCAAATATTTTCCACATTGAGATATTCAGTTCCTTCAACAATATTGTTCACTTTAAATTCTTCTTCAGGCTATTTGCTCTATTTTTTTATTGTATGCTACTTTTAGGTTGTTGTTTTTTTTTTTTGCCACTGTTCTATTACTTTTAGCTTTTAGCTAGCCTTATGCTACCTTTAGCTACTATGTTGCTTCTTTTAGTTAAGTAAAATAAATAAATATTGTACTTTATTAATCGCCAATGGGGAAATTAATTCTCTGCATTTTCCCCATTACATATGTGAGCGTATATCAGGAGCAGAGAGCAGCCATCTAACTGCCAGGGAGTTTATAGCCTTGCTCAAGGGCCCAGAGTGAGGCAAAAGAAGATGGAGGCAGGTGTGGCGTTGAACCGGCAACCTTTCCATCACAGGCTCACCATCTCTGACCTCTGCATCACAATTCCCAGGTATGGCTTTTCTTAGCTTTCAGATGGCGTTCTGCTTGAGCTCATGCTTCAGCTCGTTTAGCAGTGTGCAAAGAATTAACATTATTATTAAAACCCTTGTATGTAAACAAACTAAATCAAATCAGAATCAACATAAACAAGTCCGAAGTCCAACTTTTCTCTTATTTACCAGCAAATTCAGAAAGAAAAAATATCCTGGAAATTCAAAGGGGCCAATTGGAGCTTAAATACTTAGTACTTCCATGTACTCAATACTTCAGCTTAATGGTAATAAAAGAAACAACTAAGAGGGGAGTTTATCATAGCTTTGTTCATACAATATACCAATATTGTTGTTTTATATTTAAAAAAGTAAAAATAAAAAAACATAATACAGTGCACAATACCAAAAAATAATACAACACAAAACAAAGTACTATTCAATTAATTCATTGTCAATATTTCAAACATGTTTTTTTTTTTAAGGTTTTGTGAGCCTCATCACAACTCTCCAATAAAACAAAAATGTTTTATATACATTTTAGGACATGTCAGACATAATAAATAATATGAATAAATACAGTATAAACGTTATTGTCATTCAAAATTGTACAGTGCATCATGCAAAACTGAATGAAATTTCATTTAATTTCTCCACAGTATTATGTTGGAGTACATAATTTACATGAATTTTATAGACTGGTGTTCAGCAATGTCTGTGGCTGACAGCTGTATGTGCGTTTGCTGTTGTGGTCACTTGATTAGTGGCCTGAGCTCCGCAGTCATGTCAGACATGTTGCAATTATTATTTTTTGTGTTCAAACGATAACCGCTATAGCCTGTTTTTAATTATTAGAAGGAATCTCACTTTCTCAGAGCTGATGTACTTTTACATCCCTCCACACACACACATGCACACGAATACAAGATGACCAAGTTCCAGTGAATTTAGGACAATTTAGTAATTGGCGTGCTTTCTGAAACTTTCATAATCTGACTCCTGCAGGTGTGGACATGTGTCATGAGACTGAATGAGAGCGAGTGGTGGTGATGCAGAGAGGATGTCTACATGAGACATTTTAGTCTACTAAAGCAGAATCAAGCAAAAAAAAAAAAAGGATTTTGGTTTTGCTATTACATCCGAAAGAGGCACCGCTTCCTCTTTCTGCAACTTGCTTCAGGGTGCACGTTCTTATTTACTGTTTAATCCACAATCCATGAACAAAAAAAAGGTCAAAGCCAAGTTCTTTGTTTTGATTTAGAGAGCATGCAATGTAAAGCGTCTTATTCGTATGTATTCTCCACCTCGGTGGAGAACTGTCCACGCAAATCGTGGCCACGCTGACCACAAACTGCGTTAGGGACACCCCCTTATTCTGCAAGGACTAAAGCTCAAACACACAGTGTAGCCCAGCAAATGTGTCAGGAATAAGGAAGTGGTCCGTGCTCGAATTAAACACTTCCCCATTCCTGCTCACTGGAAGCAGCATGTGGGCCTGTACGCCCTCCAGAGGGAAAATAAAGTCTCTGAGCCTGGTCAATGAAATGTAAAAATGACTCGCACGCTGTTCATTATCTTCATTCATAATGCAAAGGCCATGTTAGTGTAAACGTGAAATAAAGCAAACTGAACATGTTCTTAAAAACGTCATCACTCTTTGTTAAGAAATCAGGTCTGTCTTGTAAACGAGTCCCCGAGGCTCAATGGGATTAACCTGTCTAAATAAAGGTTGAATGAATGAAAAATGATAAATACATATAAATATATAAAATAGTATTAATAACGAAGAACTGAATTCAAACTCTTACTTCTAATCTACATCTTATATTCAAGATCTTATTGTTCCATATTTTCCTAACGGAGCACTTTGCTCTCAGACTGCAGGTTTACTTGTGGTTCCTGGAGTTTCCAAACACAGAATGGGAGGAAGATCTTTCAGTTATCAGGCTCCTCTCTTGTGGAATCAACTTCCAGTTTTTGTCCGTAAGGCTGACACGTATTCCAGTTTTGCGACTGGGATTAAAACTTTCCTTTTTGATAAATCCTAATTAGGATTGGCTTGTTATGCTGCCTTAAGGTAGACTACTAGGACAAATTGATGTCATTTCATTAAATGAATTGTTAAAATTGAATAGCTGTCATTTGATACAAATCAACCTGCCATTGTGTATCTGTTCCTCCTTCCTGTTCCTACCTAACACAGCCGGTTGAAGCAGATGGCCGCTTGTCCTGAGCCTGGTTCTGCTAAAAGTTTCTTTCTCGTGAGGGAGATTTTTCTTTCCACTGTCGCCTTCGTGCTTGCTCAAGATGAATCTGCTCAAAGCAGTCTGCTCCTCAGATAAATAATGTTAAATTATTATTTTATGTATGAATGTTTCTGTTCAGTGCTCCGAGATGACTTCTGTTGTGACTTGGTGCTATATAAATAAACTGAATTGAATTAATTTCATTGACATGTATGACTCACCTGCCTCAAAACCGGTCCAGCAGACAAACTTTCATTCAGCTGCTGCAATTCATTTCAATCTTTTCATGTTACTAGAAGGGGATTTTTGCAGGGAATGTTTACTACATTCTTAATTCTCAGTTATCTCTCTCTTTTAACTGCACTATCATAATCTCTCATTCTCCTCATAGCTGTTTTGTTGTCTTGAGTTGAAACCAGAGAACCTCAAAGTGGAAAAAAACAGCCACTCCTTTACTTGTCAGAAAGAGCTGGGCAGGTTTTTTTTATTATTTTTAGCAAACTGCCAAGGCTGCTTTTTTTTTTTTTTTTTAGTATGGAAATGAAACTGAAGTAAAAATGACTTGCTGGTGCATATTTTACAATACACATACATTTTTCAGATGGATAAGATTAATATTTCATTAAGACTTTAGGATGTTTGCTCAGCATCCATACTTCCTGTTGCTAAAGAGTTTAAAAAAAAAACTTTCAGTAGCTCTTCATATTGTCCCTTTGACTCAATGTGTGGATTTTAAATTCAGTTAAAACCACAATAAAGTTAGACTGGAGTATCTTTCCTCCTCAGGAGTTTTGTCCCGTGACACTTTTTTTCTAATGAACTTGGCCTGTTCAGCAGGCCTAGAAAGAATGAAGTGATTTTATGATTAGGAAAAGAAAACATGCTGCAGATTCCAATAAAGTAACGGTGACTGTAAAATAAAGTATTTTTCTAGATTCAAGCAATTCTTATGTTCCAAAGTCAGTCATTTGTTTTATTTTCAACATCTGTATTAAAGCCACCACAATCCAACACTGAGTGCTTTGTAAGTTCCTCATGAGCAACAAACAGCAAATGGTATTTCAAACTTTTAGTTTTCTTCTGGCGCCCCCTGCTGGTGGAAATTAAAGCTACGCCGTGAGGGGAGATTCCTTCTCTGAAACTGAAAGTGAGATTTCCCATAAAAAAATATCACAATTAATAGAATAAATAAATAAGTTTGTCCGCTGATCTACTGCGCAAACTAAATGTAAGTCTCATCAAATTTAAATAAAAACAGAACCTTCTCATGTACGTTCTTTAAATTTGTATTTGTTGCATAAATGGGCTGTATTTTGATGTATTATCTTCATATTGTTAAAAAAGAGAATATGCAAAAAGTTAGTCTTATAAAAGAGATTATGCAGTTATTTATCACGACTTCCCAAGCATGTAAAGTGCATAAACACAAATTCAAAGCATCAAAAGCAAAACTAAAACATTCTCAATCTTACAAAACAACAGCTCATTAAACATAGTAGTCTTTTGTACCACAGTATATCTAAATATTTAACCGGTTATAAAATGCTAAAGAGCATATCACAGTTTACCAACATCCATTAATTAATGATGACAGATTTGGTTACCAGTCATTATTCGGGGAAAGATTTAAACTATCATATTTAAGCTGTTAAGTGTTTTACGACTGCTTTGTCACATTTTTAATTTGATATGTTTTAAAGGGAGACTATTTGTATTTTAACTCTTTATACTTATAGTGCTATTCAACTTGTACAGACATTTTTTGTTTTGTTTTTGTGAACACCATTCTGAATCTTGCAGTGAGAAAGACCACCATGAGAAAATACCTCTGATTTTAGATGTTAAAAACAATCATTTTGTTAAAAAAAAGATAGAAATATAGTAATTTTGTTTTGCACTTTGGGCAAACTTCAAATATATTTCTAATCCTGTATAAATAAAAAGGTGGTAAATCATTGTGCTCTTGTAAATATTTGATACAACAGGCGTCAACACACACTTGAGAAAATAATGTCATCATTTATTGGCATTATTTTATTTGCGTTTTTGAGTGAAGATTTTTATTTTATTTTTAAGGCATGCTTCCTTAAAATATTTTACTTTTGGCTAAACATCATGGTTGGCAGTGGTGGGATGTAACTAAGTACAAGTACTTCATTACTGTACTTAAGTACATTTTTCCATGCATCTGTACTTTACTTAAACGTGGGTACTTTCAATTTTTACTCCACTACATTTTACAATAAGTATCTGTACTTTCTACTACACTACATTTCTATAATGTGTTGTGTTATAAGTTACATTCATGTTGCATTTTTAATTTATTTATTTGTTTGTTAGTATGAAAGTAACCAATGATGAGAGGGGAGTTGGTCCATTGAATCACTGCAAGGTGGGCAGGTAACGTTAGACCCACTTTCAAGAAGAGCTGGGCCAATGACGTATATTCTAGTAGTATATACGTACGCCATTGAGCTGGGCGCACCTGCAGCCAAATAGATTCCACCACAGAGAGTCAGCCAGAAGATACGCGCCACCCATGGCCTTATTGAAATATTATTGAAAGACTATTCAGTACAGCAGGACAGATTCTCTCTCCCAAAAGAGCCAGACTGGACTAAAAAAACTTTGAAAACCAACTTCTTCTGAACTTGAACAAGAAATTCTTGTTACAATATTAAAATGTGTCAGTTCATGGGGTGTTAGGAGACAAGAGATGTCTCCAAATGACTTGACACCTGGGTCCAACTTTTGAAAATGGTGACAGGAAGTTAAAATATTGTTCACTATTGACCCATTACAATGTTGACTAGACAGTATTTTAAGTAGAGTTGATGACAAACTGGAGTTGAAATGATCAGAGTCTATTCCTTTGTTAGGTCTAATGCTCCTTTTTTCAGGCAGACAACTTTTACTTAAATGTATTTACTGCAGTTAAAACGACACATTGGTTTTACTTTGTGTTAAATAAAAACTTTCAAAGGTATAATCATTCCTCTTTCTTATTTTACTTAATGTCATTTAACTCTGCAGGTCATCCCTGAAATTCTGACGCACAGAATCACGAGTCCAAGTGTGAACGGTGCCACACAATAAAAACATGTATTATCTGCAGCATTGTTTATTAAAATGACACAACACTATTAATGTATTACCGAAAATATACATACGTAGGCACACTTAATGATATTGTAGACCATTGCATTAGGTAATACATTCAGCAAGTACTTTTACTTTTAATACTTCAAGTATTTTTAAAAACAAGCATTTAATTACTTTAGCTTAAGTAAAAATGTTAATGTGGTACTTCTGCTTTTACTAAAGTACATTTTTGTCTGTTTATTTGTACTTTTACTTAAATATGGTGTTTGAGTACTTTCTCCAGCACTGATGGTTGGAAACTGTTTGAAATAGTTCATACCTTCAGCAAAGAAACGAAGTTGGTCGGTAGGTGTACCTGCTTCTTTTTACCGCCAGATGGCGCAATAGACCGAGTTTCTCTTTATATCGCTCCGCGGATTTTTAGTTCTGCTTTCTTACAGTACCGGTAGTTTTTTTTTTTCCTGTTTACTATTAAACAACATTTTCCAAAGAGTCCAGTCGACGTTGGTTGAAAGGGAAGACGATAAAACCAGAAAACGGGTCCTTTTTAAATGGGCAAAACTTCACAAAACATGTCGCAGCGTTCAGCTGTCCAGTCAGCGGTGGTGCTGAAATTCTGCAACAATGCGTGTTTGTGCAACTTGGCTTTACTGAAAGTGGACATTTATATATAAATACACATTTTAGAGACTTAAACTTGCTTTTGATCAGACTTTATGAGCATACAGATCCAAACTTCTTCTGAACTCCTGCGATTCTTCTGTGCTCCGAGGCACACTTTGCACTCATCTGTAGCCTGGATACAGCAGCGAGGCTCCGTGGTATTTGTGATTGTAAAGAGCCAGAGGAGAAAGATGACCAAGCGGAGTAGGGGGGCGGGGGGGGGGGGGGCATGCCCCCACCAAAAAGAAAAAAACGAAAAGAAAGGTATGGATTCAAAAGGCATTTCAAAGAACCAAACTATTCACTTATTTTTCTTTTTCTGCCCCCCCCCCCACGGGTTGCAGGCCGTTTGAATCGACCAATAGGCATTCAGCATTCAACATTGGAATGTAAATGAGCCCAGCGCGTGCTCCCGGCGCAGTGAACGCTCGGGATTGTTTATTGAGCTCCCGGAGCCACGCGCCTGGCCCGCGGGGGGAGCGAGGGTGGGAGTTGGTGTGCAGAAGAATCACACAGCGGGGGCGGGGCCTCGTGGAGAAGCGTGCGTCTCCCGAAAAAAATGAAAAAGAGGAGGAAAAAAAAAAAGAAGAAGAAGAAGGTGGGTGGGGTGTGTGTTGGGGGGCGCGTGTTGAAAAAGAGAAGTGCTGCCAAAGTTTGGGTCAGATCAGCTCGTGGAGTATAAGCAGTCAACGAGAGACTTGGACTGGAGTTTGGCCACACGGTCCCCACGCGAAGGACACGAGAGCTGAGCACTGCCAAAGCTGCGCTCGGTCCCTGAACGCATCAGACAGATCTGGGAGAGAGAGCGCGAGATGGAGACTGCCACCATCACCACCACGCAGACTGCGTTCACCTTTGGACTGAGTGAAAGACGCGCGAGCATCACCCTGCACCCCCCGGCCCAGGACTCGGTGCCGGCGGTCCATCCGAGCGGCAGCAAGGTGCTGAAGAGACAGCGCTCCAGCTCCCCGGAGCTGCTGCGCTGCAAGCGGCGCCTGAGCTTCAACGGCCTGGGCTACTCCATCCCCCAGCAGCAGCCCGTGGCCGTGGCCCGGCGGAACGAGCGCGAGCGGAACCGGGTCAAACAGGTCAACATGGGCTTCCAGACGCTGCGTCAGCACGTGCCGAACGGCGCCGCCAACAAGAAGATGAGCAAAGTGGAGACCCTGAGGTCCGCCGTGGAGTACATCAGAGCCCTGCAGCAGCTCCTCGACGAGCACGACGCCGTTTCGGCTGCGTTCCAGTGCGGGCTGCCGTCTCCAACTCTCTCCAACAGCTACTCCGCAGACCCGGAGTCTCCTCACTCCACCTACTCGTCAGATGAAGGCGGGTACGAGCCTCTGAGCTCAGAGGAGCAGGAACTGCTGGACTTTACCACCTGGTTTGACAGGTACTGACGCTGGCTGCGCGTAAAGGTGGCCGAATCCTTGCAGAAATGCTGACAAAAGTCCAGATAATGACATCACACCTGGGGGGTTGCGCACCCCCCCATCGTGCTCACAGGTGATTTGTTATCTCAGACCCTGCAGGAGCAGAGCAATAATGAGAAAGGGGGAAGAGGGCGTCTGTGAGCGCGCGTAGATAGTGCCAACCCCCCACCCCCCCTTCTTACAAGTCCCCACAGGAGAGGGGGTGGACTCAGACACGCATGGAAGTAAAGAACTGTTGATGTTTGAATAAGTGCAATTAATTGGGCAGAGACGGTGCAGGAGGTCCTGCAGGATTGAGCTGGATCAGAACCTCATCCTGGTTCCTCACCCGCCTGGAAGATTCCGTGATGTACACTGATGTATCATAATGTTCGTTTTGTAGCACAGAGACATATTTTTGTACAATGAGCCAAACAACTGTTCCTGAACAACGTTTACTGCCACTTCTCCTCACGGTGTTTGACTTGAGAAGCAGCTGTCAGAGAGGAGGCGGACTGGAGTGTTCTCCTCCTGGAGAAGTGGCGACCAGTCATTTCCGGTGCGCACCTGTTCTCAATCCACCCCCGGAGTCGGGGACATGGACATGTTTGATTTGAACAGATATATTTTGTGTAAAACAAGTTTTATAAATAAAGATGGATCTATTTAATGCATGTCTTTGCAGTGTTTTGGTTGCTGTTTTTTTTTTTATATATATATATAGTGCACGCGCGTGCGTGCGTGTGTGGTGGCGGTAATTGAGCAAACTTGTGAGCTTGTCCTCCATTCAAAGCGCTCCTTCTGTCTGACCTTTCCCCGACTCGGTTTGGGCGCAGGAGGGAGAAAATTGCGCAGCTGGGTGAGCACTCAATAACCATTATTGACGCAGGGCTTTGTGAGGGGGGGGGGGGGGG
>NC_056507.1:17446410-17471513 GCF_014905685.2 Nematolebias whitei | reverse complement strand
AAATGTAGGCACGTAAAGAACCGGGACTCGAAATCACAGTTCAGTGACGATCACTGTTATATGAAGTTTCATAATATTTGGAGTACAAAGACAATATTGTGATATATTTAGAAAGATAAGAACTTTTTCCAGCAGTATATAAAACTCGAAACGAGTTTTGGGGTGAATGTGACTGAAAATTATCATTAATATAATGTCACAAATGGTAAAAATGTTAACAGTTTACCATTGTACTGGGAAATTTAATTTAATAAATGACATTTTTTGTAAGGAAACCTCACTTTTTCGTTGCTTAATCATAACAAATACTCTTACCAGCTTGTTAAAACAGTGCTATGTACTTCTTTTAATAATTAAATACTATTAATATTATGCAGTATTGAATTAACTTGAAATCAGGTCTCTCTTGTAAATGATTCCTCGAGGCTCAATGGGATTTACCTGTCTAAATAAAGGTTGAATGAAAAAGTCATTTGTGCCAGCCCTCCACAATATTTGTTGTTTCTCATGTGGCCCCATGGAAAAAATAATTGCCCACCCCTGCTTTAGATCAAGCAGGATGAGGGAAAGTGCTATGCTTGTAGCATTTAGAAAGGAATGTATTGTAGAATTACTCCAGTTTTATTTTAAGTGCAAATATATTTCAAATATTGAAGCAAATTCAGTGTTATTCATTCATTCAAAAAGTTTTCTTTTAAAAAGTTTAGCTCAGATGAATATGTGAGAAGCTGGTTGTGGTGTCAGGCTCAGCAGATTTGTATGGGAGGTAAGAATGAGTGGGTTTGGGTGTAAATGAGCCTCCTCTTCATCAGCCGAGTGTGTTTTCTGTCTACGTTAAACATAAACCTCTGATTAAACGTTAACACATCTGCTTGCATCTGACTCATTCATCTTCAAACCTCTGTCTGCCTTTTGATGCAACGAACCTTTCAAACTTTAAAGATTTATGATATTTTAATCAAATTTGTCACTTTAAAAATTCTGTCCCAAAATAAAAATGTAAGATTCACTGACGATGCACAGTTCATTGGTGCAACAGCAAACGCCTTGAAGTTTTGATCGGCAATATTTTGTTTGTGTATGAATGTTTAAACAGTTTTAAATGGTATTTAAAATGTAACTTTTTTTTTTCATTTGCGTCAGTTTCAGTCATTTTGAAATGAATACATTTAAAACCCTTTCAGAATAAACTAAAGGCTGAGCATCTCTTGAAGAACTCATCATGATCGTTTCTATTCAAGATGGCTGCCACAGCCATGTTTCACAAGATGTGTTAATTCTCAGAGGACGTGTCCAGGATGACTCTCAGCTACTATCATATAAACCTTAACCTCTATCTGTAATTTTGGGTTAGTTATAGCCATTTTTTGTGTTAACAACGGTGGATTAGGTGTGACAGCCATAATGAATTTGCCTGACTCCGAATGCTTATCAGCTGTTGCAGATCCAAGGATTACTTTCTGTAATATTAACAAACTCCATCCAGTGGATCGTAATTTGCCAACAGACAGTGTTGACCTTAACGGTTAATGACATAGTTTGAGGCACTGATATTGTAAAAGGGATAACATTTTAAGTTATCTTAGTGAATAAAGTAGAAAGTAAACTGTTTGAATTAGTATATAATCTAAATAAACCCACCAGTAAGACTTTGCTAAATTATTTAGTTTTAGTTTTTTTAATGAGTTTATTGAAGCTTTTAGAATGTGTTACAGTTCAAATTAAACACATTTATATCATCATCAAGTCTTTTTTCGTCCACAGCATTTAAGTTTAGGGATACCCCAATGCAGGGTCAAAACAAAAGGCCACTCCAGTTTGCTGGAACATGCCTGTAAACTGGTGCATGGCTGCCAAGTCACTTTTACTTTCTGACAAAAAAGTCAGTCCTCCGACTCGTGTTTTTCTTCTGTTTCAGCAAAAGAAGAAATCTTTTTTTCCTTCATGAGAATAACAAAAGTAGTCTGAATTCATCCAACTAAGCACTTTTAACTGACACCTCTCTACAAGCGTGAATAGGCCTTAAACTTCAGATGACCCAGTAGAAGAAGAACCAACTCAGGCCTGAAGGATGGAAGGATGGAAGAGGTGGGGATGTGTGGCTGGGTGGAAGTGGCGGGGCAGTGATTTGCATGGCCCATTGTGCTGCACAAGTTTGGGTGCTTTTTTTTGGGCTTGGGCCCTTTTGGCCATTTACTTCCACTCTGGCTGGCTGTGGCGAGCTGTGAATAGTCTCTGCTTGGAGGAGACACAAAGGCGCTTTTGTGCTGCGGCTGCACCATATTCATCAGGTAATGCCTGTAAGACAAATCTGATTGGACGTCTCTGTCACTTTGATGTGGGTTCAGAGTGCGAGTGGCCCTGAGATTGCTAACTTCACTCTCTATTGCCTATTCTGCAGCATTGATACGGAGGGTGGAGGCAAAGGGAGGGGAGTCAGGAGAGGTAGCTTGGGGGAGAATGAAGAGAGAGAAGAGAGAGCAGGCAGGGGGTAGTCCTCATTATTTGCAGGAGCAAATTCATAATAAATTTCCCCATTGTACAAAACCAGGTCGAGATGATTGACACTACTTTACGGCCAGCTGAACAAAAGCCCTGATTTAAGTAGAATACCAAATGAATGGGGCGAGCGTGGATTCAATTCAAACAATTTTAATCTCTCCCTTTCCTCCCTTATCCCTCCACTCCCCCCTTTCTCTCACTTATCCCATTTTTTTTCCAACTCTGCTGCCTCTTTTGTCCCAAGCATTCTCGTTTTACAGAGTTATTCTACTCCAACGGATGTGCTAATTGTGCTGGTTAAACTGGAAGCTGGTGGACTCCTGTGATACAGAGCTTATTCTTGCCTAATGGCTGTAATGATGGTTCAGAGAGACTGCAGCCTGTAGCCTGAGCTGCTTGTGGAAAACTTGAGAGGGAGAGTTTTTTTTCCTCCTTTTGATTCATTTAGGCAGTTAGGAAACGAGAAGAGGAGCAAGGCCTCATGCTGGGATCATGCAAGAAAAAAAAGAGTGCCATATAAAAGGACTACAAATGAGTTCTGAACAGTGGTGCAAATTAAAGTTTGTCAGTTTGCAGCAAAAATACTTTTACTACTTCTAAGTTTTGTTTATGAGTTTGTAGAGACTAGTGGTATGTTTGTTGGTAAAGCAGCGTTACACAAGCTAGTGTATCTCTTGTGTGAAATGTGAGGGTTGTGTCAGGAAGGGCATCCGACATAACATTTTTGCCCAAACTAACATGCAAATTCATTTAAGCGACACCATATGGGATTGGTTGATGCCTGGGTTAACAACGACCGCCACCGGTGAAGCGGACAAACAGGGTGCCGGTGGAAATTGTGCTAATGTTAGTTGAAGGTCACGAGGAGGGAAACGTGTCAGGAGACAGAGGGAGAAGAGGAAAGTCAAGAATGTAAGACTGAGGATTGCAACTCTAAATGTGGGGAAAATGACAGGCAAAGGTAGAGAGCTGGCTGACATGATGCAGAGAAGGAAGGTAGATGTTTTATGTGTCCAAGAGACCAAGTGGAAGGGCAGCAGGACTCGCAGCATTTAAGAAGGGTTTAAATTGTCTTACCATGGTGTGGATAGAAAGAAAAATGGAGTAGGGTTGGGCCTGAAGGAGGAGTTAGCAAATAATGTATAGTAGAGGTGAAATGAGTGGATGATGTATCTGAAGGTAGAAATAGAAAATCTAATGTTAAATGCTGTGTGGTATGCTCCACAAATTGGATGAGATATAGAGAAGAAAGATACATTTTTGAGAGATCTGGATGAAGTGATAGAAAATAATCCCAGGGAGGAGAGAGGGGTGACTGGAGCAGATCTGAATGGACATGTTGGTGAAGAAAACAGAGGAGATGAGGAATTGATGGGTAGGTTTGGTGTCAAGGAAAGAAACCAGGAAGGACAGATGGTGGTGAATTTTGCCAAGAGAATGAAAATCGCTATAATCAATACCTATTTCCAAAAGATGGAGGAACATAAAGTGATCTATAAGAGTGGAGGAAGGAGTATGCAGATAGACTACATTCTGTGTAGAAGAGGAAATCTGAGGGAGATTGGAGACTGTAAGGTTGTGGCAGGGGAGAGCATGGCCAGACAGCATCGGATGGTTGTGTGTTGAATGACTGTTGTTGTGAAGAAGAGGAAAAAATAGTAACATCAGAGCCTTGAAGGTGGAAGCTGAGGAAGGAATAATGTGAAAAATTCAGAGAGGAGCTGTTACCAAAGGCTCTGGGTAATAAAAAAGAGCTTCTAAATGACTGGGCTACTACAGCAACAGTAATTAGAGAGACAGGTAGGAAGGTACTTGGTGTGTCATCTGGACAGAGAAAACATGATGAGGAAACCTGGTGATAGAATAGTGCAGTGCAGGAAGCTATTCAAAGAAAGAGGTTAGGCAAGAAGAAAAATGACAGTGAGAGGCCTGAAGAGAAGAGAAAGGAATATGAGATGCAATGTAGAGCAAAGAGGGAGGTAGCAAAGGCAAAGCAGAAGGTGTATGATGAGTTGTACGGGAAGCTGAACACTAAAGAGGGCGAGAAGGACTTGTACGGATTGACACTACTGATGGATCAGGCTGGAAAGGATGTGCAGCATGTTAGGCTTGTGAAAGATAAGAGTGATAATGTTCTAACAAGTGAGGAGACTGATGGGGAAAATGGAAGGAGTATTTTCTGGAGCTAATGAATGAAGAGAATCAAAAGGATAGAAGAATAGAAGTTAGAAGCTGTGGACCATGTAGTGGGAAAGATTATTGAGGGTTGAAATTTAGAAAGTTCTGAAAAGAATGGCAGTAGGATCGACCAGTGGAGGTTTGGAAATGTCTTGGAGAGATGGCAGTGCAGTTTTTGACTCAAATATTCACTGGCATATTTGAGGGTGAGAAAATGCCTGAGGAATGGAGGAGAAGTGTTTTGGAGCCCATTTTTAAAAACAAGGGTGATGTACAGAGTTGTAGCAACTACAGGGGAATTAAGTTGGTGAGTGACACAATGAAGATCTAAAAGAAAGCTGTGGAAGCTAGACTTATACGAGAGGTGACTGTGAGCAACAGTATGGTTTAATGCCAAGGAAGAACACTACAGACGCCATCTTTGCTTTGAGGATGCTGATGGAAAAGTACAGAGAGGATCAGGAAGAGCTTCATTGTGTCTTTGTGGATTTAGAAAAAGCATATGACAGGGTGCTGAGGGAGGAGGTGTGGTGTTGCATGAGAAAATCTGGAGTGGCAGAGAAGTATGTTAGACTGGTACAGGACATGTATGAGGACAGCAGGATATTGGTGAGATGTGCTGTAGGACTGACAGATTGCTTCAAGGTGAAGGTGGGATTGCATCAAGCATCAGCTTTGAGCCCTTTTTTGTTTGCTCTGGTGATGGACCGACTAACAGATGAGGCCAGACCAGACTATGATGCTTGCAGATGACATTGTGATCTGTGGTGAGAACAGGAAACAGGTGGAAGAGAACTTGGAGAGGTGGATGTATGCACTTGAAAGAAGAGGAATGAAAATCAGTCGTAGTAAGAGTTATGTGTGTGAATGAGAGGGAGGCCGGTGGAACAGTGAGGCTCCAAGGAGCAGAGGTCACAAAGGTGCAGGACCTCAAGTACTTGGGGTCCACTGTCCAGGAAAATGGGGAATGTGGTAAAGAGGTGAAAAAGAGAGTCAGGATGGAGTGGATGGAGAAAAGTTTCAGGAGTGATTTGCAACAAAAGAGTGTCAGCAAAGGTCAAAGGAAAAGTTTAAAAGACAGTGGTGAGACCAGCTATGTTGTATGGTCTGGAGACAGAAACATTGACAAAAAGACAGGAGAAAGAACTGGAAGTAGCAGAAATGAAGATGTTGAAGTTCTCCTTAGGAGTGACAAGGCTGGATAAGATTAGGAATGAGATCAGAGGTACAGCACAGGTTGAACAACTGGGAGATAAAATTAGAGAGGCCAGACTGAGATTTTAGACATGTCCAGAGGAGGGACAGTGGGTATATTGGTAGAAGGATGTTAGGAATGCAGCTGCCTGGAAAAAGACAGATATATGGATGCAGTTAGAGAGGACATGGAGGTACTTGGAGTGAGGACAGAGGATGCAGAGGACAGAGTGAGATGGAGGAGGATGACTCACTGTGGTGACCCCTGAGGGGGTGGGGGGTTGAAGAAGAAGAAGAATAGGAAGAGGAAAAAGAAAAGGAATGTTTGTGGATACGGGAACAAAAATCATATTTACAGAAGTGATTCCTCAAAATGAGAGAAGACCACAAACTCAGAGGATGCAGAAGTGTCAGGTTTACAGTTGTGTGCAGTATGAGTTGTCTGTGAGCTAGCATCTTGTGGCCAATTGTGGAACTACATGTTACACTGGATTTAGTTTCAGAAGTTGTGGTTACACATTGTGGTATATTAAATGGAGAAATTCTTGCTTTCTGTTCCAAGCCCTGCTCTTCCTTCATTCTGCCCCACTTTGTTCTCATTTCTGAAACAAAAACCCCAAGATTTTACAACTCAATCTCCAAAAAGTTACAATGTTGTGTAGAATGTAAATAAAAGCGTAATGCAATGATTTCCAATTGCATAAACCCATAATATTTTCACAGTGGAGCATTAAAAAACATACCAAATGTTGAGGCAAAGAAATTAGCCTGTTTTATTTTAAAATTTATGGCAGCAAAACATAAAAAATGTTGGGACAGAGACTAGTTTACCACTGTGAAGCATCTCTGCTTCTTTTAACAACAGTCTGTAGACATCTAAGAACTGAGGAGAGCAGTTGATGGAGTTGTTGTAGGGTAATGTTGTTCCGTTCTTGTCTGATGTAGAATTCGGTCTGTTCTACAGTTCTGGCTTCTCTTTATTCTTTTTAAAAATAATTTATATATATATTTTTTCATTGATAGTGCCTTTCCAGATTTGTAAGCTGCCTATGCCAGCGACACTAATGCACCCCCACACCATCAGGGAGTCACACTTTTGAACTGTGCACTGGTAACAGGCTGGGCGGTTCTTCTCTTCTTCAGTACAGAGGACATGTAGACCCCCACCCCCAAAATAAATAAATAAACTTCCAAATTGTTTTGTTTCACCAGGAACAACTTTACGTTTTGACATTCATTCAGTGGCTTCGGATCAGCACATTAAATGGACGTTATTGTCCCTCCTACCTCCTAGCAGGTTTAAAGTTACGTTGATATCGCTGATAATATGCAGCTTTGCAGGTGGGTCAAACATGAACGTTTTTTTTTGTCAGCTTTATGTGACCCTTTTCCTAAACCTAATCTTACTCCTGACCCAGAGCACTGACCCTAAACTTAATCCCCTTACCCGTGAGCCTAAACCTAACCCAGACTCTAAATCTAACCCCCAGACCCTTTACTCTGAACCTAACCACATGAGCCTATTATCAGCGCGAACAATGCAAACAATGCTAACAACATAAACAACGTAAACAACGTACCTTTAAACCTTCTAGGACACAGGTGCCAAACTCCAGGCCTCGAGGGCCAGAGTCCTGCAACTTTTAGATGTGTCTCTGATGCCACACAGCTGAATCAAATAAGAAGGTCATTAGCAGGACTTTGGATAACTTGACTGCATTGAGAATCTAATTCAGTCATATGATTCAGGTGTTTTGGACCAATACAACATCTAAAAGTTGCAGGACTCTGGCCCTCGAGGCCTGGAGTTTGACACCCCTGTTCTAGGAGGTCCAGGAGTGGCAGTCTGAACGCAACATATGGGGATGATAACAACTAATAATGGGCCAGTTAATGGTTGATAACATTCGAAGCGGGTGTCTTCTTTGCATTATAGAGCTTTATCCTGCAACAGTGAACCATGTAATGAACCAGACAATGATTTGTGGAAGTGTTCTTGAGACCATGCAACTGATTTCCATAACAGAATCAAAGCTGTTTTTTAATGCAGTCCCTCCTGATGACCCAAAGATCATGGGTCTCCAAAATTGACTTTCAGCCTTGTCGTCTGAGCAGACTTTTTGTAATTAAATTTTTTTTCTTCTAATTTTTAACCAGGATCTTTAAATATTTTTGATGATTTTATAAACTGTCGATGATGGGCTATTTAAAGTCATTTTTTGTTAAAGATCAGTTTTCTGACATTGTTTCAGTATTTTTAAACTGACTTTTTTTCATTTTCTATTCTATTCTATTCTATTCTATTCTATTCTATTCTATTCTATTCTATTCTATTCTATTCTATTCAACTTCTGTCCATCTTTACTTTGGAGAGATTCAGCCTCTTTAAAAGGTACACAATGCTAATTCAGCCGAGTTTTTTTTTTTTTTTTGCTTGCATCATTTGTCTTTTTTAAGATACTGTAAATAAATAAAACAAAATACATATTTTCATAAAAAGTTGTACTTTTTTTAGTTTAAGCATTTGATATGTTTTAGTATGTTCTATTGTGAACAAAATATGACATTTGCAAATCATTGCGCTCTGCTTTTATTTACGTTTAATGAAATATCTCAACATTTTCAGAATTGGGGTTGTAATAAATCAGTTGAGGAGGGCGACTCTGTGATGTTAAAAACAATTAGCAGTGTGGGGCTTTCCATATTTGTTTCATTGTTTTTCAGTATATGCTTATTTATCTTCCGTTGCAGCTTCACTAGAACTCAGGTGCATTCCTTCACTCGGCATCTTGGGTTAGTGTGAACATTTCATCATTGTCTGTATGTCAAAGATTGCGCCTCATGCTTTGTGAAACACTTTTCAGTTTCTCTTTTTTTTTTTTACAAGTCCAGTCCCCTCCCTGTACACACAAACACTCATGCAAACACAGTCATGCCCCAGGGTCCTCTGCAGGCTGGAGCCTGCCCCTGTACAACTTTTTCACAGTGACAAAACACAGCTTCATCAGTCTCTGACATGTCTCTCCCCTCAGCTTTAGATCACATGCTTCATTCTTCTATTGTCTGATTCAGACAGACAGTAGGACACTTCGATATTTTCCTTTATATTTCTTCTGAATATCTCAGCATGACACAATGGCTTCACCTTCTTTATGAAGTGTACACTTGCCTCCGGTTATGAATGGTTTGTGTGTGAGAAGGCTGTGCTGAAACATGAAAGTACTGGAGGATTAAGAAGGAAAAAAGAAATGAAGTACAGGTGGCTGGTTCATGTTAGCCCACAGTTAGGTTTTGTCTGATTTGTTTGGTTTTGCCACATTGTATTCATAGATCTAATGTCCATTTTTGGATATTATCTGATCCACATAATTCCCCTTTCTTACTCTATTTTATTTTGTTTTGTATCTTTAAAAAGAGCATGACCGGAGCGTGACAAACTGTCATGGCTGTAGCGACATAAATCATGTAGAAAGCACAGTTTTTACATAATTACTTAAAGAAAACCATTAACTTTTATTTGGCCAGTTGAAGCTTTCGCTTTTTTGTAATTATTGTTGCAAATATGTAACTGTTCACACACACATTTTATTAGTGATAAACTTAATCATTATCTTTGTGCAATCAATGCAAATAAAACTCAAAACTTTACAACACTATTTCAGAGCTTTCTTAAAGTATTTAAATTATCTTTACTTTCAAATAAGTGGAAAAAGTGTATAAAAAGGTTAAAATGTGCATCATAACATAAGTTTATTTGAATTAAATATTTGTGATGTGGCGGACGCAAATGTATATGTTTCATGTCAGAATGTATGCTCTTATTGTGAAAGGGACAGAATATAAAAAGAGAAGACCAAAGGTTGTAATTCATTCGTTTTTTTTTTAGTTTGATGTTGGAAGACGTGGAGAATAAAGCGAGACTCGAAATATTTTTTGTCTCTTTCTGCCAACTTCCACAATGTTAGTTATGCAAGTTATCCATCAAAAATTGGTACATTTTTCACATTATAAATGTTACAGATGTCATTATTTCAGAAAAATGCAAACAGGAAACACAATAATAATACATCTGAAACTGAAAGATATCTTCATATATTTGAAGAAGCTCATTTTATCCAGATGTTAGGATTAAAAAAGTGTCTTAAACATAACATTATCTAAAGTTGATTAGTTTAAAATTTAACTTTTTGAAACTGTCTTGTTTAATGAAAAGTGAATTCTATTATTGTTTCAGATGATTGTACAAACCGGATTCCAAAAAAGTTGGGACACTAAACAAATTGTGAATAAAAACTGAACGCAATGATGTGGAGATGGCAAATGTCAATATTTTGTTCGTAATATAACATAGATGACAGATCAAAAGTTTAATCTGAGTAAATGTAACATTTTAAAGGAAAAATATGTTGATTCAAAATTTTACAGAGTCAACAAATCCCCAAAAAGTTGGGACAAGTAGCAATAAGTGGCTGGAAAAAGGAAATTGAGCATATAACGAACAACTGGAAGACCAATTAACACTAATTAGGTCAATTGACAACATGATTGGGTATAAAAAGAGCTTCACAGAGTGTCAGTGTCTCTCAGAAGCCAAGATGGGAAGAGGATCACCAATTCCACCATTGTTACGCAGAAAGATAGTGCAGCAATACCAGACTGGTGTTACACAGCGTAAAATAGCAAATACTTTTAAGTTATCATCATAAACTGTGCATAACATCATCAAAAGATTCAGAGAATCTGGAACAATCGCTGTGCGTAAGGGTCAAGGCCGTAAAACTCTACTGGATGCTCGTGATCTCCGGGCCCTTAAATGTCACTGCACCTCAAACAGGAATGCCACTGTCAAGGAAATAACAGAATGGGCTCAGGAATACTTCCAGAAAGCATTGTCAGTGAACACAATCCACCGTGCCATCCGCCGTTGCCAGCTGAAACTCTACAGTGCAAAGAGGAAGCCATTTCTAAGCAAGCTCCACAAGCTCAGACGTTTGCACTGGGCCAGGGGTCATTTAAAATGGAGTGTGGCAAAATGGAAGACTGTTCTGTGGTCAGATGAGTCACGATTTGAAGTTCTTTATGGAACACTGGGACCCCATGTCATCCGGACCAGAGAGGACAAGGATAGCCCAAGTTGTTATCAATGCTCCGTTCAGAAGCCTGCATCACTGATGGTATAGGGTTGCATGAGCGCTTGTGGCATGGGCAGCTTGCATGTCTGGAAAGGCACCATTAATGCAGAGAACTAAGTTCAGGTTCTAGAACAACATATGCTCCCATCTAGACGTCATCTCTTTCAGGGAAGACCCTGCATTTTTCAACACGATAATGCCAGACCGCATTCTGCAGCAATCACAACATCATGGCTACGTAGGAGAAGGATCTGGGTACTGAAATGGCCAGTCTGCAGTCCAGATCTTTCACCTATAGAGAACATTTGGTGCATCATAAAGAGGAAGGTGTGACAAAGAAGGCCCAAGACGATTGAACAGTTAGAGGCCTGTATTAGACATGAATGGGAGAGCATTCCTATTTCTAAACTTGAGAAACTGGTCTCCTCTGTCCCCAGACGTCTGTTGAGTGTTGTAAGAAGAAGGGGGGATGCCACACAGTGGTAAAAATGGACTTGTCCCAACTTTTTTGGGATTTGTTGATGCCATGAAATTTGGAAACAACAGATTTTTCCCTTAAAATGATACATTCTCTCAGTTTAAACTTTTGATCTGTGATTTGTGTTCTATTCTGAATAAAATATTAGATGTTGACACCTCCACATCATTGCGTTCAGTTTTTATTCACATTTTGTTTAGTGTCCCAACTTTTTTGGAATCCGGTTTGTAGATGACTTGTCGGCTGAACATCATTAGCAGTTAATATATAAACTAGACCGAGCAACATGTTTGTTGTCCAAATAAATGTTTCAGGGAAGAGAAGTAGATTTTATCAGGAAAAAAAAATGCCTTTCTTATTCACAGAGCAGGGCATCACATTCTGCATGATTAAAAGTGAAAAAGCCACATTTATATATTTAATTTCTGTCAATGACAAGAAGTACCTTACCTTTAAAGCTTTAATCCTATTTCAAGCTCATTTTGCTTTTAAAAACAGCCTTTAATTTTCTCAGTTCCTAAATGCTTGCTAAGTTTTTTCAAAAGCAGAAATGAGGTAGCGAAGCAGCAAATTGGCATCTGTCAACTTTATTAAGTTGTATCGGCAAAGGTGCAACATTTGGCATAATGTATTGCACTATGTTTTCAAAAAGTTAAATACTGCTCAGATGTTTTTATGCAGTTCCTTTGGAAGGTGGTGTGATGGAAGAAAATTAAAAGCAGAACCCAAACTCAACTAAATGAAGATGAACTAAAAGAACTTCATTACAGTAATCCTTTGTTTATCGCGGGGGATCCGTACCCTGAAGCCCCGCAATAAGTGAAAAATCGCCAAGTAGAGATAGTAATACAAGTAGTAAGTAGTAGTTTATTTTATTACTTATATATTAAGGTGTTTTTAAACCATTCCAAAACTCGTGCAATATTTTAAACAATGTTTCTAAACTCTAAACGCTCTAAAAGAGCACAGAAAGCCATGATTTCTGCTCTCTCTGCCACCTGCCAACTCTCTCTCGGCCACGCCCACTTTTCCTCTGCAGAGCAGAGATCAACTGATCAGCTGCAGGAGGAAGCTTCTCCTGCAGCTGTGGGCTACTGCACATAGGTGCAGCAAGCACTAGATAATTTTAAATAATTCATATTAAATAAAAATTCCATGCCGATCGTGCGGCTCCTCCATCAATCGCCAAATGTGTCATGTCCAATCTTATTTTGAAAACCCGCAATAGAGCGAGTCCATGATAAACGAACCACTAAGTAGTGAGGGACCACTGTAAACTTACTCAACGTGGGAAGATATGGTACTCCAGGGGGGACAAAAAGCATTAAACATTTAAATCAAGGACCACACCATGAACTGGAAAAGAAAAGGACTGGATGGATGGAGAGGACTGATCAAACCTGATGATGCAACAGATCTTTATAAGCTGACAATCTGTCATTGAAGACAATAATTTATACAGTATATATTCTATCAACATTAAAAATGTGAATATCAAGGTCAAGACACATAAAAATGATTAAAATAAAGATTATAACAAACTGCTGAGTCATGCTCAGTGATATACTCCCTTGGTTTCACGGCATTTTATATTTTAATTCACTTCTCCCCCCAACTCACACTCATATTCACACGTAAATCTATAGTCCCAGGTCTGTCTGCACCCCTCGCACTATTATCAGCATCTATACTCAGGCTTATAGAGTCCTCCCCCCCTCGCTGAGACAAGGTAGAAGGAGGATTAGTGAACACCATTTAGGGATTCTTTTCAGCCCTCTTTTTCATTTCATTAGCTTGTGACCTCTCCAGTTAATTATTTTGATCTGGCCAAAGGCTTGGCCTGCTTTTGATTATCCTGACGGACTCACCGCCCCCATTAAAATGCACAATACTTAACACACCCATTGAGCGAGAGGAATAGCAGTTGTGAAAAGGAATAAAGAAAAGGCGAGTAAAGAAAAACGATTGAAAGTGGCATTTACCAGTCACCAGCAGAGGTTGTATGGAAGGGAACCTGGTGATGGCAGGGTGGCTTAACGCCTCGAGACGTTTTGTCAGCGTATGCTATTGTCCCTCACTGATGGAGTGGCTTTCCTTTTTAAAGGGCAAAATCATCGCAAAAGCTTTTGCTCAATCTGCGAGAAAAGCAGATGAAAAAATAGAATACAGTGACTTTCTTTTTTTTTTTAATAACTCTTGGAAACATCAGCTGAGCTTAAACTAGCTTTGTTTAATTCAAGGAAGTCCAATTTAGGTGTGTTTTTAGTTCTTATTTGACAATTAAAGGTATTGCAGTTTGCTTTTAATGTTTCCAAGAAGCCAAACTCTTGTAAAAGGCTCTTCATCAAGAGTTCTCCAGTCGTTTCGAAGATCGTTTAAACATTTTCTTTGGACTTTAACTTCCTTTCGCTGCTTTTTCAGTTCAATCCTTTTACCTGACCAGGACAGAATTTTGTGCATTGTTTCAAAAATAAAGAAAGTGGACAAGTAGAAGACCTCAGAGACACGTCGTCCTTCTGGAGATTATCTTCTGTATGGCAAGTTTTTAGCTAAGGATGCTTTGGAATAATCTAATTGGTGCCTAACCCTCCTGCTGCCCTTGGGTCAAAATGACCCACTAGACCTCAATGTTAATGAAGCCTCATCAGTCATTTTGACCCAAGGACAGCAGAAGGGTTAAATAATATTTTATCCCTGCCAAACTGTTATCTCTGATATTTTTCATCAAAAAGATGAGAACAGGTGACCTAATGGACTATTAGTTACAAAATATTCTATATAATGTTGTTTTTTAACAAGATTTCTGGTATCTTATCTATATTGAGTTTAGGAGTTAATTTTCAAGTATCTGATTCGTAGCTTGAAGTTAAACGAGTTTCTTCTAAAAATGGTCAGACACTGGAGTAAAATGTGCAAAAAAGCAAGCAGTGTTCAATGAGAGTTGCTGATAAACCTTCATAAAGTGTGAATAAAAACTGATCAAGACCATATTAAATGTCCCAAAGTTGAAATAAAATATAAAAAAAATAGGCTTTACTCAAGACATTTGCACTGTACTTTATAATTGCAATAAAATGGTAATTAATACGAATATATAAACGTGTTATTAAGAAACTGTTTGTTGTACAGTTCCCAATGGATAAATAAATCTAATTATAAAACGGCTCCTGAAATGTTAATTCTCCCAGCTCTCCTGGTCGTCTTCCTCCTCCACCTGCCCTGCTGTTGCCACGATGTGCTAATTGCCTGTATTTGTTCACCCTGTGGATGTTTGTGAAGGGATAGCTTCCGTTTACTCATGGCCTCCAAGCTCCATATTGAATGTAAACACAGTAAAATCCAAGCAGCTTGTGTCGTAGGATGCTTTACAAGCATGCTGCCCAGTTCATTTCTTATTTCAGCTAAACGTGGAGGAGGGAAAGCTCTAAAGGTGCAACCTGACGGCTGCTCTTCTTCTTTTTTCCTGTTCACTATTAGTCTGTTTTGGATCTTGAATTTCTCGCCTTGCTGGCAACGCTGCCGGCCAGTTTACTCTGTCTGGCTATGCATGTAAAGAGTGTTCCCTCTTTGTTCCAGCCTCGGGCCTACAGCCAAGCTTCCCCCTTTAAAAATACTTTAGACGCACACACACAAACACGCGCACAGCAACCCACTCACCCCTTTTTCCACACTCTCAAACAACTCTCCCCCCTTTCCCCCAAACGCTGCCCTCAAATCGCTGATAACAAAACAGGAGGACAGCACCGCGGCGACAAGCATCACTTTAAAAAGCAGGTGTCCACAACTTTTCAGAGCTCGTCAGTTTCAAATGGAGACCCTTTAACCTTCCTGCTTTTCTGGCTGGTGGCTGAGGTAGCCAGTCAGAAGCCTAATCAGTCTCGTCCGACAATACAGGGAGGATGAGGGCTGTCAGTCCTTCTTTCAGACGAGGCCTCCAATGAAGCTGTGGAAGGAGAACCCCCTGATTGATTAGTGCCTCTTTATTGAAGTGTGTGTGTGAGCAAAAAGAAAGTGTGTGTCCACGGGCTTCTATACCAGAAAGCTTCATTTAAATCCAGCCAAAGAGAGTACTATAATTATGACTTTTTCTTTCTGCTGGCAGGTTAAAGCTGACAGAGAGGGTCCTTAGGACTCACTTCACCCTCTCAGCCTCCTAAAGAGCGATTATTACTGCCTGTAAAAAAAGAAGAAAAAACCAGTCAGGCTAATCAGTCAGGCTTCATAAAAAAGAAGACCTGGACTGGAGCAGGACTCAGAAAAGAGGATTGAGATGAAACAGTTTGGAATATATCGCCTATAGCACTTCTTTCTGAAAATGTACAAGCTAAGGGTCACATGTGTTTGCAAACAGTGACCGATCCTGTGTGGCCCTGCTTGTAGGAGGTCCCCCATCTTTCTTCTTCCCTCTAAATGTCTTTTTGAACCAGGTCAAGCACTATCAGTATGTGTGTGTCTGCTCTGCCGTCCCCTGTGTGAATCTCTGCAACCACAGACAGGACCTTACTTCTATTGTTTGCTAAAAGCTCCTATCTGCTGGTCATTTTTAGACGCTTGTGTGTGCTCACCTGCTCTGTAGGTGGGGTTACTTCACATTTTACCTTAGCATATTTTAACCGCAGATTAAATTTTACGACCCTGACTACAAGATAAGACGGTAAACATGTTCTGGTTTACTCATTAAGGCCGAGGTGTCACGTGTGGGTGAGGAAGCTAATTAGTGTCTATTAAAGAATGCTGCAGAGTCACTAAAGAGAAAGTTTGGTCAGGCAGTTTAAGGTTGTGATTTATCCCAGATCATGATGGAGAATGATTTATTTTTGAGAGGTTGGCAATTTTTTTATATATATAATGAATTTCAATTGCTTTAATCAGCATGAAGAAAAGCAGTACCAGAAAGAAAACGCACATTTAAATTTTATGTAAATTCAATTTACATCATGGAATAAACTATTTCAGAATAGATATAAAACCAGCAATTTGATTCAGTAGCAGTTTGTTTGTATTTACTGTATTTTAAAAATTGCTCTCTGTCTAGGTTGTCAATATCGACCAGCTACACCTGATTCTACTTGCATGTTTATAGGAAACAACGTTTGCATATGAACCACTGTTTTTCATATTTTTATCTCTAAAATCATACGTTTCCTTTAGCTGCCGCAAGTTCAAATAGTAAAATTCTTGCAGCTGCATCGTTGGGAAGGGTATAGAACGTTCAGCAGTGAGTATAATTATTACTGTGACAGTCATCCTTTTCTTTTTAATTAAAATAAACAGAGATAAATTCAGCTGTCAGTGTGAACAGTCAAATTCACCATAAATACCACAACATTTGATCTATAGATTACGCTGTTGAAAAATGTTTTTTAAATACAGTGGTTTAAGCTAAAGTTTATATATATATATATATATATATATATATATATGATAGATAGATAGATAACATTGTTTGTGTTTTAGAGTCAGGCAGCACGGTGGCGCAACTGGTAGAGCTGCTGCCTCTCAGCGAGCAGGTCCCTGGTTCAAACCCCGGTCCAGGGGCCTTTCTGGGTGGGGTTTGCATGTTCTCTCCATGCATGCGTGGGTTTTCTCCGGGTGCTCCGGTTTCCTCCCACAGAGGAGGCTGATTAGTAACTCTAAATTGTCCCTAGGTGTGAGTGAGAGAGTGAATGGTTGTTTGTCTCTGTGGCCCTGTGATGGACCTGCGACCCGTCCAGGGTGTACCCCGCCCCTCGCACAGTGATTGCTGGACATGGGCACCGGCGACCCCTGTGACCCAAAATGGAATAAGCGGGTAAAGATAATGGATGGATGGATGGTGTTTTAGAGTCTGTTTGCATGAAATGTGTGTCATTGCCAGTCAAACACAAACACCTTCAAGTTATCCTGAGCTCCTTAAACCACGTGGTCCTGTGTTGCTGACAACATCCATCTGTTACTGCCACTTCTATAATCTGACAGATATTTTCTGGACCTCCATATGCGTTCTGATTTTTTATTATTATTATTATTTTTTTTTTTACTTGTGGCAATCATCATCACCTGCTGCTGAAGTCAAAGGTGGAGCAACAATGGTTTTCTCTGTGTGCATGTGTGTCTACCAGCAAAATACCTCAGGAAAAACTATAAGGATTTTTAAGTAACATTCAGGGAATAAACTACAGTACATCTACAACTGATTTGCTTTTGAAAATAACCTACTTTAATTCCAGATGGCCATCACAGCCAACAGATACAGTATTTGAAAACACAAATTTGTCTAAAACAATTACTTTGACAGATATGCGTAAATTTGGTGTGGTTGTCGTTGAGAGTTCGTCACAACACATATTACAAGCACCACTCATTGTGCAAGTGTTTTACTTAAAACTTCAACATTAACCTTTAGAGCCAACCTTGTTTGTCTGTTAGCAAAATAATCCATGAAACAATGGATAGATTTCAATGAAACTCTCAGAAACCAATGTAAAACTGATAAAACATTTGGATTCAACCCATTCTACCCACTGCAACTGATTAACCTCCACCAACACTAAAATGGGTATAACTCAGCTAATTCGACTGATGTTGAGCTAACATTTGTTGTGATAGTAGCTGAGAGTCACCCACAACTGTATACTCCGAGTACTAACAGCTCCAAAGATCTCGCAATGTCGTATGAGACTGTGCACAATGTCATTAGTTCATCCTTTTTCAAGTTTAAAACTGGCATGAAAGGCAGCAGGTGATATGAATTCCTTCAAGGAGTGCTAGGTCTAATTACACAAGTCATGCAGCACAATATTTACCTCATTTGCAGATCTGTAAATATGTTGTTTACAACTTGAGTAAGCCAATCCTTTATGATCACTATTAACTCTCAAGTGGATCCACACAGACAACATCCATTATTGTTTTTTTTTTAAGCGGCTGTGATAGTTTTTAGCTTATGCTTAGTCCCTGTGAGCAAACAAGACAAGCAGCTCTTGTCATTTGACTCTTTGAATTAACCGAGTCAGAGTGTCTAATCCCAACACTTTGAAGTGTGTAAGAGATTAGTAACTCATACAACCTCGAACGCTCACACTGATCCATGACTGTTACGGATCAAAACAACAAAAAATACCTTTCAGCTTTTCAACGTTACCTTTTCTATTTTGCCTTTTGACTCGCTGAGGGGGGAAGGTTAGTTATTGGTTTAAAAGTCACAAAGACTGGATGAAAACAGAACGGCATGACTCACCACTTTATTATAACTCATAATAAGAGGCAGAAACGTCAGTTTTGTGCACATGCAAAGGCTTTTCATGACATGTGGCAACAGGTCGGCTCTCATCACCATTAATCACATCTTTTCAGGAAAACTCTTCGCTGGAACATTTTCTCTTTACGTCCTGTCCAGGTTAATAGTCTCTTTAGGTACAGAGGATTCACAGTTATCTTATTTAATCACCTAAACTTGCTTAAGCATTAACTCTGTCAACCTGGAGTGAATAAACGCACAGGTACATCTCTCACACACACACCTGTGTTATGCATTAATTTTTAGTTAGAGGGGGAAAATTCCAACGTGAGCCCATTTATCAGGAGAAGAAGCTCAGCGAGGAGATTTAGGTGATAACAATTTTAAGTCAACATCCCCAGCATGTTAGTTCTGAGCAGTAAAGGATGCATTTCTGTTTCTTTTGATTCCTTTAGCACAACACGTTCCTCCTCTCTGAGTCCAAACTGAGTTTAGGATGTTCTAGGTGCTACAATTTTTTTTTTTTGTATACTCCTGCTCAAAGTTAATCTTTTAAACTAAAACCATTTTATGATGAGAAAAGATGGTGTTATAGCTGTTTAGGTCAAATCATTCAAGGTTCAAGTCAAGTTGATCGTCATTTGCATCACATGTGGTACATGAGGTGGAACGAAACTGTGTACTCAAGGTCTCAGTTACACCCAAAAATAGCAAAAATATAAAGGATAAAATAAATAGTAAATAAGGATCTAAGATATATGCTAAACAAATGCTAAATGAACACTAAACATATGATATATTAAACAGCAGCCTGAACATGAGTGTAGTGAGAATGTAAAATGTGTTCAAGGATTCAAGGTTCTTTATTGTCATTCACATTGCATGTGGTACATGAGGTGGAACGAATTGTGTACACAGGGTCCCAGTTACATCCAGCATTAGCAAAAATATAAAGTGTAAATGTAACAGTAAATAAGGATCTAAGATTTACGCTAAACGAATGCCTAATGGTAAGCTAAAAGATTTAAGATATTTGCTAATGGTGCAAAACAATACACCGAACAACAGCAGCATGATTCTCATAGGTTCGGTTCGGCTATAATTTACACGCTTAATGTGAGCACTAACTTAATGAATACGCTCAGCACTAATCGTACAAAAATGATACGCCAAACAGCAGCATGAACATGAGTGTGTGAGCAGAGGAATACGAATGAATACAGCAGCATGTTTACATCTGTACCGATGCAATCGGTGTAGATGTCTGATGGTGGGGAGACTGACTCCAACAGACTTCTGTGCAGCCTTCACTACTCTCTGAAAAGCTTTTCTTTCCAGCTGTGCAGCCTCTATGCCACACGTTGATGCTGGAGCACAGGATGCTCTCCACTGCACACCTGTAGAAGGAGGTGAGGACTGAGCTTCCCAGACCAGCTCGCCTCAGCCGCCTGAGGAAGTAGAGTCTCTGATGAGCTTTCTTGATCAGGCTGGTGGTGTTGTTGCCCCAGCTGAGGTTGTCATTCAGGTGCACACCAGGTGACTTGTAGCTGGAGACCATTTCCACTGCAGATCCTCCTATGTTCAGGTGGGGTAGGTGTGTTCCGTCTAAGTCTGGAACCATCTCCTTCATCTTCTTCACATTGATGTGAAGGTTGTTCTTCCTGCACCAGCTCTCCAGGTGTTCCACCTCCTGCCTGTAGCTGGACTCATCGTTGTTTGTGATGCATCCCACCACCGCTGTATCATCTTCAACCAGGATGGGTAGGTGCACAGTCATACGTGAGCTGAGTGAACAGGAGGGGGCTCAACACACAGCCCTAGGGGGAGCCAATGCTGAGGATTATGGTGGAGGAGGAAAAGTTGTGGATTCTCAGAGACTGTGGTCTGTTTGTTAAGAAGTCTAGGACCCAGTTGCATATGGAGGTTCTTAGTCCTAGTGTGAGTAGTTTGTCCATCAGGGTCTGGGGAATCATGGTGTTGAAGGCAGACATGAAGTCCACAAAGAGCATACAGACGTATGGACGTTGTGTGCAATCATACACAGTATAGTGTGTGTTAAGGATGACCCTCAGCTTCTAACACTTTAGCTTAATATCTGAAAAAGTTATAGCAATTTATATGTTTACAAATGTCAATTAGATGTGATTGCCATTTTGAACTGGGGCAACTCCACAAAGTAACCAGCTGTAGATGCTCATCTGATGAGAATTTTCTGTGAGTTTTAAGTCTGTTCAGTTGTTCAAGAGATATTTTGCTAACTGACATAGTTGACGCCGGTGGATATTGGAAACTTTTTAAAAACAAACATTGCATGATCAGCTCGTACTCTGATCTTCTATCACACCAAATTTAGCGAAGTATCTGTCTGAGTTGTAGTCGTGGTAATTAGCACTTTCAGAGCTTATTTCCGGAGTGTAAAAGTCCCATTTCCAAATATGGTATGGGATGGACCGGTCTGTCTCCGCCCCTTACTGTTTACTGCATCCAGGTCTTACTCAGCTTGCCTAGCTGTAGCAGCCATCTTAAATTGGGGGGACTAAAGTTTTATCAGTTGTAGATGTAGATAAATCCTTAGATAATTAACATAATAATAAATAAGAACACAACATAAGATAATAATAAATAAAATAATTATAGTAATAATAATAAAAAAGATAAGAATAATAACATAAGATCATTAGATAAATATAATTATTAACTGACTTTATATGTACCATATGTGAATGTTTCTGTTCAGTGCCTGAGACGACTTCTGTTGTGATTTGGCGCTATATAAATAAACTGAATTGAAGTGAATAGATGTACATCCTATGGTTACTTTCTGAATGTTTCATTCAAATCTGTTCATTTGTTCATGAGATATTTTGCAACACACACAGTTGCAGGCAAAACATTATCACTGTTTCGCCCACAGCAGCAGGAAATAACTATCAGACAAAGAGACTGGAAACTGTAAAATAAAGACAAAGTCAAATAAATTGTATCTCCTCACTATTTTCAGGTTGGCTGGCTCATAAAACCCGTGAAGAGGTTAAGTGTTGAGAGAATGCCTCTGAGGGGCCTGGAAGCAGATTCTAACTTTCCTGCTGCGACAAGTACCAACCTAGACACTATTACAGATCATTCAGTTTTAATGACATGACATATATAACGCTATTTAAAGTTCAAAACGCCGAGATGATTCATTACTCACTTCTGATTGCAATGAGAGATATTTCTCTTTCGGCCTACAGAAATCAGTGCTGCTCAATGACAAAGACAATCTGCTGCAGGGGGTTGGTGCGAAAGCTTGTGTCTCTTTGACCCGATGGTGTCCGGGGTGAGAACATTGATAAGTAATCTTCTTGTACACACAGGAATGCATGATGTGCTCTCACCTCTTCTGGGGGGTCCATGTTGAGTCATCTCAAAGAACCACATCTGCAACAGTAGCATCTTTTGCACTTCTGCCCCCCTCCCTCCTCTCGGAGCGAGCCACTCTGTCAGACTCTGACAGGGATGAAGCCACAGGCTGTGGATATTAACTAAGTTAGCTATTCAGTCTTTGTAGAGGAAACCAGGCAGAGAGAATCTGCTCCGTTTGTTCCCTGATCAATCAAGTGTCCCTTCCTGACCGTGTCAGTGGTTTGGCATCAGAAAATTAGGTTGAATTATCTTCCTGGTGACCTGTTCCTGTGATAATTTCATCACAATAGAAAACAAAAGAAAGACATTTGGTTTTCCTGCAGGGATTCTTCACTGTTTTGGACAAACACAGATGGAAGAACAGCATGGATGTGAAACTACACTGTGAGAAAGGTGTCCTGCATTTCCTGCCAACTGAGGACCGACACGTCAGTAACAACCCAGAAAAAGTCCAGGAAAGTTCATTTGGGTAAAGCAGACATGACATAAATCGATGTGTTCACTCAATACTGAATTAAAGATATGGAATTCCTTGAAGGAATACTTATCGCTTATCTCATTTCATAACGGAGCATTAGACAAAAATCATCTTGTGCTGGAAAAATCAGAGATTTAGCTGTTTGGTCACAATAACATTAGGTCTAATATCAATGGAAATGTCAAAAGATTACACTCAGGTTTATGTTGTGTGTCTCTTGGTACCACGTTAAGTTTCCACTCAGTGTCTGTAAATTTGACTGAAGTATGGGCATTTATTTATTTATTTTTTTAGTTGTCTATTTTCAGTTAACTCTGGCAGCCATCTTGAACTGGAATGTCTTCAATACTTAATCAGCTGCAAATGTTCAACGTAATTCCTTTCTGAAAACCCAACAAGGGACAGGACGGCCCCCAGAAACCATCTTAGCTCCAGAAAACTGGTTGGTCCATTAAGGAGTTTACTGCTTGGTGGGGAAACCGTTTTCTGGATCTCCTCTGACTCATGGAGCCCTTCGGATAGAGAGCGAAACATCTCTATAAAAAAGAAACTGTCCAGATGACCTGACTGAGAATTATTGGATTTGGTATCTGGATGATTGAGCATGAACTTTGTTTTCTTTCTGAAAAGTAAATTCATATCTGTTCAATCATTTGTTCACAAGATATTTTGCTAATAGAAAAGCAATGTCATTGTTAAAGTTTTAGTTAAAGATCATACATGAGTAGTATTTAGAGTATTGTAAACAACTCAGCTGCAATCATACAAATTATAGCACTGGATTTTAGCCATTTGGTGTTTTCTAAGGTGAGGTGGATGGGGACTGCACACAGTGTAAGTTGGGGATCAGTCTCAGCTACTATCACACTAAAGTTTAGCTCATTATCTGTGAATTGACTGTTATAATCATTGTGTTTCTTAAAGTTGCTAAACTTTGGTGGTCATCCTGAATCAGGTTGACGTTGTAAATTAATTAGTTAGTTGTTCATCCAATGATTACTTTCTGAAAGTTTTGTTAAAATCTGTTCTGCGTTTCATTAAACGTTTTATTAACTGTTCAGGCAAACGCACAGACGAGAGCAAAAACATCATCGCTCTGCCTTTGCTTTTCGCTGTGGATGATAATCATGAATCTTTTTTGTAGCTTCAATCAATCAATGTACTTTATTGATCCCAAAGAGACATTTATTTTCAGTACATCTGTCAAAAAAAAAAAAAAAAAAACAGACATGGGGGAGACAGATGTCTGAGGCTGCAGCCACAGAGAGCAGTGCCACCTTTTCATTAGATAAGGAAAGTGAAAAACATGAGGAAAGGAAGGAGGTGTAAAAAAGTCTCTCACACTGTCTTTTTGGCACAGTGAGTGAGCAATGCAGTCCTTTGCCACCTTCGCATCTCCTAGGTTGCTGCACCAAGGGAGGCAATGAGGGAGGCCGGTGAAGGGATGAGTTTGAGGGGAAGTCGTAGCACAGCACAGTCCAGAGCCTCCCCCCACCCCCAGCCGTAGTCCTGATAAGAGGTGTTTGTTTATCAGCCAGCTCGGTTGAGCTCTGACACAGGTCCACGCTTGTATGTCATTAAGAAAAAACTTAAACAAAATCAAATATTTTCTCATATTTAACCCTCACATTTTCTCCTCTTCTGTGCTTCTGAACTCACTTAAGAAAAAACAACAACTTTAAAACTAAAAAAACCCATATGTCACGTCTTAGCTGATCAGGAAATCAGAAAGTTGTTCCGTTATAGCTCTCTTAAAGACAGCAGAAGGTCTGGAGAGCAAACTGAAATATGATAAAACAAAGAGGAAGCAGTATTGGTGCCCTGGTGTGCTGCCACAGTTTGCTCAGTGTTAAACCAATAAGATAAAACCATGTTGTCTGGTCTCTGATTGGAGATGGAGGCAGAACTGGGCGCTGTTAGGCGTGTGGTCTCCGTTTCTGTATCAGCCACTCTGATTTTCAGTTAGATATTGGAATCAAACTCTGTGTGTGTGTGTGTGTGTGTGTGTGTGTGTGTGTGTGTGTGCGTGCGTGCGTGCGTGCGTGCGTGCGTGCGTGCGTGCGTACAATAAGTTTAAAGATAAAGTTTAGAACGCCCACTCATCGGCCTGTCTGAGTTTAATGCTCTGTGTGTTGCCAGGTGAACTTTGCTCCAACTCACAAACTTACACTGAAATAAACCAATCAGCTAGAAAGAAAGAGTCAAGATGGAAAAAGTAATTTTAATATGAAAAATAATAGAGTTTTAAACTATGCTAATATTGTATGAACTTACTGTGCAGTTCTTTGTTACTCTTCTGCTCGATACATCCGGCTTCAGGGAAGCTCTCTGCGTGGCTGAGTGAGGCATGACTCGTTCATGTCTGACTGGTTCAGGGGATGAGAGCCAGTGGTCAGATTTGATGGACAAATCTGGTTCATGTCCACAGGGAGCTTTAACAAACGTAACACGGGCTCATTGGAAAGCCTGGGGGCTGAATGAAGAAAAGCAGGACAAGTGGAAATAAAAAGTGCATAT
>NC_056507.1:17441377-17446310 GCF_014905685.2 Nematolebias whitei | reverse complement strand
TGTTCCTTGGCTGAAAATCAAAGCAGTATTAATAAAAGATCTAGCATTCAGGGAAAGTTCAATAGTTGTAGAAATCAACCCAATAATTATTTTCTAAACATTTGGTCAAAATCTGCTCACCAATACCAGCCTTAAATACTCATACTTGTACTGAAAAAAAACCACCCCAATACTTTGAATTGATACCACTTTTAAGCTTGGTGGCATCATTTCCTCTTTCATTCCACAAGTAACCAAAGGCAAAAAATAAATAATGCCCATAATCTGGAGATATTTTTGGATAAACACAGGTGATGTTAAGACAGCAGAATGTTTGCTGTATTCTTAATAAAAATGTGTATCCAAAGTCATTGTGTAATGTTTAACTCAATAATTACACAGATACCCAAACTGCAGTACTTGTACTTGAACTCAGTCTCCCTTTGTACACATTTTCATTCCACCTCATGTACCCCATGTGCTGTGAATGACAGTAAAGAATCTTGACCCTTGATATTTGTATTTATCATAAGGAAAAGCTCTGGATGAACTCATTCTAAATGTTTATCATGCGCTGAACAAAAGTTGAGTTACAAAGTGAAAAGAAGAGCGACTGTCTCCTTAGAGCATCGGCAGACAAAACCACATCTCCACACCCAAACACATCATTGTTTTCCCACAAACATCCTGGGATTTTGTCTTGCTGTGCCTCCAAATTAGGAATCCCAAGTCCAAAAAAATCAATTTTCCGTATGGAAGATGAAACACGGATCTTTGTTTATTTCCCGCTTCATTCAATTACCCCCTCTTTGGTTTGTTTAACATTTCATTCTGGGGATCTAATTTTTTATTTGGTTGCTCTTCAGATCTGTAAATTAATGCCTCAGCTGAGCACAGAAGCTGCATGTGGTGCAGAATTCATTAAGCCTGCTCGCCCACCCCCCCCCCCCCCCACCCACTTCACTCTCCCCACACACACCCAGCCTTCTAAATGTGTGCGCACACAAATCGCATAACTACGGCATCCCCAGAAAGAAATGGTGCTCGTGTGTTGGTGCGTGCACGTAGTTGTGATGCTGCGGTGAAAGGCACCATCTGTTCCGTGTGACAGTAATGAAGTGAGGGGCATTGTGGCACAAAGCCTCAGACCTATTCATCACAGCTGTAGGCGGGCCAAGCATATTCCCTCTGTCTTATAGGGATACCTCTACACACACACACACCGTGCAGCCCTACACATAACTGTATGCTTCCCTGGTTCCTTCTTGTTTGTGTTTGAATGGTGCGTTTATGCAAACACTTGTTGAACGGTTATTCCGAGGTGGGGGAAAGTGTGTAACAAGTGTTAACTTTCCATGAAATTTCCACTCATTCGTGATGAAATCTTGTTTGTGGTTTCATTTGCCTATTATCTGTCACACTTGTGCCCTTCAGCCTCATTTACTCTCCCTACTGTAGAAAAAAAAAACAACCGTCTCAGTCAGCTTGTCTGGGGTTATTTGGAAATCCACAGTTAGAGATGTTGGGTGCCTGCCGACCTGAAGAGGCTCGCGGGCCTGTAAATCCCTTGGATAAAAACAAAACAGTTAGGACGGAGGTGTAAAATCCCCCTGTAAAACAAGTTTCTGTAAGTGTGTGATTGTTGTCCTTTTTTCTACTTTATGACAGAGGTATTAACTGACAAGTTCTGTTTGCAGAGCTTAAATTTCTAACATTTAATTGCAGGCAGATAAATCCTTATCTTCTAATCATTGCAAAAGACGGAGCACATTCAGAGCCCTCTCTGGTCCTTTATCTTTCTAACTGGCTGCGCCTTTAATGATAGTGAGGAACAGACTTGCTAAAAATGCTGTGCGCTTGTTACTTCTCCCTTTTTATTGTGTTGATTTTGTTTTTGAAAGCCATAATCAAATATAATATTGTTTTGAATCCAATTATTTTGTGACTAAACATGATTAACAAGTTGAATTTCAATTCAGTTTTTTTATATAGTACCATTTACATCAAAAGCCATCCAAGGACACAACGCAAAACATTTACATGCATTACATTATGAATGAACCATTAGTGAAAATGATCTATCTGAGGAAGCCAGCAGATTCTGTAAAGTCTTCACTTTGTCCCAATTCCTCATTCTACAGCATACTGGTGACAGTGGAAAGGAACGACTCCCTTTTAATAAAGAAGAACCAGGCTAAGGACGGGCAGGCGTCTGTCTTGACTGGCTGAGGTTTGAGAGGACAGGAAGGTTCAAGTATATTTATTTTCATTCGCATCAAATGTGGTACATAAGGTGGAATAAAACTGTGGACTCAAGTTCCCAGTTACACCCAAAAAATAGCAAAAATATAAAGTATACAAAGAAACAGTTTACAAGGATCTAAGATATACACTAAACAATAATGATGTAAAATAATATAGTATATTAAACACATTTATTTATTAGTTCAGTGACACTACTGTGAATGTTGTGCAAAAAAGGACTTTAGGCAGAATTCTAGCATAGCAACAGTAGTTATAATGATTTAGATTTATTATTTGTTTAAGCTCTTTTTACTTCATTGGCCTATGCAGAAAAGCCTGCACCCTTTCCTCATTACTCATCTCTTTCTGGTCCCACAGTCCTGATCTCAGATAAACTGAAGACAGACCTTCATCTCTGTGCAAATGATTAGAATGGCTGTTCAAACATTGACATCAGCTGGAAACGCTTTATTTCCAGCTCTGTTTAAACCAGACAGGCTTTCCCTAATTCCACCAACACTAATATTGACTCTCATAGTCTAATCCCTCAACGTCTTGCCTTGTCTAAAATCTCTGAATGCTATCATTACACAGCCCATCTATCATATTTTCAGAGGCTCAATGAGAACACCAGCGAGAGGACACTCTCTGGTGTTCTCCCTGCTGCCCACTGATTGTTCAGTCACTGCACACATCAACGCCAGCGCGTACTTTCAACTTTGTTATTGAGCTCTAGAACCCCCCCCCCCCCCCCCCCCGGCCACCACCACTACCACCCCACTATGCTCAGCATCTCTCCACCGTGCCAACAATGAGGCTCATTCTCTCTACTTGTTGCCCTCTCCCTGCATGAGTTGCTTGTGTGACTTCCATTTTTATACTATATCAACAAACGCTTTGTGCATAACTGCCCTCTTTGACCCCAGACTGAGGAAACTCCCTTCATCTGACCCCCCCCCCCCCCCCACCCACACACACACACACAATTATTGGATTTGCATGTTATATGGCCACAAATGCTTGAGCTGGTATTTTGGAGGCTTACACTGTGTTTGGAATAGGTATGTCTCATTGTGCAAACATTTTCTGTCACCAGTTAGCATGAGTTATTGATCAAAAATATTCTCCTCGGGCTGACACCTTTCATCTTTTTGATTTTTACTTCTTTTTGCTTTTCTTTCTTTTTTGTGTGAAAAAACAAAACAAAACAAAAAAAAGAACAAATTTAATGACAATTTTATGGAAATGCAGATTTATTGACTATTAGAACAGTAATCAACCATGAAAATCTCATTTGTACGTGCTAAAATGTGATACCAAAAAAAAAGGTATGAACATCTTTTTCATTCCTACAGAGTATTTATGGGTGTAGTTTACACATTGCTTCTTACATTTTTAATAGTTCTCCTCTTCTGGGTCTGTTGTGTTCAGGTTTAAGTCTCCGCATCGCCCTCCGTCACTCACCGACCCGCCTGCTCTTCTCCCCGCCTCCTTCTCCTCCATGTTTACCAGGTCGTTTGTGTGCCTCACACTCTGCATAGGGCCCCACTTTGCATTTCCCTGAGCTTGTGTGTATGTGTGTGTTTATGTATAGAACCCCCCCCCCCCCCCAAATTTTTTTTCTCTCTAGCTAGCTGAAAGCGTAGAGACAGCGTCCCTCCCCTTCAGCCCTGAGGATAAGTCTACTATCATGCTAATGTCCATGTTCTGAGACTAATAGGTCCTTTTACACTGGAGGTTTTCAGTCCTCTTGCCTCACTAAAGGGTTTAGTGCCAAGACCCTTTCTCTCCTTCTTAAACTTTTAAACAGGATAGATATTTCTGTGATTCATCTGCCTCGACAATGTTTTTTAATCTAATTGGCTCAGATGATTTTGTAACACTTTCTGTAAATACACCAGGCAAAATGCAATAACAAAGATGATAAATTATATGCGTCACTTCACAAATATGCATCACTTCTTTCTATTCTTAATCCACATTTACAGTTTTTCTGACTATCAGAAAAGCCTTATTTGAACTGCATTTGCATAACTGTTACAAAGTCAAAGTGGAAAATTATGACCATGTCTAATACAAAATGAGGAGGTGAAAAGAAAAATGCAGTCGACTTTTTGTTGGGCAATAAAAATGTTAAAACATTTTAACGTTGATGTGATCGTTTGTGATTGTGGCATGCATCATTGCTGGTTTTATAACTTTCTCTCTCTTTCCAGGAACCATTTTTGTCACATCAATGTTTATTTTAGGGTTTTAGTCTTGCATCCTCAATAAAGCTATGTTTTAGAATCCCCAAAACAATAGGTGGCTTTCAAAAGCAAAAATCTTCAAATATGACCTTTGCATTTTAGTGTATGAAAATGCAACCTTTTGAAAACAGTCATGCCAACTCTAATCTAACGTATGAGCCGAGGACATCCTTTTCTTCTCTTTGGATTTACATTTTGCATGCGGGCTGCAAACGTTTTGTGCATGCCCCACACCTTGTTTCCTGTTGTAGGTGTATTTTTATGGCAGCTTTATAGTGCTAAATACAGACTTGACACATTACTAAAGTGTTTTGAGTGGTTTTTGGTGTTTCTGTGTGAATAAAAACTTGTCTTAAAACAGTGAGTGTTTATGAGGATACTTAGAAAGGACATAAAAGGACTGTTTTTGAAAGACTTCAGTTTCCATGTTGGCAGAGTGTGTGGATTGATGTAGTTTATAT
>NC_056507.1:17406744-17440977 GCF_014905685.2 Nematolebias whitei | reverse complement strand
TATGTATATATTATTTGTGCTTCTAAATCAATCTGATCCTGTTCCTCAGTCTTTCTTTCCACACCCATTCTCACCTGCTCCTGTTTTCTTTTCAGCTCAGGTGTTTCTGATTTTGCACGGGCCTAAATGTCAGCTCTGCTTTTAAGAAAATGTGCCCCCTTTCCCTGTAAAGCTGTGTTTGAAGTTCAATTGAAATTAGGTGAACATTAGATTTTTGCTTCATGATCATTCAGTAAAGGTGCCTTTATTGTGGAGTTGTCTATGGCTTAAAAATGGCAACATAAATAAACAAACTGACGCAGCATTAATACTTTGATCATACGGTTTCTTACATTTTTTGGTAATCCTTCAGAAAACATTAGATGGTGGCGGCATTACATTTTGGCACATTGAAAAGAGATGAACATATTCTATTTTGTTTGATGTCTTGTGCAATAATCATACGTTTGTATTTATGAAAAAAATGTTCATTTGTTTGTCAGATAAGCTTGTTTGGTTTCCAAGGTGACAAGTCCCACCCTAGGAAGTGGTGAATATACCTCCGCCTCTGTGAATGGGCTGGAGATTTAGCTATTCAGAGAAAAGCAGAGTATATATATATATATATATATATATATATGTAATATATATATATTCCCCTAACACTACTCAAGTTTTTTTTTTTTGACACACAGCTAATACATTTTTTTTTCTGACAAACCATAATAATACACAAATTATACACAGTAAAATGCAGCCACACTTTAAAGATCACCGTTTTACGGTACGATCAGGACTTTTTATTTTCCAAACACTGTCACTGAGTGCAAAACTAATTGTTTCTTGACTTATTCCACCACAAGCAATTAAACCATATAGCGAATTTGATTTGTTTTTTGTAGGGCAACATATGCTCTGAGTTTGCACATTTCTACTCTGAAACCAAAGGAAACCTTGTAAATAGCTTACCAGCTCTTATATAAAAATAAAAAAAAAATAACAATGCCGATTGATTTCACAGCATTGTAAAATGCTTCTGTGAATATGAGATTAACATCTTGTGGCTGCAGGCTTTATTTGGGTAAATACATTTGTGACCCAGTATAATTAAGCCCACTTTATGTTCGGACTGCTTTTATTGGTGTCTTTAATATATTCACTTTTGTTTTTGTGAGAATTGCCTTCAAAGAACCTGAGTGGCATTCCAAATGACATGCTAAGTGCTGAAGCATGTTTGGCATTTACTGTTATGTTTTGGGTTTAGCTTATCTTGTTGTACAGTAAGCAAACAGACAATGTGCTGGCAGACGATGATCAAAGTGTGGGCCAACTGCCTCATCCCTTTTGATGAGGCTTGCAAGCACAAGCACAACATGGGAACTGCCAAGATAGCCCAGCATTGTTTTCTGTTTTCATTAACCACGAAGGAGGGGTCAGGTACTGGTGTATTTTTGTTGTAACTTGCCACAACTGATGATTCAGAGCTGCTGACTAAACACAATGTCAGCAACGACTTCATGTTTCTAGTTTTTGATATCATGAAAACATAACCAAACTGGAGAAAATTTAAATCACTTATTTTTATTTATTTATTTTGAATGGTGTATTGATACAATGTGAGAAAATTCACACCATACTTCTTACTATTGCTTCTGGTTCCCTGTCAGAAGAGGCAGCTTTAGAAATGTCACTAGAACCTGATTTATGTTTGGGCTGTTTTTGTCCTGTTGAGCTCTTTGAATTGTCACAATTAATAAATTAATCCAAAACCATCAACTTGTCTGTTTAAAGGGTTTCAGTCAGGGTTTAGAGCTCACCATAACACAGAAACAGCACTGGTGAAAGTTGCTAACGATATTCTCATGGTCTCAGACAATGGACTTGTGTCAGTACTGGTCCTGTTAGAACTCAGTGCTGCATTTGTTCAAGTTCAAGTCAATTTTATTGTAATTACCATCTCGTGTCGTACATGAGGTGGAAAAAAATTATATACACAGGGTCCCAGGTACACCCAAAAATAGTAAAATATAAAAAGAAACGGTAAATAAAGATCTAAGATATATACTAAGATATAGGCTAAACAAACGCCAAACGGTATGCTAAAAGATCCAAGATATACGCTTAACACTAATAATGTAAAACAATACGGCGTAACAACAGCAGCCCGAACATGAGTCTGTGGTGAGCAGATAGGCATTAATGAATACAGCACCATGAGATAATCAGCAGCATAAGATAACCAGCAGCATGAGCTCAGCAGCATGGATAATCAGCAGCACAGATACGTCACATATCCCCAAATAGTGGCAATACAGTGATTTTTCCTTTGCTTTTGTTTTGCCCATACAGTGATTATCCTGTTTAGGGATTTATGAGTCCAACAGCTTCATGGTAGAAGCTGTTCCTCAATTCAATTCAGTTTATTTATATAGCAACAAACTGACCACATTTCTTCACTCTGCTACTGTCTTTACTTACTCCGCTCAACCTGTTTTGTATTTGTAATTTTTTTTTCTATCCTTGACATGTGTTTTTGTCTTTCAGGTACACTTGCACCTATATCTGGACCTACCATTCTGTGTTCACTTGTCTCTCCTTCCTGCCCTCCTAAATCCAACCAGTCAAAAGCAGATGGCCACTTGTCCTGAGCCTGGTTCTGCTGGAGGTTTCTTCCTTTTAAAAGGGAGTGTTTTCTTTCCACTGTTGCCGTTGTGCTTTCTCAGGATGAGAGACTGTGACGAAGTGAATATTCAACGAGTCTGCTGGCTTCCTTAGATAGAGAACTTTACTAAATGGCTTTTCTATGTATGTGATTGTTCCTGTAAAGTGCCTTGAGACAACTTTGTTGTGAACTGGCGTTATAAAAATAAACTGAATTGAATTGAACCTGCTGGTTGAGGCTAATGTACACAAGTTTGACAAGAAATATATTACCCATGTGATCCAGTTTGCTCCCTCAGCTCACTGACATTCATGTACCGGTAAATAAGTTTCTCCAGTCATTTAGGGCATAGACCTCCATCTAATGTGATCTTGGATAAGCTAGTCAACATACTCTTCACTGGGCAATAGATGAACTCAACTAATAAAAGAATGACCAACGTTGTTTGCATGAATAGAATAAAAACACTTTCCCTGACTTTGTACTCTTGAGAGACATACCCAATTTCCTGTGTACACGTAAGTGTATTTTATCAGTCAGTTGGCAGTTAAGGTTCTTGCTGTACTTTGGGATGCAACAGGCAGGTCTGGTCTTGTCTCACCACACGCCACTGAATGCAAGTATCTCCAAGCATGCTTGTCAGTGTCAAAAGAAAGTTGAGAGTCATACTTAATTTTTGAACAATATTTTTACTGTCATTCTCCAAACAGATCTGTCCACCTTTAGTCCATTTTTTTGCACAAGGTTTTTGTCTTATAGTGTCAGGTTTTGAGAAGAATCAAAGCGAGTGGTGGATTGGAGGCCTCACAGGGCCTTAACGTACTTCCACTCGACTGATTCGCACTGTCAAAGCCAATCTGTTTGCAAGCCTACCCTTCTAAGTGTGAGGAATGTTGTCCTGAAGGATGAAAACACCTCCTTTGTTTTATTCTTCTATTCTGTGATGGAGGAATACATGCCCTGCGCTACAGAACGAGGGGAGACAATTCAATACATTCTGACAGCTCCATCAAGCACAAGAAATGGCTGCTGGCTCGCTCTGATGCTGCTGGGTTTACACAGACAGACGCATATGAAGGTGCATTATTGTTCCCTGGCCTGCAAATATAGAAGTAAAAAAAAAATATATCAAAATAGAAAGATAGATAGACAAACATATAAAATTTCAGTCCATAGGTATGTCTCACTATGTTTTATAGTATGGGATGATTTGCAGGGACATATTCAAACAAACACATACTAAAATTATATGAGACATGTATAAAGTTCACAGAAATCAAGATGTGAAAAATAGCTCTGCTGCTTTTTATTTCCTACAGTCAAAAACTTTTTTATTAATGGATAAAAACGCAATGTAAATACAAAGGAAAAAAAACTGGAATAATTTTATGCCATGTATTTATGCATGGTTGATGTCAAGTGTTAGAACTTCTTTAATGTGACCCAGTTTATACTCCCTTAATGTATTACAACTCTGCTGTTCAGTTGAGCCTGACCTTAAAAAGTGAACAAGAAAAGTGGGAGAAAAAAATGAGAGGAGAGTCATAAGGAAGTGTTGTTATCCTTAAGGCATTTCTTTTCTCTATTATACCATTAAACCTTCTCCAAGGTGAAGCATGCATCAGACCCATAACAACCCTGTCTCTGACTCTCCTTTGACCTTTAGCTTTCTAATAGTTCCAGGCCATGAATTTAAATGCAAAGAGGAATAACACAAGTTTAATAGGCAGTAGGCAGAAAATTAGTTTGTTTTGCATGAAAAACTATACATTTTACAATAATTACTGCATATTTTGTGTAGATTAATTTAGTACAGAGGAGAAAAAAAGTAGCCACAATCATAAAGTCCACTATTGCATTTATTTTATAAGTAGTATAATTTATTTTTAAATGTGGTGGTTTAAGACCATTTCATTATTTAAGTCGAAATTGAAATATACGCTAAATTGAATTAAATTACTGAGTTTACATTAAACTCAGCAAATAAAAATACCACATAGGGTTGTTCATAAGTGTACTGGTACCAGGCCACCTTAGGCCAAAGGTCAATCATCATTTTTATTATTGTGTTGTCGGACCAGTGGCCCTTTCTTGAACACTAGAGGGGCAGCGCTGTCAACTGCACCACCTGTTGGTGCCCTGTATTTGATGGCAGGGGAGGCTGTCAGACAGACCTGGTAAACCCAAACGTATAGTGAGGGTGAACTGGGAATATCTGATGGAGCTCCCTGTCCATGCAATCTTCAACTCACACCTCAGGATGAGTTTTTCACATGTCCTGGGGGAGGTCGGAGACATGGAATCTGAAAAGGCCATGCTCAGGGCTGCTACTGCAGATTCAGCTTCCAGGAGCTATGGTCTGAAGGTCATTGGTGTCTGTCATGGGGGCAACCAAAGGACCTGCTGGTGGACACCAGTGGTGATGGAGGCTGTCATTTTGAAGAAGGAGTCTTTCGGGACTTGGCTGTCTCAGAGGACTCCTGAAGTAGCTGACAGATACAGGGACCAGAAAGACTGCAGCTTTGGTGTTTGTGGCTGCAAAAACTCATGCATGGGAGGAATTCAGAGAGGCCACAGAGGAGGACTTTTGATTTGCCTTAAGGAGGTTCTGACAAACCGTTCAGCAACCCAGAAAAGGAAAGCAACCCCTTCCAGGTTGTATCTGGTTTGTGTGGAGTTTGCTAACCCAGACTGAGGATATTGTTGAGCATTGGAAGGAGCACTTCAAGGATCCCATTAATCCACCAAATATGTCCACCTTTCTGGAGGCAGAGTCTGAGGACTTGGGAAAAGATGAATACATTATCATAATGGCAGAGGTCACTGAGGTAGTCAATAGCATCTCAGTGTCAGGGTGCCATTGTTGGGTAAGTTTTGCCTTGCGATGCTGAAGGCTCTGAATGTTGTGGGGCTCTCATGGTTGATATGTCTCTTCAGTGTTGCATGGAGGGCTGGGAAAATTCCTGTGGAGTGGCAGACCCGGGTGGTGATTCCCATATTTTGAAAAGGGGGGACGGAGAGTGTGTTCCAAATATTGTGGGATCACATTTATTGTCCTCCCCAGGAAAGTTTACTCCAGGGTGTTGGAAGGGAAACTCCAATCGATTGTTGAACCTCAGATTCAGGAGGAGCAGTGTGGCTTTTGTCCTGGTCATGAAACAGTGGACCAGATCTTCGCCTTTGCAGAGTTGCTAAGGGGGTCATGGGAGTTTGCTTTTCCAGTCTACATGTGTTTTGTGGACCTGGAGAAGACTCATGACCATGTTCCTCAAGGAAGTCTGTGGGGTGTGCTGTGGGATTATGGAGTGCCTGGGTTGCTTTTAAGAGCTATCCAGTCCCTGTATAACCAAAGCAGGAGCTGTGTCCGCATTCTTGGTACAAAGTCAAGCTTGTTCCCAGTGTGGGTTGGATTCTGCCAGGGTTGTCCCTGGTCTCCAATCTTGTTTTTAGTGCTCATGGACAGGATTTCAAGATGTGTAGAGGTAGGACAGATGACTTGGGACTGGAAAGTCACATGTTCAACTCCCCACCATGCCCACATGTCGTGGTGTCCTTGAGCAAGATACCTAACCCCTAACTGCTCCCTGGGTGCTTACATAGCTTCCCACTGTTCCACCTGGGTGTATCTCATGTGTGATGGGTTAAGTGCAGAGAACTAATTTCTTCATTGTATGGGAACATACAGTGACAACAAATAGCACTTTATAAGATGCAATCATGGAGAGGAGGGTGTCTGGTTTGGGAACCTCGGGGTCTCCTCTTTACTTTATGCAGAGGATGTGGTTCTCTAGGCATTTTCAGGCCAAGACCTTCAGCATGAACTGGGACAGTTCACAGCTGAGTGTGAAGTGGCTGGGATGAGAGTTATCTCCTCAAAGTCTCAGGCCATGGTTCTCAACTGGAAATGGATGGAATGCCCCCTCCGGGTCTGGGGAGTGTGTTTGCCTCAGGTGGAGGAGTTTAAGCATCTGAGCATCTTGTTCATGAGTGATGGTAGGATGGAGCGGGAGATGGATTGACAGATTGGAGCCTCATTCTCAGTAATGAGGGCATTGCTTTGGTCTGTTGGGCTGAAGAGAGAACTGAGTCAAAAGGCAAAGCTCTCAATTTACTAATCTGTCTACGTTCTAACCCTCACCTATGATCATGAGGTTTGGATCATGACAGAAAAAATGAGATCCCAGATACAAGCGGCCAAAACAGGTTTCTTTCGCAGGGTGGCCAGGCTTAACCTTAGAAACAGGGTGAGGAGCTCCATCATCCAGGGGGAGCTCAGAGTAGAGCTGCTGCTCCTCCACATTGAAAGGAGTCATTTGAGGTGGTTCAGGCATCTGATTAGGATGCCTCCTGGACACCTCCCTTTAGGTTTCCCAGGCATGTCCCAGTCGTAGAAGGCCCTGAGGAAGACCCAGAAGTCCCTGGAGGGATAGTGTATTTTCTCTGTCCTAGGAACACCTCAAGTCCCACAGAACAAGCTCAAAAGTGTTGCTGGGGAGAGGGATTTCTGGGTTTCTCTCCTGGACCTGTTGCCTCCACGACCCGTTTACAGATAAGCGATAGAAGATGGGTGGAAATAAAAGCACAAGTTAGGAAATTTGACCCTTAAGGACCAAAGAGAATAACCGTGGAAAATGATACATCTTTCTAAATATAAGGACTGCTGTCTGCTGTTACATGTCATTGTGGTGAGCAATATTTTTAGTGTAGTGTGAGAACTAATCCTTCATTTACGTAACAGTGTAGAGGTCAGCATCTTCAGTGACAAGCTGACTGACAGATAGCCTATGGGTGAGGGGGTGGAGATAAATGCACACACCCACGCCCTACATTTTAACAAATGAACTTTAAATTATTGTGAAAGAAAACGAATTTGTGCAGTTCATTCATTTGTGATGAAGAGCAATGGTAAACATAGCAGAAGGAAAAACATAATTTTTTATGTAGGAACATACAGAGTACTTGAAAATGTTGTCAGTGGGATTCTGCTAGTGATTTTTCAATATGATGATAGTTACTGGTGGACTTATATTCATTCAACCTTTATTTAAAAAGGTTAGTCCCATTGAGCCACATATGCAGGTAAAAACCATTAACTTTCTAGTCTTAACACATACACTCAAACACACTAAAAGTCATTAAACGTGTGTCTCGGATGCAGTTTGCCTCCCTCTGTTGACAGAGACTTGCTGTCGATGGGTGGCTGTCTCCAAGTCTGTTTATATTAAACACGTGTGGAAACACACACGCACACACACAAACACACGCAGCGACCGTTAACAGCCTTAAGTGTTTGGTTACATCTACTAGAGACGAAAGGAGATAGGAGAGAAAAACAAGTGGCAAAGTCCTCTGTCTTAATAAATAAGACAAATATGATGACATTTACTTTATTTGTCAAAGAACAGAATGCACAATCTGAATACAAAAGATAAAAAATCATATCTAACTTGTGGAGGTGTCTCTTTACAAACCCAACGTGACTACCTGCCATTCAGCTAATTCTGACAAAACATTAATCTTATTCTAACACTGACTTCATGCTAAGCCAGCTACCCTTTTTAAATTTCATCTAGTTATTTACAGTCACATCTGTGTTCAGTAAATTTCAGTTTAAGCATGTTGTGTATGTATCAATATTTTTTTGTGGACATATAGATGTGAAAAAATGAGGCAAGAAAGCAAAAAAAAAAAAGATTATTCTATCAGCTACCACAAATATACCTTCTACATTTTACTTAATAGTTTTCTTCATCTTCTGTTCTAGAAGAAATTACAAGTTATTTCAATAATGTAACAAAATAATATTTCATTTAAATGCATTAAAGCAATGCATTTCAGAGCTATGAGAAGAAACGTTGAATCACTGGGCTTGCTCAGAAAAAGTTTTTTTTTTTCTTAGTTTCTCCCTGGGGGTCAAATCTGGCACACGGCTTCCTCTTTTAGACTGTTTTAAAAACTCAAAGAAGAGGAGACCTTATTAGTTTTTGCTTGCTTTGCACTTTTAAATGTTAATTTATCCAACAATGAAACCAACAAAGTAACATTAGATGTAGTGACTTAGATACCTACCTACAGTATATGCCCATAAAGGAGACATTCTACCAGATGTTTTGTTGTTGTGGTACTTTTACTTTTTTTTTTTAATCCAAAATACTTTGTATAATAATAAGTGCTATGTGTCATCATCATTGTATGTTCTCATACAATGGCAAAATTGGTTCTCTGAATTTAACCCATCACACCTGGGATATACCCAGGTGGAGCAGTGGGCAGCTATGTAAGCTGCCTGGGGAGCAATTAGGGATTCCTGGGACTTTCAGGTCCCAGGTCAGCTGCCCTGCCTCTACCCCATCTCAGCCCCCAGAAATGATTCTAGTTCTCCTAAACTTGAAAAGAAATCCTTATATTTTTGTGACGCAAATAAGAAATTAATCATTTAGTGTCTCAGAAAAACAATTGTTTCAAGCTCAAGACAGCAACAACAAAGAAACTAAATTGAACAATCACTATTCCATAGTACATTGTACTTAAAAATGAATTTAAAGGAACTCAAAGTATTAAATCAAACATAAAACATGGTATTCAGAACTATATCAAATAGTGGAGTATGTAAATGTTTACTCCAGTAGTTTTCCAGATATACGTATTACCGGTAGTATGCAATTCTGAAATATGGGTACACACTCAGTGTGCACAAAGCACGTTTACAATTAAACATTATTAAAATTAGAGCGCTTTTTATATTTGTAAAATTCCAGCAATCATTCAAAATGATATGTTTATTACCTTCTGCAAAGCTTTTTGCATTTTATTTAAAACAAAGTAGATTTTCAGTTCAGACATTTCTGTTGCCACTGTTAACTCTATTTAAAGTAATTAACCTTTTTTTATGCCAGACCCTGTGGTTTATATGTGTCATGAACATATTACCTTGTGATATTAGCAGATATGGTGGCACCATCATTAGTGTTTTGAGCATTCTTTGCAACTTTGTTGTTATCGTGTGTCTTCCTTTTAAAAGGCAGCTTGTTTTTTTCACTTGTAAAAGTAAAATCCAGCAAAAATGCACCTTAAAACTTGTAATCCACTGCAGCAGATTAAACTGTACCTTAATGAGGTTAATGAGTCGTGTCCTGAGGCTAAACCTGCAGCATTTAAGAAGTCAAAAACTACTTTATGCCCACAAACTCTTTTACTGTTTATTTAGTGAATCGTTGTGTGTCAGCTTGATTTTCCCAAGTGTACATTTTGGTAATTGGTCAAATTTAGTTGGTTTAAAACAAATTAAACAAATGATAGGAAGATTGAAACTTTTGTAAGACAGGATGCATAGTTCTGTTTTCTTATGTCCCCACAAGCTTCCCTGTTCTCTGTGCTTGATTATAATGATGTGAAAGTAGACAGATGGGGTTGGCAGCCTGTCAACAGTCTGTCATCCTCCGAGCTTCACTCCCTTGCTCCCACATGTCCTCTGCCTCCTAACATCTCCCCATTCTCTGTCTCGTAGCCCCTCCACTCGCGCTGCTCACAAATACGTTCTCTTTTCTTTTATTCTCCATATCATTCATTGTCAACATGTGTCCCCAAATCTGTCCTGTTCCCTCTGTTTTATCCCTCCCCACACTCTCCATTCTTTAACTCAGTGGCGTTATGGCCCCCACGCTAACGGAGGCCTTTATTAAATGTCAATTATACACCAGAGACCACACAGTGGAGGGAGCGAACACAATGATTTCTGACCCAAGAAGGTCAAAATGCTTATGGGCACTGAGCTCTTGTAAAGCAGTCAGTCTGCTACGAGACATGACGATTTTAGGTGAGGCTTTCATTACGAAGAGCGGGACAATTTCACAACCATGCATGTGGTTCTGTCTCTGCAAGATGATACAATTCAATAAAGCAGAAGTGAGGGAACAAGTGAATGATCAGTGCAGCATTTGGTATTCATATTGAACGTGGCTCAATCTTATAATTGTAAGCTACTTTTGCAAACATATTCATGTTAATTCTCAAGTTAAATGGAAATAAAGTGGATTTGTCTGTTGAAACCATATCTGAATGCAGATTTAGCATAATGGCATAACTTTTTATTGCTTTGTTTCTTATGGCGTTCATTTTTAAACAAGTGGTTTTCTGTGCTGAATTATTACGTACAGTTTTAACTAATTAAACAAAGAGTTCTCCATTTCCCTCTGTTATGTGACATTTCAAAAACTTTTCATGAAAAAAATGAATTATTTCTTGCTCAAAAAGGTTGAATTAAAAAAAAATGCTGTGACAAAAACTTTTTTTTCCCCTTATTTTACAGTTTTACTTATTGGACAAAATGTTTTTATTTGAAAGATGATGACGCTCAAATCTGACATTTTTTTTGTGACGTGCTAAATAAAATGTATATATATAAAAAAATAGGTAAAATAACAACCACAAAAAAAGACACTTGGCTTCCAAAGGGAAAAACAAATCACAGCGCCTCCATATGTGCATGTGCATGGGAATATCTCGATTGCACATCTGTGCACTCTGTGCTGTGTGTGACTCCTGCACAGCAGAGAGGACCAGGCCAGATGGCGTGTGTATATGAGTGTGTGAAGAGGGTGAGGGGTGTGCCACATGTTGTGAATCTCCATTCAGGCAAGCTGTGCAGTGGAGACATGCCCCCAGATCTAAATAAACCTGTAGCAGCTCCCAGGGTGGCGTCTAAGCTCCAAGACAAGTGGATTGGAAGGTGAATGTGAAACGTACGTGAGCGCGTTTGTTGTGTCAGCTCCATAGTGCGCTCTGCAACATCTTTTGTTTTCAGTACTTCTGATAGTGTAGCTACACTTCTCTGCACGTCCATCTAACGGCCTTCACCCTCTGACCCTCGGTGAACTAAATCCTTCTTCTCTTTTGTGCGTTAAAATTACACAGGATTATTTGTGCGAGATTTACATGCTGAACCACCACCTGGCTATGCTAGCTGTCCAAAATAAAAAGAAAAGGCAAGGATGTGAAACCCTACGCAAATTTCTTTAAGGAGTATAAACTACAGGAGCACTTTATTTTTCCTGTGCAGGATGTATACAGCGAAGAAGACCTTTAACCCCCCAGAGTATAAAACACTGGGAGAGTTGTGGAAAAAGTTCCTTGGGGCACATGCAAACCGACCGGCACAGCAGTTTTATCTTTTCCCCACTCTTTCCAGGAAAGTACTCCCAGATTACTAATGCATCTCCTTGTCAGCAAAGGCTGAAAATAGGTGAGCGCTGACCCATTTAATCAGACTTGTACTGACCCCTAACTAAGGTGAGCGCAAACGTTTGGTCCAGAGCTGCTGCTGCTGGCTCATATCTTGCATCCTGCAGCCTTTCATGTGGAATTACACAATGTCAGAATCTTGTATAGCATTTGAATCGGTTTGGTTGACTTTGGGATAATCTAAAGTTTCAACACGAAGGTCGTGGCTTCTTTTTTTGCTACACTTTCCCACCCTCTGCTCGTTTAAAGGTAAGATTTCAGACGCACAGTCTGTTTGTTTAGCTAACTTGTTTAGTGAGCTCTGAAAGGTGGACAGAAATGACACAGGCGAGATTCTCATGGGAGACTGATGGTTAAGTTCAGCTGACTCATTGACCCATGTCTATGCCTTGGTTCTTTCACTCTGTCCTTGTAGGCGCCCTCTGCGGCCCCTGTGGTCACCACCTCTGGCCTTCTGGCCCCTCCTGTCCACCCACTCAATGGGCATGATGGTGCAGAAGCAGCAATGAAGGTGAAAATGCATCTCTCCCCCAGCCTGTTTGTTCAACGCTGTCATTATGCTGTGTGATCAAGCAACCAAGTTCAGCTCCAAGATAAACCAACCAACCCCCACCTTTTCCTCCTTTCTCTCCCCTCTGGGGTTTCTTAGCTCTAGGCTGTGTCTTTCTTCAAAGGTACCCCATCTTTGACATACTTGCTCCTTGCTTCTTGTACTTTCTGTTCCCTCTTCTTTGTATTATGTATCTTTTACTAATATACAATCATGCCTTTGTTTATGTTTTCTCATAACCTTTATCTGTTTGGGGGTTTTCATCTTCAGCGTTTTGGGTTGCATAAGTCTTTACTTCTGTTTCATCTTTATCCATCCCTTTTATCTTTAATCTTCTGTTTCTCTATCTCTTCCCTGATCTTCTTTCTTGCACCCATCTCTTTTTCAGTGTGGCCTAGACACCCCGTAGTCTGGAAACTGGCCCATCCCAGCCCTGCCCCTGAGACCCTCCGCACGGCCCCGTGGGTAATGGGCATTGTGTATTCCTACTGATCCCTGACGAGGCCATATTGTGCCTCGGCAGGATGTCAGGAGCACAAAGCCAACTGGCCTGCCGCATTGTCTCACACTCCAAATGAAGAAGTTCCTCCTCTGGCTCCCAACACAGCCTTGAAATGTCAGAGGAGAGGGAGGAGGCATGGTGCGAGTGAGGGTTGGGGTGTTTTTTTAAGAGACTGAATATGTGTGGGCTTATTGTTGGACTTGAGGGTTGTGTGTTACTCATTAATGCACCAACACTCCACTCATTTATGCACAAATCCTACAGACTTCAGACCCCCCCCCCCCCCCCCACACACACACACACTCACACACATGTAGATAAACGTGCACACAACAGTGTTGAAATTGGATTCAAAAGTTCACTGGGAATCTGTCTGCTCAATCAAGCTGATCGTCTGAGCTGTCACACACAACTCGACTATCAGCAGTATGATTCAGATGCCACTCATCTGCTGACAGATAAATAAAGATAAGGAGCCTCAGAGGCATGTTTTTGCCTTCACGGCCATCAAAGATCAGGAGTGATTGGAAAGAGACGTGCCGTTTAGACCTCTCTGTCTGCCCATGTTTGTCTCATGGAAGTCAATATTAACTTTTTTGGAGATAAATGGAAACTTTAATCACACCTTAGCCTCTAATTTCTGGTGTGACCTTGAATTGTATCAGTTGTCTTTTTGTATTCCTCCAATAACTTAGACCAAAAGGGGGTTGGGATTTTATGGAAGCCAACATTACGTAGATCTTCTGTTAGGCATGCCACCCAATAGTGTTTAATTGCAGGAAAGGGCCACAACTAAATCTTTTGAACTATTTTTCATGCAATCACACTCATGCAGCAAACATTCCTTGAAGGAATGCATATTGCCCACTGCACTGCATGCAATAGTTTGAAACAAAGATTTTGCTTAATCTGTGACAACTCTGAATATTTGTTGAGGTTTTGTTGAGAGAGCTTAATCAAAAATCTATTCAATGGTTTATGGGATATTTTGCTAACTTTCAGACAAGGTTGACTAACGAATAATTCTAGAGTTTTACAACCTCAGTGATTTAGAGTAACTCCCTTCATAAAGTGACAAAAAGTCTAATAAAGTTTAAAACATGAGTATACTGCTGCCAGATGGAGCAGCCAGGTTGACAGTATGTCTACAGGTTGTGCAAACAGCCACCTATGAATCCAACTGTTTACACTGAGAACAGTTCTGTTCTGATGTGGTGAATGCAGGGGGCTCGGCTTGTGATCCATTGTTGCTCTGTCCATTTCTGGAGTGATGCTGTGTGCATATTTGAAATAAAGAGTGCTGATGCTTCTAAATGTGGCCATGCCAGGGCACTCCCTTAAACATGATAAATGTAATATCAAAGCATTTTTTCGCATGCTCATCTCATGCTGTCTCATTCAGTCCAGTGCAGATAATAAGCAGAGGTGAAGTGGTGCATTTACTGATGTCACACTATAAATAGCTATTTTTTACTTAAACTTTGTTTTCTGACACTTTTATTTACTTCTAATTTGCTGACAAATAAATGGCAAAAAAAAAAAAAATTGACAACACCTCATTATTTTAAGAATATTACAATAAATTAATAAAAAACAGAGTATTCAGTTATTTTAAAAAAACATATCTGTCCTACATTAAACTTACTAAAATTAGTTTAACTGAAACAATAATTAGTTTAACTGAAACAATAAGAAATGTGTAAATAAGCTGTTTCAAAAAATTCAGTTGAAAACATTTTTTTTTCAATCAAAATATAAACAAGTGACAATCCTTGCAGGTCATGTATTCAGTGCAGTAATATTTAATGTGCATAACTTGGTAATTCTTTTTTTCATAAAGTAATGCTGGAATATTTGCTAAAGAAGCGAAGTTCAAGTCCATTTTAGAGAAAAATACACGTGTATGTTTTAGATGCAAGCGTTTGATATACGTGCTAAAAAATATGAAAGGCTTTGGCCATTTTCCAAGTTATGTTGCAGAAGTCTGTTTTTTCAACACTCCTTATTGCGTTCTGTCAGTTTGTAGATCGGAATCTCTAAAATTCACACTATCTCCATATTTCCATTAATGAGCGTGCAGTAGCTGCAGGCCTGTCCAGGCTCTGTGTTAATCCTTTCTTTCAGCTGGAGGGCCATTTAGAGCACAAGAACCCAGCGCCTGTTCCAGATTTTAATTAAAAATTCTTCATGTTGCTGTGTTACATTTCACTTTGCCTTTTTTCCCTCTTTTTGGATATATGTGCACATGCATGCATATTCTTATGCACACCTACAGAAGCACCTTTAGCCACACTTTTCTGTGCTTTCCCCTACTTGCTGCCTTCAGTGTATTTGTGATATCGGTATCTCTTGTGTTACTGTTTTTTTATTATTATTGTAAACCTCCACTGGATGAATTAGTGCACAATATATTTATCTTTTACCTTGTCAAATAATGTCTCACACCTTTCTTCATATCTAAATTTGGTTGCTATTGATCTTTGTGCACCTTATTTGTTTTAGGTCTTATATAAATGACCAAAAACAGAAAAAATTTTAATAAAATAAGTTTCCCCAGTCAGTGATAAAATCAGCTCATGCCAGTCATCTCACATACACTCAAATGTTTATTTAAGTGAGTGACACTTTGCAAATGGATTTGGGAGAAATTTTGTTATGATTACAAAAAGACAAGATGAAATGTTGCAAACTGGCTGTATTATTCCATCATGTTGTGATTGGAGAAGCACAGTCGCATCGTTTATTTGACTGGTAGGAATTTGCTCCAGGTGAATGTGTGACCTCACGTGGCAGATAATGAGACTCCACACGTCAAAATCCTGTTTGATTCAGCCGCACCTCAATAAAACAGGACTTGTGCTATACCACAAAGTGCCTGTTAATGCACAGTTTAATTCAATTCAATTCAGTTTATTTATATAGCGCCACGTCAAAACAGAAGTCATCTCAGGACACTGAACAGAAACATTCATATATATGTATATAAAGTAAGTTAATAACATTATTTATCTGAGGAGCAGACTGCTTCAAGTTTAACTTCATTGCAGACTCTCATCTTGAGCAAGCATGAAGGCGACAGTGGAAAGGAAAAACTCCCTCATGAGGAAGAAACCTTCAGCAGAACCAGGCTCAGGACATCTGCTTCGATCGGCTGGGTTTGAGAGGAACAGGAAGGAGGAACAGATACACAATGGCAAGTTGAGAATCACATGTTTAAATAGAAACAATATCAAATGAAAACTATTTAATTTTAACAATTAATTTTAAGAAATTAGGTCAATTTGTCCTCCAGTAGTCTAAGCCTATAGCAGCATAACAAGCCAACCCTAACTATAGGATGTAACAAAAAGGAAAGTCTTGAGCCCAGTCTTAAAACTGGACCGTGTTAGCCTTTTGGGCAGAAACCAGAAACTGGTTCCACATGAGAGGAGCCTGAAAGATCTTCCTCCCATTTTGCTTTTGGAAACCATAGGAACCGCAAGTAAGCCTGCAGTCTGAGAGCAAAGTGCTCTGTCAGGAAAATATGGAACAACAAGATCTCTAATATATGATGGAGCTAGGTTGTTGAGGGCTTTGTAGGTTAGAAGTGAGATTTTGAATTCTATTCTGAATGAATAAAAACAGATGTTTCCAAACAAATTTCCCTCTAACATCTTGAGCCCTAAAGCTTACAGAAGAGAGGTAAACATGTTTGGTCTGTTTTTGCCATGACTAGCCACACACACACACACACACACACACACACAGGTGTCTGGACATGCTCAACAAACGCATAAACACGCCATAAAACAGACAGGTGTACAACATTATCTGGTCATTATGCTCAAAACCAATCAGGATGCCGAGTTGGCCAACAAAAATATATTCTCCTGAAGAAAATGTTGTGGAGGGCTGAAATATACAGCGATACCAGCTCCCTCTCATTGTGAGTGTGTTATCTACTCTGGACTAACACAGGCTCTCATTCATACTCAGGTCTTTATAAATGGCCAAAGAAAGACTAATTTGGGTGGAGGTTTTTTTTTCAGAGGGGGGTGTATAGAGGAGCTGTATTGTTTGCCTAATCCGCAGCAACTGGGAAGTTGTACACTGTTCAAATAGTGCATATTTGAGTAGCACTGCTCCAAAGTAAAGCCCCCCCTCTGCCCAAACCTTTAGATAGGCACAGGGCTTGGTTTTATTCATAGAACGTTATCCTTACTGCCTATTGTCTGTGCCGTTTTGTTTTCCATTAGCGCTGTGATCAAAAATGGCATATTGTGTGATACTGCTGCTGCTGTGGAATTCTTCTCACCGCTTAGATAATCAGTGGTTGTATTTGCAGAGATTGAGCTTAACATAAATTGTGACATATTTGCTTTAATGAAGAAACGACAGATTGACAAAAAATTAATAAAGTGAAAAACCAGTAGCTGCAGGACATCATTTAAAATTTATATTTTTTCATTTTTTTCTTTGAATTTCAAAGTTCAAGGTTCTTTATTGTCATTTGCATCACATGTGGTACATGAGGTGGAACGAAATTGTGTACTCAAGGTCCCAGTTACACCCAAAAATAGCACAAATATAAAGTATAAAGAGAAACAGTATACAAGGATCTATACGCTAAACACTAATAATGTAAAGTAATACAGTATATTAAACAGCAGCTCGAACATGAGTCTGTAGTGAGTAGATGGGTATGAATACAGCAGCTTAAAGGCAAGAAGCAGCAGCATGAATAATCAGCAGCACAGATAAGTCACATATCACCAATTAAAGTGGCATTACGGTGATTTTTTTTTTGTCATTTTCCTTACAGTGATTACCCTGGTTAAGGATTTATGAGTCTAACAGCTTCAGGGTAGAAGCTGTTCCTCAGTCTAGTGGTTCTACACTTAATGCTCTACAAGCTTCTGCTTGAGGGGAGTGGGGCAAAATGTGTGTGTGCTGGGTGAGTGGGATCCTTCATGATGCAGGTGGCCCTCTTCCTGCATCTGGAGGTGTAGATGTCTGTGATGGTGGGGAGACTGACTCCGACAGACTTCTGTACAGCCTTCACCGCTCTCTGCAGAGCTTTCCTTTCTGCAGCTGTGCAGCCCCCGTGCCACACAGTTTCAGGTGACATTCACATAAAAGATTGAAAAAGCATCCTCATGATCAATATTGTTTAATCTAAACATCCTGAGCTGAGTTTTGATGAACAGTATGTCACCCGTCTATCCACCTGTCCTCAAAGAACCATGCAACAAAAAAGCCAGTCAGTCTTGTTATTGATCACCCTGACCAATGAGCCTGTGCAACAAGCATGCTATTTCTTTCACCTCACAGTCGTTTGAGAGACCAGGAAATAGGCCAGTTTGTGTTGTTGTTGTTTTCATTTCCCCCCACTGCTTTCTGGTGATGTGAAATATTTTTTTAATGTACCGACTACCGAGCAGAATGAGTGATTCAGACTCGGAGTCAGTGAGTTCGGTTGACAGAATGCTGGCACAGTCAGGCCTCAATGAAACATTTCTCCTTGTTTAACGTGGAGCAGCATGAGTCACACACCACCCTGGGCAGCTTGTAGTGTTGTGAAGATGTGTCTGTTTAAACCGATGTTTTTGACGTACCCCCCTCTCCACACTTTCAAGTTTCCATTTACATAGTCCCAGGCTGACTACTATCTTACCCACTGTTTGACTTCCAGATTATCGTGGCAATGGTATCCAAACATTACATACATTCTAACTTAGAGTGAACAAGTAAAAGTGAGTGCACAACAAGGCTTGATTAGGAGTCTGGGACACAAAGCTAAATCTGATGTTTATTCTGGGCTGTTTTAAGGCTCAGTAAATTCAGACATCTGCTGCCGTTAGCACCGTTGTTCTACCTTTTGAATAACTGCGATAATGCTCTGTATCAGAACTTTAAAGGCCCATGTAGTCCAAGCTTTTCCTAATCGCCCTGTCATCTGCAAAGAACTGCATAAAACGTCTGCTCACAATGGCTCCACAGATCAACACCGACAAGGCTAACTCGTCTAACAAAGTACTGCTTTATTTCTGCCTCTCTTTAAAACACACAAGACATAATCTACGGGGGAGTGTTTGGATATGAGGTCTGAATCTTTTTCAAAAGCAGCGCTCTTCTTTCTTCCCGTTTTTTGCTATACTTCAGAATTCCCTTATCTTGCCTCGCCAGTAGCGTACCGTAGAAAAGAGCAGACCGCTTCATTGTCAACCCTTTAGAGTTTCAGTCTTGTTTGATAATATTTTCTGTGGGTCACTTGACATCCCCCTCCCTCTTATTTCCAACACCCACCATTCGCTCTCATTGTTGCCTCTTCCATTATTCCTCTAACCAGATTCAGGGTGTTTGGGTGGTGTTTAGAGGGGGAGGACAGGGTGATATTGAGAAGTGGGACGAAGGGAGGATAGGGAAGTTTGTCATTGGTTTGAAAAGTGAAAGGATTCAGCCTGCTAACAGTCAACAAGGGTGAACCTAAAAGCCACACAACCATATGGAGCTTACCAACAATCAAATTACGTTTCTCTTGGCTCTTTTCCCTCCCCTTTTGTTTATCGTTTTTACCCCCTTTTTAAAAGAAATTAGCGAGGACCTTTGCATTTTTTTTCCTCAAAGCTGTCAGGATCTATCTTTTGTGTTAAGTCTTTTGCGGTTTAATAGGTTTATTTGTTGTGTTTCTAGTGTTTTTCTGTGTTTGGCTTCCCCGTGATCCCTGGTCGGTTCACATTTATCCTCAGCCTTTCTCTGTGTTTTTTAGTCCGCCTGCCACACCCACTTTACCTGTTCCTCATTCCCCATTAAACTCAGCTCATCTCCCAATTGTGTCGGTCTATATATGTCCAGTCAACGTCACATCAGTTCTGCATTATGCTGTTCACTTGGTTTTCCCTCCTTGTGTTTTCCTTTTGAGATACATGTACTGTAGTTTGCTGCCTTGACAGCCTTTGTTTTTATTTAATATATTTATTACCATTTATATTCAAGATTTGAGTCCTGTCTGCATCTTTGGGTCATCATTCTTCGGAAAACATGTCAAAAGTAGGGAGGCCACATGAATGATGTGACCATGTTCCACTGCTCCTAATGGGTTTATTAAATAATACGATATTTTTATCAAACAGGAGAATTTTGGAGAAAATCTGTTGCTCCTGGGAGACAAATATTTAAAATAAGGGTGAAAGCCAAATATTTTACACCAACCTTATTTAAATGATTTTAAATAATAATGAAACGCATGCTGAAGTTAAAACACTATCATTTAATACAAATGCTTTTTCATAAACCTTAATGTTGCCGTCAGTTTTGGATAACATGACTTTAAATAGAATTCGGTGGTTATTTCCTTGTATAGCAGTGGGGACGGCAGCAGCTAGCTGTAGCACTTCAAATGCAGCCCATGGCACTTTTGTCTGGTAAATCATGATATTCTTGATGAAATAAGCACACAGCACTACAATGTAGACATTTTTAAATAGTTTTTGCTTGAACTATGGCATTTTTAAGCCCAGACAGCAACTTTTTTTTTCATCTTGATCTTGCTCAGACTAACAAACACCTTTTCTCCAAAGATCATTCAAAGGCCTACCCAAAAATGTCAAATTTTCATGAACTTCTTGGAAATCACTGTATCATATCTGTACTTTTTAAAATTGTGTTAAGCCTGTACAGTCTTACACAAGACACATTTTAAATTCCTTATTAAAAATGGATAAGAATGACCTCTTAGTATCTACTCTTCTTACACACACTAGCCTGCATTAAAAAAAATCTACATTTATCTACCTGACTTAGCTGTTGGTTCAGAAATTGATATTTTCTTGTGACTTTCATATGACAAATTTCACAAAAAGGCAAGAAGGCAGTTGTATGCATATATGAACTACCGGTAATACTGTTATCGCACATGTTTATAAAATTGTTTTCCCCATCTACTTTACGAACTTTATATTTACCATGGTTGCAATCTTCCTCCATGCCTTTTAAATTTCAAGGTGAGCAGAGAATAGCTGGGGGAGGTTCATAGGACAGAGGGACATGCACATGCTAGAGGCGATGCCTGGGTGGCCAATTAGCAAAAATAAAAAGATCCTGTGCCATTAACCAATGATGGCTGGAGGAGGAAAGAAGGGTGACGTTTTTGTCTTTTCCTCTCTTCTTCCTCCCTCCCTCCGTTCCTCTTTTACTCTGTCTGTCAACTTGGTGTCCACAGCAAAAACTCTGTTGGAATACCCAATGAGGATTACCAAACTCAAAGCAGTAGGATTCCTTGAGTAGTGTGTGTGTCTGTGAGTTTATGTATGCATGCATGGCTGTGTGTGTATATCTCACTTGTTTGTGGAACAAAAATGTCCTAGTGTGTCCCCCAGACAGACATTTGGCTGTAACCCATTGGCGGTAGAGGATTACAAACCCTCTTTTTGCCTCTTCACACTGGTTCACAGTGCTCAATTCCCCTGGCTAATGACCCAGTGAGACACATTCATTCCTTCAAACAGACATCAGATATTTGGCTCATGCCCTGATAGCTCCTCTGTCCTGAACAATAAACACCAGGGGCTGATTACCAGGAAACTCAGAAATCACTTCTTTTAATTCATGTGCTTGTCCTCAATAAATAGAAGTCTTAAACCCCAAAAATGTTGCATTGCATAAAGTGATGTCCAAAAGTCCGGTTGAAAATGTTTTTTGACAACATCAACCAAGATATTTACCATTAAACCAGAGGTAGCTGAAACACAAATTGTTAAAAGTAAAGCTAGCTTTGATGTCAGGGTTACTGTAAAAGACCTACTGTAAATCCAAACTTGAGAACTCCAGTTACAGCTACCATGCTGCTTTTCTCAGACCATACTATTGGTTGGTTCTCTAATGACCTCTCAGATCGAAGACAATGTGTTCAACATAATGGCACTTCTTGCAGCTATTTAACTGTCAGCAATGGTGTACCACAAGGCTCAGTATCAGAACCCACCCTCTTCACAATCTACATAAGTAATGTAGGTCAGATCATTCCTGATGCATCCTTACATTTCTATGCCGAGGACACAGTTGTTCATTGATGAGCTGAATCAGTTGCTGATGAGGAGTTGAAAAAATGCTCGACTATAAATCAATTCAAAACACTTTATAAGAAAAAAAAATTAACTCTTACACGTTTGAGTTGTTAATGAGGAGAATGATGTATTGTTTGCAACTTACATTGATAATTTAATGTATACGGCCCTGAAAATGTTGTAATTATTGAGAAAGGGGGCAGGTCTATACAAGATTTTCTTCTTCCTGCTCCCTCTTCACTCATGTATAGTAAGTGTTGGAAGTGAATGTGTTTGCAAATTAATGATGAATTTGTTGAATCGAGTGAATAAATAGATTGATTGGTTGGTTGTTAAGGTTTTCCAGCTTTTACAGTCTGCATTCAACATAATCCATTCAGAGTTGTTCCATCTCAAACTGGTGCTAAATGCTGATAAAACCAAAGGGATGCTTTTTTCAAACAGGAAGTCGGTACCAGCAGTCCTTCCTTCTATCTTATCTATGAATGGTGTTCCTATTGAGTTTGTCGATTCTTACAAATACTTGGGTATCTTGGTTGATTCACATCTGTCTTTTAAGCCTCATGTTAAAAACTTGGTAAAGAAACTGAAAGTAAAATTGGGTTTCTTTTTCAGAAATAGATCCTGTTTAACTTTGAATGCTAGGAAACACCTTGCTGGTGGAGATTCTCACCTTGAAACACCTTGAAACACCTTGTAACTGTGACTTTCCTTCCCTCCATTGACTATGGTGACATTATTTACCGGAACATGAATGCCCTTGCAAGCACCTTGGATGTTGTCTATCATGGTGCATTAAGATTCATGACTGCCTGTAACTACCGTGCCAATTACTGCACCCTGTATTCACTGGTTAACTGGTCATCATTAACTTCACACAGACTCTAGCACTGGTACATATTCATCTTTAAATCACTCCATGGTCTGCTGCCTTCATATATCTCCTCCTACATGTCTTGTCGTCAGTGCAGCTACAGTGTGCGCTCCCAAGACATCGTTACCTGCAGTTACCCTCAGTGCAGACCAAATTTGGCAAAAGGGCCTTCTCTTACTCTGCTCTTGTATCCTGGTACACCTTGTAAAAAGATCTGAAGTGCATGACTTTGACCTCCCTAAGGGATTTTAAACAACTGTTCAATGCAAAAATCAATGCAGACATGTTCCTGTTTTAGTATTTTACATTGCTTTATAATGTAGTATGTTTTTTTGTTTTGTTTTATATCACTTCTTTTATTTACTTTTCATTTTATATGCTTTTATATGAATGTTTATTGCTGTGTGTACCTCATCTGTGGTTTTTGTTTAAAACAGGTCTCTTGTAAATGAGTCCTCGTGACTCAGTGAGACTAACCTGTATAAACAAAGGTTGAATGAATGAAAATTTACTGCCTGAAGAGGCATATATAGCAAGATGGTTTAAGCACTATTAACTGCATTCCCAGGCCAGATCATTGGTGAATCCGGAAGAGATGGAGTGTAAGAGATACCTGTGGGAGCTTGTCTTGTACTCTCCTTCACTTCAGCCTTCATCTTCTTGCTGTGCCCCTCCAGAAATTCAACTGAACTGATCTTCCCTGATGCCACGCCAAATCATGAATATGTTACCTCCAGCGATACAACCTGTATACAAATCATTCTGGAGTAGTCCAAATAACAAAAGTGAAAAAAGTACAAAAAAAATAATTACAATTCCATGTAAAAAGTGAATATTTTGATTGCTATTAAAAATCCATTTGTGTAATGATTTTAGTCTCTATTTAAAAACTATGTATCATTTGAAAAATAATGATTTTACTGCTCAGATTGATCAGGTTTGCTACATCACACATGAGGATAACGTTAGCTGGCTTGCAATTTTCCTACTAACCCTTTGACCAAAATGGTTGCAGATCATCAAAATATAGTCAGGTGCAGCCTGTGCATGCATGTTTAAGGATGAGTGTGTCAGTACCTTTGCACAAGCAGCTCGTTTAATGACTGTATAGGCCTGTTGAAATTGAGAATAACTAATGAGTGTTGATGTGCAAGCATGCAGTTTTGTGTGTGCTTATGTGTTCTGCTGCGTGTTGAGGAGTGCAGGCCCTGGAGTGGGGTGCTGCTTCTGCTTTCGGCTCTTTGTGGTTCTCTGTGAAGCGAGGTTGACCTTGTGGGGCTCTCCTCTGGGGCCCAGACAAAGCCGGTGCAGGATTATCCACCTCGGGACAAAGTGTGTGATTACCATGAGAAAACAGCCAGCTCCAGCCTCGTAGCCAAGAGCTGCCAGGCCTGCTGGAGAGGTGGTCCGCCACTCATTAGCTGCAGGGAGAGGCTGAATGAAGGCGCACACTCACTGCTGTACATGCACAGAGAACAACACAATGACACAGATGCACGTAATGACTCGCAGGCTCATGCTGTTACTCGTGTGTGTACGTGCACAAAATGTTTCTGGCTGGATGCATGCAGAGCTTTACAGGAACATCAACTGTTCATGATAGATGTATATGTGTACGTGAGCTTATTTTAGGAAAGCTGCACTAGCATTGTGCTGAATAAGCTGAAATAAACCTATTCAAAACATCCAAGAACAAAACTAATCCGTTTTAGCTTGGAAAATATATTGCATCAAAAATTCATTGGTACCTGTTCCTGGCTGTAGTTATGAGCTAATTGAGCAGTAGTTTTAAAAACAAGGATTTAGAATAGGTTGACAATCCTCTACAGTGAAGCTCTAGTCACCACATTGCACTGGTACATAATTAGATATTATCAAATACTTGTAGGAGGTTTATACAAGATGCATGGTGCTTCAGTGCTGGAAAGATGCTAAAAGTAAATTTTAGCTTTATATCTGTATTTACATGTTTACATGATGCTACTTTTTAAAGGCTTTGCATTTACTAGAATGTGTGCTATGCAATGCATAGACAGTGTCCCACCCTGCAGATGGAAACCTCAGTGAGAGCCACGGGTCATTCGCGTCTTAAGCTTCTGATCAGTGGATTTCCCACCTCTTCACTGAAGAGTCTCACTCTATCCTGGATTAAAAGGATGAGCTGATGCTCTTCTATCTCCTCGTCTGTCTCCTCGGAGGAGGATGAGAGAAAGATGTCTTTTGTTGGCAGGAGGCAGCCCACTTGAGTTGAGCTAAAGGGGGTCCGTGACGGAGGAGGCTTTGGGGGGTGGAGAGGTACAGAAGGAGGAAGGATGAGAGACATGATTATTGATGAAGTAGATATTTTTTCAAAGATGCCTAGTAGGAGCTTTGGTTTCTTGGTGCATCGGCACTAGAAATGAACGTATTGTTTTAATTGGGTAGCAGCAGCCGGTCACAGGGGAGGTCAAAAGTTCAAATCGCAGCCATGCTGAAGCCTCATTGTTTTAACTCCGCCTATTTTTCTTCATCTACTCTTTTATATTTCTCTGTTTTTACAACTTTATGCTAGTTTACAACCTCTTTGGTTCCCTTTTGTGGAGATGTACAGAAGCGTCAGAGGATAGACTGAGATTTGTGAATTTTGGGGAAACTTTTTAACTTCATTTTTCTAATACTTTCCAATCCACTTATTTTCACTTTTTCGTTCACATTCACTCGCTTAAGGTGCAGTTTATGCACATTTATCTGCCTTTCTTCTCCTTTTCTGTTCTTTGCCTCACCAGGGTGGGCGACAGGTCGCAGCTTTAGGGGAACGACTAGCCTGTCACATGCTGCTTTGTCTCGATTTTCACCAGAACGTACTGCCGCTGGTTAACCCGGCGACTGCCAATCCTTTTTACCACCCAACTGTTTTGTAAACTGTTTTGAGGAATAGTAGCATGCCTCCTCATCTCCAGTGACTGCAGAAAAAGGTCACTTTGACTTTTAATTTCAAGCCCCTGAATATGATTCATGATTTGCTCTTTTATGAGGGCCTGTTGATGATGGTGTTTGACTTTTAAGAATGCTAAAATAAATTCAGTTCTGATTTGGCACTCAGCTATTTATCTACCTGGAGATGGCTGCCAAGGCAGTATTTGCTGAAGCAGGAATTAGTGAATGTCAGGAGAGAGAAATGAATGCTGGTGAGAAGCACTATAAATATTTGACTCTCCTTCCACAAGCCCTTACCGTGAACGGGGGCTCTGCCTAGTCCTGCTCTCTTTACCAGAGGGAACAGGGTGGCAAGTTGTCTGATTAATAGACTTAAAGGGAACATACATCATGTTTTTAGGAGACCTAGAAAAAGTTTGGGCCTATCCTATATACCCTACAGAACATCTTATTCAGCAGTAAATTTGAGCCTGTTCTCAGTGAAACATTACACCAGGAACGCATGCCCTGCTTCTTCCAACATTCCTTTGTAGTTGCATCTTTAATGTGAACTCTGCTCAAATCCTTTTTTTCTCTCAGTGCAAAAGTCTTAAGCTGGGTGTCATTTCATTGCTCTAATCACCTCAACAGGTGTTTTCAGTCTGCGCTGTCTTCAATCAGAAGCTGACTCAGCTTTTCACTGTTGTTAGTAAGCATATCTGGCAAGTATAGGGGGATAGTGGTCGTGTAGAGGTTCGACATGTGACTGTTACATCACATCTGAATTTAAAGTGTGTGTTATGGTGTTTAAAAGATTTCATTATAAAACAGGACACTACTTGAGGAAGCCAGTCAGTCATTATTTTTGTCGCTGGTTCCATTTACATAAGCCGATATGTCAGTATGCCAAGTACAGCGTGCATACCGTATTTTCCGCTGTACACGTCGCACCGCCTTATAAGTCGCATCAGTCCAAATATGTCTAATAAAGTGGATAAATAAATAAATAAGTCACTTTGCCGTATACATCGCCTCTATTATGCATCGTCGCTAACGCATCACGTTTGTTACGCATCACCACTGGAAACCCGGAAAGTGGGCCGGTGTTGTGCCAAAAATTGATGGGCTGCCAAATGGCGGCCGCGGGAACGTACATGGAAGGACTTTAACAAGAATTTTACAAGATTAACACTTAAAACAATTATTTATTTGCTCAAAATTATTGCAAAGGTATTTGTCAGTCTAATTTTTGCTTAATAAATGCACTTTGACGGTCAAATCAGCTGCATTTCAAAACACGATTCGCGGAAGCAGGAGTGCGCATAGGGACAGCTCACTGTGAATTTCTTTGAAATTTAACAAATAAGCACCTAAAACAATTATTTGTTTGCTCAAAATTATAGTAAAGGCGTGTTGCAGGTGAACTTTTACTTAATAAATGCACTTCAATGGTCAAATTAGCTGCATTTCGCCAGGGCAGCGCAACAAAATGAAATTGATTTGACGGTCGCTCCAGGTGAGCTGGATGAAGATGGCAGGCTATGGCAAGCCGATTGTGTCATTAATAGCCACTTTTACCTATTACATGACACAACGGCATACCATACTACTCGAGTGCCATCTAGTGGCTAAAAATGTTAGTGTTCAATATTTTCAGTCAGAATGAACTATGATGATCATATCTCAGCCAAAAATTGGATTATAAATATGGGAAAAAAATAAATAAGTTGCTTCGATGTTTAAGTCACAGGGCATGCAACTTATGCAAAAAACTGTGACTTAAAAATATGGTTTTAGCCTGCAATAGAATACAGGATAAAACATATTTTATACTGCCTTTTAGAATAAATTTCGCAATATTTAATGTAACATCAGAATACACTAAATTAGATCTTTAAATTGTGGATGTTGGAATTACTCTTAAAGCTTATTTAGAAAATTAAACTAAAATGAACTCTTAAAAGTAGAGAAAAAAAAAGCCCAGGTTTATTAATTTCCAAATTTCTTTGCGGCCACTTGGTAACAGTTACAACTGAAAATTGTTTGCACTTGCAAAAATGTGTTCCAATAATATGGATTTCATGTTTCATGACACATGAGATGATATTCAGAGTTTCACAGACGCCCTGAGGTTTCTCTGCGGACGTGATTCTCGTTCATAACCATCAATGTAATCCATGTCATCAGCGTGACAGCCTTTGCCATTTTGACCTGCTTATTTGTTTTTTTCTCTGTCTTACACACACACATGCGCACACATGTGCACATGCCCGAGTACTGTAATAGTAGGCTATTTCTTGTCAATCTGGCCACTGATTAATCTTAATAATCACCACAACATAATGTTCTTCCAGAGGTCCAGATTTAAAATAAATAGAATGAATAAAGTAATAATCGTTTATCCTTCTCTTCATTCAACAGTTAGCATGTTTCTTTTTTTTTTTTTTGAATTCCAAATGAAGGGAACTCAACAAGCTGTTTCCTTCATATTGTTATATTCACCACCCACCCACTCCACCATCCTATCCATCAACACAGCAACCAGTGGTCAATGAAGAAAAGGGATCAACTCCTTCTGGTGTGTTCCCTTGGACCATTAAGCATAGGTCCCCACCCTGGGGCCTTTGGGCATGGCTCTGTGCCCTGACAGAGGAGTCTGGGGGAATGCACACCCCGCTGAATGCTTTCTAATAGCTCAGAATCGTCTAATGAGCTTGAAGTTGCAGTGCGCCGTATGGCCACGATCACCTGGGAAAATCCCAATCTGTGCGCCTGAAGACTGGGCTCGGGTGCGAGACCGACACATGCGCACATGAGCACAACAAGAAACACACATTCAATCGGCGTTTTGCAGCCTCAGCAACACACTATTGTCCTTGCAGTGAAAAGAGCTGGAGCATGGTCAGTCACGGTTCTATTAGGAGCTGTGCGCTGGAGGTCTGCTTGTGTGTATCACTATGTCCACATTTTTGTTCATTGTCTCCAGTCTTGCAGTAATTCCTTTGTGTCTTATTTCATCTATTGATCCTCATGTCTCCCTAGAATAAATTATGTATTTCTCTGAAAACAACTGTTGGCAGAGCTAAAATAGTATCTGACAGTCTTGCTTGATTTCTCAATGACCAAAATGATCCATTTCCTCAGTCCTCAAACACTCCCATTCTGCCAGTCTGCTGGTTTTTTTTATATTTTTTTTTTACAAACCTCTCAGAAAGCAGCACATCAATCCTATCCTTTGCCTTTCCTCTCTCAATAATTTGATACTTTTCAAACCTTATTTATCAGCACTGTGTCACTAGCTTTTCATTTACAGAATTGTTGAACTTGTATACTTTATTACTCCTTAAATAGAAAATCTGGCTCGGCAGGCTCATACCTAATCCCTGCACTGGTTGAACACAGGAGGAAGGTTTTGTGCCTTCACATCTCTGATAACTGGAGTTGTAACTCAGCCAGAGACGATGAACGATTTTTGAGTTAAAAAGTTTAGTTGTGATACAAAAAAACCCCAATGTATGTGCATCTTATGTGAATAAAATGAATATTGAATCTCATAGTAAAATCAATGACCAACAGAACGCAAACATAACCAAACGGACTTCTCTTCTAAGAGTTATAACGGAGGCTGCAAGAGAACACCATCAACAGAGAGACACCTGCTGCTGTGTGCACTTCTTGTCCATTCACAAACATTCCCTCAATCTTAGCTTCTTTTGTGATATTGTGCTTAAGAAAAGTTTAGATTTCTTTCATCTCCTTCTGTGCCGTCAAAATTAAAGTCCGAGCTTCATCACTATTACAGCTGAGTGCACATGTTGCACACGGAAATCAGACATGTCTTTGATGTGATCCTATGGAAATCTGCTACTTTATTCCTCTCTCTTTGATTCTTGCAGATGTGCACACTGTCTCCCTTCACACCTGAGATTTACTGTTTCACTTCACTGGTCAATTCAGTGGAGCATTGTGAGTCTTGGCTCGTATAGGCCCCTAAGGGCAGTTCAGGGCACTTACTGCCCCACAGAGGGAGTGCCCGTGGACTCAAGGGGAGGGACAGGGTGGCCCTGTTTGACAGCTCAACACACAAGGTCTGCTGGTGACCAAGGGGCCATCTAGGGGGCCCTAACTATATGCTTTAGATAGCACCACACCCTGGTTCCATCCCCCAAGCCCCTGGGCTGTTGTTCCCTTGAAGAAGAGGGTGTGTTAGCAGAAGAGACCAGGCGAAGACAGGCATGGTCCGGGACAAAAGCTGGTCCTTTGGCCAGCACTGTTCTGCATGGTAGCGGCTGTATTCTTCTCCCCTTTTTTCGCCTTTTTCTTTTCTTTGGGCTAGCCGCCTTTGTGCAAGCATGATGGAAGCTGAAGGGGGGCAGATATGATGGATGGAACTGGGGGGCATGTATGAACTGAGGGGGGGAAGGCACAGGGTGGATCGGTATAGAGGGGCCCAGTGTCGTGCTGCCTGTCTGAGAGGAACGTGCGAGGCATGGGGTGGCCTCGGGGACTCAAGTTAGGGGTCTTTATACCGAGCATGCTTCATTTTGGAAAACATGGGGAAGGTAGATGGGGGAAGGGTGCAAGAACCAGTGAGAAGGGTGGTAAAGAAATGTTGAGGTCTATGTTTGAATGGGGATCTTCCTGCAGTTGTTAAGCGTCAAAAAGCTAATGCAACATTTTAAAGAACAAAAAGACAAATATTCTCCAGAAGACGTTGACGAAGTTTCAGAAACAATGATTACCATACTTCAGGTTGTATCTGCTAAAGGAGGCCATCAATGAGTGATTTGTTATTTTTTATTTTTCCACGTTTTAGTCCGGAATTACAAACTTTCAACACCCGGCAATAAAAAAGACAGTTTCATTCCTGACGCTTACAACCTCAGAAGTGTGATAACACGACTTTTTTTGTTTGTTGTTGTAAAATGTTATGCAAACCTTCAGCAAAAAAGTACTTCAAAAGCAAAATTTCAGGTTAAAAACTATCATTATAAACAGAAAGCATCGTTCTATTGTATATAAAGCAATACTTCAAAATATCTAACCATATCTGACAGTTCTATTCTAACACATCCAATGAAAGATATGATAAATGACTGTACTTATATATCACTTTTCCATCTTATCAAGAACTCAAAGCACTTTACAACACAATCTGTGCCCTCATTAGATCAATCAGTGCTTTATCACATTCATACACCAATGGGACACACACTGGAGGAAATGAGGGGTTCGATGTCTTGCCCAGGGACACTTCGGCATGTGACTGCTGGTGGAATCAAACCCCCAACTCTTGCATTGGAGGACGACTGCTCTAACCACTCAGCCACAGCCACCCTATCTCATATCTCATCAAAGAAGTGAAAAAGATGATCATGTTGTATAGACAACTGTGCACGTAGTGTGTGTGCATGGACTGGGTGCTTCTGTAAGCTGAGGCCAGTTCTCTGGATTGAAAAGTAAAAATGAGATGAAGCCCTTATATTTCATATGAGTGTGTAGGACAAAAGCTGAATACATTGTTTAAATATTCATCATATGTCTATAGTATACTTTAGTTCGGCCAACATCATTTATTGTAATACCACACATGATGCTGTCGTCAGTTTGGAACTTCAGTCTCCCGTTGCCTGCTGTATTAATTTTTTTGTATTCTTCCAGTTTATTTGATCACATTTTAAGGATTAGTAAAACAAGATACCCAAGGGATTAATCTCCTCTGTGGGCTTTCCTTACTGCACCTTGCACTCTGGAATGTCCTCCAAGCAAATCAATGATGGCCTTTTCTCATGTCACTTCCATCTCCCACAGTCCACCTTGCAATGTGGAATGTCCCAATCCATAGAGATACAGGACCATGCCCTTTATACCCCTAGGAGCACCTCTGGGCAATTTGCATCACAAAGCCCCCTTTTAAACGCTGGTCAAATTAAAGAATGTCTTGCTACTTGACAAGTTATAGCAAAAAAAAAAAAAATCATGTCAAGTGTCCACTTTTTTTGCTGGCAGCAGAATCAGTATCTGTTGCTCCTTTTTCTGCTAATCCACTTATTTGTTTCCAAACCTTGTTTGGGTTCCTTTAGCTTATTGTTCAGGTCACTGAATGGAGCTATAGGTCCAGCAGTAAAAGCAGAAACCGCCACACCATTCTTGCTGTAGTCCATTAGATTAACTGGAGCTCTTTGTTGACCCGTACAGACCACCTGCTGCATGACAAAACGCCCCTACGTCAGACATTCACTTTAAATCCATCGAGACAGATAGCTGACCTCCTCCTGGTTCATCAAAGATAGGAAAGACACAAAGAGGAACTCGGTACAGATGTCAATCTTCAACCCATCGGATCCCAATCATAAACTGGCAACCTGCTGGCATGCCCATGGAGGACAGTGATCGGTGTCTGGCAGCATGCTGTTTGTCCAAGGCAGGCAGGCTGGTGGCTGTCACCCAGTGCCCAGAGAGAGACATCCTCTGAATGCTGGGACAAAGGTGTCTGGTCCTCAGGGATTACCCATTAGCATTCTAGTTTGTGTGTTTAACTGGCCTGAATGGGAAGGACAAGAGCCAACAGCCCTGTGTATTCTTAGGCCAGGAAGTGTTACTGTTACAGCCACTAATGCTGCTTTGACTTATGCCTAATGCTTATACATACATGTAAATGAATAAACAGCTGGAGTTTGTTTTGGTATTGTGACAGACTTTGTGAATTTTTACCAGACTGTTATGGAGTCAATGTTTTGCAGGAAAACTCTACAGATTAATTGTAAATTTTGTTTAATGACCTGTTTGCTTCAAGTCATAAGACAAAGTTTGAATGTCATGAATAAGGCTATGAATTTTCCACATTTGTTGTAGTCTCTATGACTTTTTAACATAATGCATATTTTCTTAGTTATCACTATTCTGCTGTTCAGTTGCACAATTATGTTACATAAAATATAAATTGCCATATTTTTCAGACTATAAGGTGCAATAATAATAAGTTCATTCTGACTGATTTTTGAGCGCCGTGTATCACATAAAATCGGTTCGAGATCAGTAAGCACAAACAAAATTAATACATAAGGCTCACTGTCAGTTTTTGAGAAAATTAAAGGATTTGAAGTGCGCCTTATAGTCCAAAAAATACGGTACAGGCCTGGAAAACAACTTCAAACTGACGGATAATTAATGATTCATACACACGAACAGAAGTAAGACTTTATACGCTTTATGAGAAGAGAAATGAAAGCTGCCAGTCATGAAGTCAAAACCGTTTATGAATGTTGATTTTAGATTTTTTGCACGTTCTTTAATGTTAGCTTGGTGCAAAACAAAAAAACCCCACAAAACGCCTGTATGGAAATCTGAATGTGCGATCATCCTTTGTGATTGTGTGTCTGTGATTATGTGAAACACCCCTTTTTTCCTGCTGTTGCTGCTGTGTGTGATTATGTGCTCAGCCTTGCTGGCTGCTGGCTGATAATGACATAAGAGGCCGTGTGTTTGTGGATCTCGTAGCTGAGGAGATTCCCACCGTGCTCAGAGTGTCTGGGCTCTGTGTGTTTTTGGGGTTGCACGCGTGACTTCGCCAGCTGTTCCATTCTCCTGTTGGCCCCTCAACCCTACCCAGCCCTCGTCTCTGGCCGACCCCCTCCTCTCCTCTGAGGCCTGCTCTTCATCTGATAAGGGCTGCACTGGCTGAACCCTCGACAGAGCTCCTCAGAGCCGCTCCACGCTAACAATACAGCCTCCTTCCCGTCCGTGCTCACACCATTTACATGTGAAAACCCTGGGTCTTATCTTCAGTTCACTGAAGCAACGGTACAACAGCCAAGTGAGTGTGTGCTGGTATACATGAGGGGCCATGAAGGAGCTGCACGACAATAAGCGAATTGTGGAATTATATGTGCCCCAAACTACATTTCCACCCATTTTTAAAATTTATTTTATTCTATACAAGAAAAGAACATGAACCAGTTCTTATTCAACATCAGTTGGAAGAATTTTTGCAGTTTTTTTTTCTTCTGCGTTATCATTGCATCATTCTCATCAGCCAAAGGCTCGGTTAATGAAAAATGAAAGACTCCCATGAGAGGAAAGCTTGTCTCTGTGGTACATCTCCTTGGAACATGGCCACAATGGCTGTTAATATTAATTTCAATCCACACACACACATAAATCTCATCACTCGCCTATAAAAACTGCTAACCCAGCTACCCTTCTACTTCTCACTGTCAAACCCCCACCACCATAATGGCTATAAATTCAGGAATGATAAGTTAACACTATTTTAAAATGTAAGTTCCAACGTGCCAGTTCACCAGCTGCCATGCAGAATGGGTACAGGACAGGCCAGAGTGAGAAGTGTGCAGGCTTTTAATTAAAGGCTGTGTAGTTAAGGGCTTGGGCTAAGCAAACATGGGCCTCCAGCGTCAGAGTTTAACAAGAGCTAAAAGAGAGCGAATGAAAAGGAAGACAAATGAGCAAGAGTATACATACATACAT
>NC_056507.1:17327374-17406344 GCF_014905685.2 Nematolebias whitei | reverse complement strand
TATATATATAATATATATTTATATAACTATTTTAATATATATCCATCAAAGCATGATGTGATGGTTGTAAGGTGATAGGAAACACAGCAGTCTGAGATTGTATCTGATGTGTCATAATGTGATGCGGATATTAGGGTAGGATCAGCGAGATGAGATGCAAGGTTGTGGAGGTGGGGACTGGTGGGGAGGATACAATGAAGATGAGTGGCAGCTGCTGAGGAAATGGTTGTTCTTAAACTGGTTGTAAGGAATGTCATTGGGCAGCATGTAGTATCTGAAATATATCAAAGTTCAAAAGTAAAATCGAAGATCTGAGGAAATTGTTTCTTAGATACAGTGATATAAAGAAGTGATCCTAAAACAAACAAAAAAAGTAATTCAAAACATGCTAGTAGCACATATGCACTACAGAAAGCTAAAGTGTGACAGATTAATTTTACAAATCAATGCTTTCCTTGGTTTGGATGTGCATGACAATAGCGACACCTACTGCTGGATGTGTAGAACTGCACAAACTGCTGCAGCAAAAATACATGAGAACATGAACAAAACATGCAAACTTTGATTTAAGTGCTTTCCCTACAAATAGCAATTAAACTTGAAATACTTTTTGACTCTTGGATATTGTAGGTTATAATTGGCATTAATCACCATCTAGGAGCTCTTTATGCTTTTTATTTCCCTCAACATCTGACAGAAAGATAAATACTTTGCTTAAGATTTTCCACTTTGATTTAGGAATAAATTTACTTCAACACCTTCTTATTGACTTTTGAACATCTACAACAAAGGTAGACTCTCTCAAATATACAGTAAAAATCTATCTAATAATTTATATGAGTCCACGTGGTCCAGATGTTTATTGTTTTTAGCAGCTGGAAAAGAGGATTTTATGTGGCTTCTCACACTGTTTGACTGAAATACTTTAAGGAGCTCAAAATAAGTGAAATTATTATTTTCTGCAAATTCTGAACTTGGATACTGTTTTAGTTTAAGTGTATGTAATTCACAACAATCATGTGTTGTTTGTAGTAATTCAAGTGAATCTCTATAACAGGATAGGTTTTACATTATGGCATGTTTCTTGTTCCACTTATACAAACTGAAAGTGCATTTTCTTTTGCTACAAAATCTCTACTGGTTAGGATGTTTTGTCTCTTTGGGGCCATAATCTAGTTAGGACAGCTTTGTAATATGAGTTACACCAGTTAAATTATAACCATTGAAAGTCTCAACAAGATGATAATCCATAAGAAGACAATAAGAGAAAAGTTACGAGTCATGAAAAAGTAAGATGTCTGAGTGATCCAGGACAGACATTTATATTACTTCAAAAGTTCACAATACAGAGAATAGAAAACATCATTTGAACAACTTTACAAATGTGTCAACTACACAAATCAGGGGAAAAAAATAAATTGTGGCAGTGGCATATTTCTAACCTGAGAACTTTTTTCAGTTTTACAGCAAATGGCATGAATTCAGTTTTACTCAATAAACATTTTATGTGTTTATACAGTATAATCAAAGTAAAAGTACACAAGTATTCCTGTGGAGAGCAACATCTTTAAAAAAGGTTGGCATCTTTGGTTCATATCTGCATTATTATGGCTGGCTAATAAAGAAACATGAATCACAGCTACAGTTTCATGCAACACACTCATATTTTATTCCAACAGGTTTTTTTTGCTGGTCTTTATGCACAATTTCAAACAAACCATTTAAAGTATGAATCTTTAAATTTGAGTTTCATCAGTCTCATACTGTTAGGTTTTACTTTGTAGCACACCAGTTCAAACTTTGAAAGACAAAGTCCTGCATGTAAACTTGAAGTTTTACCTTGTATCTTATATCTGACTGATCTTTTGTTTTTTCAAGGTTTATTGTGCCCATGAGGCAAAAAGAATCCAAACAAATTCCTTTGTATTTATCAAAGTTTATGCTCAATAAGCCAGGTATAAGTCAGTCCTTTGTATTTACTTTTTGCTAAAATTAGTTATTGGTCTTCAGACAGATATGAAGTATATTTGATTGGTTTATTAATGTGTTTTCACTTGTTTTTCTATTTAGAGGAATGCTTTATATATATATAAATGTTTTAGCATTATTTAATCAATTATAAATGGTCCTTCACAAATATTTATTTGGAATTTTACACAAAAACACTGGAAAAAATAGGAAATACTGTCAAAAACAATGAAAACAGCTCGATTTGATCTTACGATGATGTCTGGTTCAAAGTCCCATTAAAGAAGCAGCTGGTTAAAAACAATTTGTCTCAGGATTTGTCTCGTATTATGATTCATTTTCACATCAGCAAATCCAATGGATGAACAATCTGTTCATGTGTTTCCACTCGTTTCATGATATTAAATTGTTGTGATTTAAGTGCACTGATTTCATATGAAATGGGATTTAAAATACCAACACAATTATTCTCAACAGTTTTTGAAAACTCCTGTAGATTTGAAAACGAAAACGCAGAAAGGAATTACAACAAACTGCACAACTTCAACTCCAAAGGCTCAAAAAGTTGAGCAGATAAAGACGATTATGTGCTCATCACTTGCTGCAACAAACTGCTAAACACGCCAGTGAGTTGTTGATTACCCCTTCCCTCTTTGCAGAAGTGTAATTTAATTACTTGGATCATTACATAATATTTTTTAATAGGAATACAACTCATTTGAAGAAAAACAAAATAACGAAAGTGCAATAAACTAAAGTGTAATGCAGGCAGGTTGCCAGCAGGGGGAGCCAACACATAGTGTCAGTTTACCAGGAGGAGCTGCAGCTTGAGTGAGCAGCCACTTTGGGGCACTGTTGAGTTTGTCACATCCTGTGAAACTCCTCAGACAGGTCTTTGTTGTGGACTGTCCTGTAGTCTCACACGTCTCTGCACCCGGTGCTTGAGTCCTGCAGATTTTCTGTTTTCCGGTCTCGGAGGTGGTTACAGCTGGTCTGACTCTTCTCTGGTGCTGCAACTCTGCTGAGTGCCTAAAATGACAGTTCTGGCTGTTGTGGGTTCAGAGTGATGGGCTGTGGTGCGGCTCCGATGATCCACAGGATCATCATATTGGGGAAGATTTTCTTCTAAAGGAAGATCCCCATCTGGGAGGTAAGGCGGAGGAGGGAGATCAAACCAAGGAGGCCGGGTACTGAAAAACACAGATCCATTGTGTGAGCTAGTGCAGAATAATGACTCAATACTTTTGACTAAGGCTAAAAACAAAAAAAGGACTTACCGTATTTTTCAGACTATAAGGCGCACTTAAAACCCTTTAATTTTCATAAAAATCGACAGTGAGCCTTATAATCAGGTGTGCCTTATGCATTAACTCTGGATGTGCTTACTTCTATTGAACAGATTTTACGTGGTTATCGTGAATGAGCTGAATAAAGTTTGACTTATCTGACTGTTTTGTTTCACTTAATGCGCCTTATACTCCGGTGCGCCCTGTAGTCCGAAAAATACGGTACACAGAATAATTCAAGCAAGTTATTTAAAGAAATTAAATTTCTTGGTTAATTATATTGTTAATTAGATCGTTTTATTTAAAAAAGTTAGATCAAATAAGACACGGGTTATTCCTTAAAGCTGTAAGTTGGAAAACAGCAAGAATTGATCTTTGAAATGAAACAGTCAAGTTTCTTCAACCGCTCTTCTCTGTTTTCTTTTATCTGAGCAAACGTTCAAACTGCAACATTCTGCTTTTGTTTATTAATAAATGAGATAAACAAATTTGAAGATTAAATTATTGTTGCAAATTACATAAAAGCACCACTGGGACAGTTGCTGACGGATGGTTTTGATAGGATGCAGATTATTCTTCTAACAGGAGACTTTCAGCACCAACGTTTCTGCCTCCGCCTTCTGCTTTATTGTTTACAGTGCAGACAAACTGCAGCTGACAACATCTGCACAGCTGTTGGAATCATTACTCCTCTCACCTGACATCCAGAACAGCTTCTGTGTATGACGGAGGCGAGTCCAGAGACAGCGAGGAGGGATACAGAGTCCCAGACAGCAGCTGTAGTGCTTGAGGGATTGAGCTGTATGGGCCTGCTGCGCTGGGCGACCCAGGAGAGAGACCTGGACCTCCGGGATGCATGTTGCTCTGGTCCAGGATGACCAAACGGGACAGCAGGAGGGGCTGGTGATGATGTGAGCTCCCTCGAACACTTCTGGGCAACAACACGCTGCGTTTCCTCTGGTGATGAAGAACCAGAGCCAGCAGAGCCACCACCAGCACGAATATGACTGCGCTGCCGATCACAGCGTAGGTGATGCTGGGGTAATAGCGCAGATGATAGTCCAGCGTCACGAAGTCCTGAAAGTCCTGGCTGGGAGCTTCTGTGAATGAGAGGAGGGAGATGGTGCATTGGAGGAGGAAGAATGGAGTTTGGTGTAGAACTAACACAAGGAATGAAAGGAGGACGGGTGGAGAATGGGAGGCTGAGGAAATGAAGACGAACTGTAGTTGAACAGGTGGGGGGTGGGGGTGAGGGGGGGAGGAGATGAAAACAGGAGTGGAGGAGACAGTCCAGAAAATTCTTTTCAGGTTTATTTCAAACTGTATTTGCTTTCATTTAATAGCATCAGCCAGCTCTCCCAACAAGCTCCACAGGATGTAAGGAGTGAAGCGTCCACTACAGAACCCCCCCCCCCCCCACCCCCCCAAGATGGAAAGAAGGCACCATACATTTTAATAGGAAATAAAAAGAAGTAACAGAACAGCTGAATTATTTTTTTTTTAAGGGGGCAAATTAGCCTCCGGCGTTTTATTTAATTTAAAATTTGACTCGAGCTGCATTAAAGATGAGAGAAGGCCGGGGGGGTGGGGGGGTGGGGGTGGTGTCACACGCTGCTGAGTTTGTCACTGGAACAGTCTGCAAACCATTTTAAGGTCCGGGGAACTCGATGCCCACGGTGAGAGCTGAGCCTCACGGTAACAAACTCCGAGCGAGCCACTTCACAGCTGAAAACGAGGTAAGGGGCGACTGTAATGCCTGAGAACACTGCAGCTTATTATTCCAGATAGGATGAGGGAATAGCACTTAAACATTTCCACTGACGGATATTACAGCGAGAGAGTTTCAATCAGGCGCTCGGGATGGAGCTCGTGTAAATGGTGTTTTGGCTTATCAGCTGACAGCACTGTTACAGTAAGGAGACGGGAAGGAATCCTATTTATTACCAAGCTGCAGAAAGGATGTGCTAATGAGGAACGAGCTACATAAAAGCATTTTACAGTTGCTGTTCCAGTTCAAATTACACTTATGCCTCGAGGGACTGTGAACATCAAACGTCTGTGCATCTCGTAAAAAAGCTTAAAACACTCAACGGAATACTTCCTGTCTTCCACGCTTCCATCGTTCTACTTAAAAGTTGATGCGCATTAAAAACTAAAGGCCTCACACGCACTTTTATCAGTCTGCTGACCAACGAGCTGGCAGGATATTGTGAAATTGCTTGCCAGGAAATGACCGTTACCAGATATCTCAAGTTGGAATCAATAGGCTGTAAATGTTTCCATCTGTTAGTATTAGACCCCAAGAAACTGCAAAGCCCGCAAGCCCTTTTGGAGCATTTTAAAGAATTCCAGATTTATAGAGACTTACTGGCTCTTTGGGGATGAGGTGTTTAGTCCTGCATTGAGATTCCTCTCACATTTGCGAGGAAGAGGTGCAGAGTCTCAGAGAATCAAAACAAATCTCCAGAAAAAGCACAAACCAATGTGACTCGTACACTGCGACACAAAGATGTGATTCACGATCTGAAATGTTTATAGTTGTACACGGGAATTTGAAATTGTGTGGTATAAAATCCTATTTTTGAAGAAAAAAAAAAAGTGCTGTGGAAAATGCAGATACAAGCAAAATGCAATGGTTTTAAATGCTTTAGTCAATTCAATTCAGTTTATTTATAAAGCGCCAAGTCACAACAGAAGTTGTCTCAGGGCACAGAAACATTCATATATAAAAATAATAATTTAACATTATTTATCTGAGGAGCAGACTGCTTTGAGTTTAACTTCATCACAGAACTCTCATCTTGAGCAAGCATGAAGGCGACAGTGGAAAGGAAAAACTCCCTCATGAGGAAGAAACCTTTAGCAGAACCAGGCTCGGGACAAGCGTCCATCTGCTTCGACCAGCTGGGTTTGAGAGGAACAGATACACAATGGCAGGTCAAGAATCACATGTTAAGATAAAAATAGTATCAAATTAAAATTATTAAATTTTAACAATTCATTTAAAGAAATTAGGTCAATTTGTTCTCCAGTAGTCTAAGCTTATAACAGCATAACAAGCCAACCAACTATAGGATTTATCAAAAAGGAAAGTCTTAATCCCAGTCTTAAAACTGGACAATGTCTCAGCCTCACGGACAGAAACTGGAAGTTGGTTCCACAAGAGAGGAGCCTGATAACTGAAAGATCTTCATCCCATTCTGCTTTTGGAAACTCTAGGAACCGCAAGTAAGCCTGCAGTCTGAGAGTGAAGTGCTCTGTTGGGAAAATATGGAACAATGAGATCTGTAATATAAGATGGAGCTAGGTTGTTGAGAGCTTTGTAGGTTAGAAGTAAGATTTTGAATTCTATTCTGGATTTGACAGGGAGCCAATGGAGAGAAGCTAAAACTGGAGAGATATGATCTCTTCCACTAACTCCAGTTAAGATTCTGGCAGCAGCATTTTGGATTCACTGAAGACTTTTTAAAAAAGTATTTGGACACCCAGATACCAAACCATTACACTAGTCCAGTCTAGACATGACAAAAGCATGAACCAGTTTTTCTACATCATATTTATATAAGATGTTTCTAATTTTAATGATATTACGCAGGTGGAAGAAGGCGGTTCTAGTAAAGTTTTTAATGTGGGGGATAAAAGACATGTCCTGATCAAAAATAACACCAAGATTTTTAACTTTAGAGCTGGAGGCCAGATTAATGCCATCCAAGGAGGGAGAAAGAATGAAAAATTTAGTTAGACAACTTGTGTAACCGAAGCGAAAATCCTTATGTGAGAAATAACATTTGATTGTTTCTGAAAAACATGAAAGCATAAATCAAATTGAGTGCCCACTTTCTGTCTAAAACAATGTTTCCAACTGTTTTTCATCACATCTCATCTCTTTGAATACTAGGAGAGTTTAAAACTGGGGACACCAAACTGAAGGACGATACCCCTGCAGGAGGATTTTTTTAATATCACTGTTACCCATTGGCTCTCAATTGATCTAATTAGTTTTGCAATATTGCTTTACCAGGCTATTTCTTTTTGCCAAATCATTAAAACTTGAAATCACATTGCTGCTAGAATAAAAATGAGCTACTGCTTTTCAATATTACAGCTCTTTTATTTTAATTAAAATCGTATTTTATATAGTTTGCAAATCGTTGAAATGCATTATGATTGATTAAATAACAGTCTAAATACGACCAGAGCATCAAAAACTGGAGTAGACAGCAAGCCATGAAAATATTTGCTAACTAACAAGTTTGTGGGTAAAGGAGGGGTTACTTCTCTTACAGGTGTTGTAGCTTGTGTGTGATTGTCGATGGCACGGCCACCTAAAATAATTTCACCTGACCTCGAATCAGTTTGGGACAAACTGTTTCACTGTTGTTTCTACATGTTAGATTAAGACAAAAGAACATTACGGGTAAGGATGCACAATACTATCAGCATGGTACCAGTATCAGCCGATATTAGCGATAAAGTTAAATATCAGACATCGGACATCCCATTAAAATGACTCACCGATATAAAAGACGCTGCTTTTTAAATATATATTATATATTTGTATAGTGTTAAATAATTTCCAGCCCCCCTTTTGACATTGTCATTTGGTAGCAGGACAAACTGACTAAGACCATGCAGAATAATGTAGTATTTTAATTCCACAGCAGAGAAAGCTATGTAGTCTCTTTAAGTAGGTATAGGGAAAAATATCAGTATCAGTTATTGGCCAAATAAGTTTTAACATATCACCACGGACCCGTCTAATTTATTATGCATTTGCCAGCCAGCCAGCCATCGATCGTGGCGGCTGGAGCCACTAGCTCTCCAGTGTTCCTCCGCCTGCACCAGCTGAGTGAAGCAAGCGCGCACGAGAGGACTCACTGTTGCAGTTCTTAGAAATTTAAAGCATCAGTCAAAAATTGTGGCATGAATATGAAAAAAAAAAAACATATATAAGTCGTTTCAGCGTATAAGTCACAGGACTGACAAATCTATGCAAAAAAACTGCGACTTATACGCCGGAAAATACAGTAGGCCTACTTGTCGGGGATTTTTACTTTACAAAAATACTAACCCATATTTTTGTTAGAACACTGTGGATGACGAGGCATGCGTACAATAAGTGTTTTTTTTCTACTTGTTTTCCTCCTCTTCTAGACATCATGTTGTTTGTTTCCTCTGTCTACCTGACCTTGAAGCCCTGGGGGAGCTTCTGCAGTGTGTGTAACTGTGCTCACACATAATGTTGAATTCCCAACAACAACTAGCCTGGCATGCAGCCTATTTATGTGCCCGTGTTCAGTCAGGGGCCCCATGCCTTAATTAAATTTAATCTAATTCAGATGCTCCACCCGCACGCTGCCCCAACGAAGAAAACCAGCCAATAAAACAAGCCCCCCTTGACCCCTCCCTTGTGATTTAAAATTGGCTAGTCTTTTACGCAACCAATTAATCATGGACCGGACTCTCAACACAGAGAGACGAAAACAAAGAGGAATTATTTCCATAATTACCTATAAAAAAAAAAAAAGGGGGCTGAAATAAAGAGATCCCACCCCTGCCAACCTGCACCGCCTTTCAGGTTTCCGAGCATTCCTCTGGGAGCAAAGAGAAACACGCACAAAAGAAACTCATAATGCTGCAACGTGAACAATGGGAGCGTCTTCGGAAGAAACGTGATAGAGAGCTGAAAGGCTGCTGCGAATCACAGAGGGGATGAAAAGACGAGCAGAAAAAAGGGAGACTGGAGCAGCCTCTCTTTTTTTGTGTGCCTCTGTCCCCACTTACTGTGTGTGAGATTGAATTTTGGGTTCTGTTTCACAACGCTTTCACGGTTGTAGTAACATCGTCTGAAGTTTAAAAGCAAAAATATGTGACTACTGCAGCAAGGGTAACTTAAAGAATTTCTGTAAAAGAGCAGGTGTTTAGTACAATTTAAAAACTTATTTTTTTATTTCATTTTGAACCCAATTTGGCTGTTTTCTTCATCACAAGTTTCCTGATGTATCATAGCTGCTTATGTTCCCATTTGACATCTTTGGTGTATTTTTTTTGTCCTTTATTATTATTTTCTACTTTGCATGTATTATTTGCATCCTCATTGTGTTTTTAATCTACATATTGAACTACATAGTCCTTAAAGTTATTATTTTATATCTCTCTACAGTGTCCTGTACTAAAGCTCTTTTTTAGATGACTTTGAACTAAAACATGAAATTACAGTAAATCAAATAACTGCACACATTTAGTCCATTCATTGCAGAATGTTGTTTTAAAACTTGTTTTGAATTGTGAACTTTTCTGCAAGGACCTTTTAAATTGCATTTAATTTTGACACTTTATCAGATTTTCTCCTGATATGATTCCACCACAGTTAAGAACTGAAAGGGAAAATGGCAACGGAAAACAAAACCAAATAATGAAAACAAACAAATAAACAAACAAACAAAAAAAGCACTTTTTTTTCTGTTCTTTAAATTATGATGAACTTTTCTTCTAAGCAGAACCGGACCACATCATCACTTATGATACATGCTGGAGCACACCAGCCATTTCACCAACAACCCAGTATATATTAATAAATAGTCAGTGACCAAGCAGATATGTCTTGTCTAAGAAGTTATTGACAGGAAAAACTGCTAAAAACCTAAATGCTAACAGTTTATCCATTCCGATGTATCTGCTCCCAGTGGAAATGATACATATGCACATTTAAACAGCTGCACAGATGCACCTTGACTCTAATAACCTCATTCTGCAGCTCCCCCAGTGACCCCAGCACCTCTCGCACTGCATCCATACTGTATTCATAAACTCCCAAACCTTCCATATGTGCAGGCTTGGGGAGAGGGGTGAGGTGCAGCCTTTCAAACAGGCCACTTTAATTACATCAGAGTGCCTTCTCCTCACATCTCAGCCTCTCCGCTCTCACCTCCACTCCACTACTCCCAGTGCAATTTAGGTCCCTCTCTTGTTTCTCCTCTGCTGTTTCTCTTGCCCTCCCCTCATCTCTCTTCTTTCCTCCTCACTCACTATTTCACGATTTGCTCCCTTCATATTCCACATCTTTTCCTACCGTTATCGAGATGACATGCGTATTGTCTTTATAATATACAGCAAACGCACCAAGTCTGGAATAAGAACTCATTAGAAACTAGCAAACCCCCTTCGTAGTATCATCAATACATTTCCAAGCTTTAAAACATTTTTGTATACAGATATCTATCTACCCCCCACCCCCACCCGCATCATTAAAATACCTTAAAACGAGTGAAAAGAATGATGGAAACACTTAACGGTCCCAGAAGACATTGCATCTGAAAGAAATGGAGTGAGAGAAGATGTGTACTGTCCTAGTTTGAGCACTTTACACATAGTTTCCAGAAACTTAACTTTGAACTGGCGGCTTCAAACTAGACTTAAATCTATTTAAAGAGACTGAGACCCCCCACTGAGTGCTCTATTCAATAGAAGGGACACACTCCTTTCCGCCTGCATGTCTGAGGACCATCCTTTCCAAACCTTGCAAATGCTTTCTTTTCTCCTTCACCTTTGTGTGAAATGAAAGGAGCTATGAGAGTACTTTCTATCTTTGTAACTACTCACAATCTAATTTTTTTTATACCTCATGGCATTTCTTTTTTTGTGCCATGCAGAATGACACAACCATAATGGATTCCAACATGATGGATTCATCCTTTTTTTTGCCTTTATAAGTAGTACACTAAAGATAAAAAGACAACTAGAAAGCTAACATTTATGTGGCTGCACCTTTGAATTAGATATTTCAAGCTCATGTGTTTGTGTGCCTGTGCGTTTAAAGCCATCGTTAGGTAGGGTCCTTGAAAGAAAAGCAGATTCATTTTATAATCTGGCACAGCCTACAAGCAGAAAGAGAGGAAGCGTTCATATCATCAAAATATGCGTTAGCTGGAATTTTATCAAAGAAGAAGTCCACTGAGAGATGCCACAGCACAAGATGAGGCAGAATATTGGTGCACAGAAAACCATTTGCAGTTTCTGAAGCAAAGGGAGTGCTGCTGTTGGTGCACAATGGGCTACTGAACATGCAGTGATTAATACAAGATGTGAAGCCCTCTTTTGTCTGCCTTTAATCAAACTGTGCTGCAGATCAACAGCAGACCAGCCGTTGGGTTGAAGAGATACAAGCTCTCTTTTGCTAACGAGCCAGTCCCTTTGTTCTGACTGGCTATCTGCCATTGACTAAGCTAACTAAACAATGTCTGGCCACGCTCATCTCAGGAGAAGCAAAATCAAATAAAACAAACTCGAGCTAATGAAACCCTCTACAGATCCTAAATGCCACACTTAAAAAGCAGATGAAGACAGTGAATGAAGATATACTCCTTCTGCTTTGTTCCTGGCAGAGGAGGCAAGGACTGAAACGATACGCTGTAATTTTGCTTTACATTAAAGACTAGACCAGAGCAGGATGGGGTGGAGGGCAGGGGAGTAATCAGCTCTTATTGTTGTCTTTGTATGCTTTGCTCCTGAAGTGCAGTATAGTTTCATTTAGTTCCTAGATGTTGGTCACAGCAGTGCTTTGACTGATGCTGTTAAAAATGTGGGATTGTTGACCAGTGCAGATCTTCAGACACTGCTGATTGTGACTGCAGAGAAGAGGAGAAGAGAAGAGAAGAGAAGAAGAGAACCACTAGGTGGCAGGAAGATCACATATATGTTGGCCATGCAGAAGCGTTACTGGGAGGCCATCCAGTGAGTGGAAGAGTGTGAAAAGGGTGGCATGCCATCTGCTTTAAAACGTACCAATAAACACGTCCACACTTGTGGCATTAATGTTTTACATATACACCAGTTAGGAATTTGTACATTCTGCAAAGTTTGGTGTTAAAAAAAAAGTATAAATATCAAGTTCAAGTCAAAGTTTATTGTCATTCGCATCACATGTGATGAGGTGGAACAAAATTATGTACTCAGGGTCCCAGTTACACCCAAAAATAGCAAAAAATATAAAGCATAAAAAGAACCAGTATATAAGGATCTAAGATATATGCTAAATGAACACCAAACAGTACTCTAAATTATATGATATACGCTAAACACTAATAATGTAAAACAGTATGCTGAACAACAGCAGCCCGAACATGAGTCTGTGTGAGCAGATGGGTACGAATGAAAACAACAGCATGAGATAATCAGCAGAATGAGATCAGCAGCACAGATAAGTCACATGTCACTAATTAAAGCGTTATTAGTGATTTTTCTCCCTCTTAGTGATAATCCTGATTAGGGATTTATGAGTCTAACAGCTTGAGGGTAGAAGCTGTTCCTCAGTCTAGTGGATGACCACTTTTTCACACTTTCATTCGTCTAAAAGAAGCAAGGGAAAATGGTCCAACAAGTCTTTCATCCTTTCCCAAAATGAGCTCACTAAAGTGCTGCCACATGGTGGTTAAACCAAAAAAAAGAGGTGGAAACTATTAACAAAAACGTGTGGCTTGTTTGGTGCAGTCATCTCTTTACTGTGTGCACGCTCCACAATGAAGACATGTCTACAGTATAGAGGTTTAATAGTTGAAAAAACTAAATTTTAAAGTGGCTGCAGCGTATACGAGCTCAATAAACAAAGCTACAAATGCATTTAAAAACTGAAAGCGTCTCATTTTCTCTTTTTAACTTTGCTTGCAATTAAACCCAAGTCTACATCTGAAAAGTAACACCACTCGGCTGGAACTACAACACACTATTTTCTCTTCAACTTACATTTAGTAAAATTTGGTCTTATCACAAAATTGTCAAGAAATGGGAATGTGACTATTTGTCAACAAAAATCCTGATGTTCAAGTGGCAATTCCATGCACTTCCCCCCCCCCCCAAAATGTTTAATGACCTTTGAAACATCCACATTTATTGTTGTGAAGCAGAGCTTGTAGTGTTTTTTAATTGGAACCTAATCTTCTTGAAATCCAGATAAATGAAGATGATTCAGTCATGTGATGCTGACAGTGTTTAAAATATAAAGTGTTAATGCAAAACAATACATATTTTTAAATAAAATAGTCTTGTATATATAGATAAGACATCAAAATATGGATTAGCCCTTTTAATTTAACACATGAGTGCCTCACCTCTTCACAAAGTTGCAGAAAGAAAAGCTTTGTAGAGAGTGGTGAAGGCTGTTGGAGTCAGCCTCCCCACCATCACAGACATCTACACCTCCAGATGCAGGAAGACGGCCAACTGCATCATGAAGGACCCCACTCACCCAGCACACACACTTTTTGCTGCTCCCCTCAGGAAGGAGGGCATTAAGGCTATCTGCCATTGAGGATAGATAAAATGATTTTTATTTGGGTAATTCATGTTTAAGGTATTATTCAACCAAATCAATACTTAAATACGCTGATCTTAATTAATTATAAAAGCTTTTTAATTACCGTATTTTATGCCATACACGTCACACCGCCCTATAAGTCACATCAGTCCAAATTTGTCTAATAAAATGGAAAAATCCATAAAGGCGTTGCTTCGCCGTATATGTCACATCTACTATGAGTCAGCGCTGACGCGTTGCATTTGTTTCACGTCACCGCTCACAATCCGGAAACGTGGGCCGGTGTTGTGCCAAAAATCGATTAGCTGTCAAATGGCAGAAGCGGGAGCGTGCACGGGAAGACTTTAACAAGAATTTAACAAGATTAAGACTTAAAAACAATTATTTGTTTGCCCAAAATTATAGTAAAGGTGTGTCTCAGTCTAACTTTTCCTTAATAAATGCACTTTGACGGTCAAATCATCTGCAATTTCAAAAGTATTCGATGCCTCGGTGCTCTGGGAGCACGCAAAGGGAGGAAATCAGGAAGGAGGAACGCTACGCATTTCTTCAAAATTTAACAAGATAACCACTTAAAGCAATTATTTGTTTGCTTGACATTATAAAACGGTGTGTCTCAGTTGAACTTTTACTTAATAAATGCCCTTCAATGGTCATATTAGCTGCGTTTTGCCAGGGCGGCGCAGCAAAATGAAGCCGATTTGATGGTTGCTCCAGGCGAACTGGACAAAGGTGGCAGTCTATGACAAGCCAATTGTGTACTTTTATCTATTACATGACACAACAGCATGCCATACTACTTGAGTGCCATCTAGTGGCTGAAAATGGGAGTGTTCAATATTTTTTGTCAGAATGAATGAAAACGGTCATATCTCAGACAAAAATTGGTTTATAAATATGGGAAAAAAATCCATAAATATGTCGCTTCAGCATTTAAGTCACAGGGCATGCAAATTATGCAAAAAAAAAAAAAAACGTGACTTATATGCTGAAAAAAATGGTAACTGCTCTCATTTCATCTTCAATCCAAATGTCTTAAATCCTACAAAAAGTTAAAGCCTTTTTGTTTTGGAGATGTAAAGACAAATTATCTTGTAGATCCCAGAATAAAACTAATTTAAAGATTTTACCCAACTATTTGTACCTTTAAATTTTCCAACTGTTTTCAAACTGTTCCCTTGAGACCCTAAGGACATGCATGCTGTAGTTAAATGTCCAATCACCCTTTCTGACCTCCGTTAAGCATTAGAGATTTTCACTGCCAACCTTTGCTGCCAACCAACTTCCCTTTGTTGGAACATGAAACACTGACTGATTGAAAGCCGTTCTGCTAAAGCACTCTTGAAGCGAAGCACACAAACCGCACTGCAACAGCACTTTTCCAGATCCCTTTGGCAGCACACGATTAAAATTCATGCTGAGCATTGCCAGCCTGTTCCTTTAGCGGTGGCTTGTCATGTACTGTATGGTGATCTACGAGATGTTTCGTCTCATTAGTTTACCTAGAAAACAAAGGAATGAAACCTTTCTGGTGTCCTAATGCTTTGTTGGGAGCAAGGAAACAAGCCCCTGTAGTTATGATCAATTTTTATGTATAGTCTTTTGTCTGTGTCCACTTCTGTCCTCCTATCTGCCTGTTCCTGTGTGTGAGCTGTGCTTTAATGCAAGGAAAGTTTCCATGCTTCATCAAGCCTCCATTTGCCTGTCCTGTAATAACTTTGCTCGCTCCATTGCCTGCCACTATCAGACCCCCACCATAACACTCACTCACCGCTTATTCAGTCACCACAAGAAAAGTGGAGGGGTTAGAGTTAATGAATGACTTCAAGATCTGGAGAACATCCACAGAGAAGGAGAAGGAGGGAGAATAAAGTGAATGGTTACTTTCAGCCAGGTGACAAGTATAAAACACTGTTAATGGAAAAAACTGTCATCCAGGAGGCAAAGTGGTGACATCAACAGAGACTGCAGAGAGGCAGCTGACACATGCGGAAAACAACTTAGGGGTAACAAAACCATGAGCATGTGCCAAATAACATGTTGTAGCACTTTGCTGGTGTACAAGGCCTCGTCCGTGTCAGTGTAAATAAGTCAATGGGACCCTTGCAAAGCAAATATGCTTTAATTCATGCTATTTTTGGAACTGCTGTTTTGCAGTGTTTGAATTAGGGGATCAATAGTTACACCCCAGTCTAGTAAGGGGCAATAGCACACTGGTTTGTTAACGGTTTGTTCAGAGTAAAAGAAGAAAAAAAAAGTGCTTCAAGAAAGACATTTGAAGCAAATTTTGAGTCTTTGTGACACCTCAGTAAAACGTTGTCTAAATGTGGATAAAACCACCTTTTTATGGACATTTTGCCATTGCTGCTGGTCCATTTGGTCACAAAAGTCTAGACTGCACTCGGTGAACTGCAGAAGGAGCTGGCAAGACCTTGCAATCAAATAAAGGAGACAAAATGTATGTCACACAGATCAGGCTGTTAACTGGATGGACACGGTGACTGTCACTTGCTTCAAGATACCCACCATCGTATGAGCCTCAAAAACATTTATGGTGTCCAATGTAAGCCTCTACCTTCAAACCTTTGCACCTGACCAGGAAAGACCAAAACCCATGGTATTATCCAATTAGGAAAACCTAATGAGGTTAAACTGTAGAGCCAAGGGTGTTAGGATTAGCACAAATCAATAAGAGAAAGCTTTTTGTGGCCAATTTAAAGGAAAAACAAACTGAAATAAAGAACAAATAAAACATAAGCTGCCCGTTTAAATAAAGAAATTAAATTATTCTAAAAAATAAATCACTTTCACTTTCAGTAAAGAAAGAGTAAAACAGGGGTAAATGGGATGAAGAGAAGTCATTGTAGAGGCAGCTCTGATGTGTAATCAAGGCTAAAATATTTCCTGATCCTGAAAGAAAGACAATAATAAATTTGATTTCTGTTTATGGGTCTTATAGAGTTAGACTTAACAAGAGAGGTGACTTTATGGACACCCAACCTATTGTTCTTTGGGTAACATGTTGCATGCTTCAGCTGAAGCACCCACGAGAGAATTTCATGTCTTTTTTGGAAAGCTTTTAGTATAATGATGTGGTTGAGAGGGGTTTATATTTTTCCTAGAGAAAAAACTAAGAATAGGGAGGGTGAGAGGTTGCTCAGGATTGTTGAAGCCCTTTAAATAAAAGCTTGTCCCACTGGTCCTCACGGGTAAAATCTCCATGGCAACTGTTCTTTGGCACCAAAAGGTGAGTTAGGAATGAGTGTTCAGGTGATCGGTAGGCACAAACAAAACCGCAAACAGAACGCATGCGCACAAGTCGCCGATGTGAGGTGAGGGAACAGAGTATTGAAGCTGCACAGATTCTTGTTCGGGGCCAGCATAAATGCAAAGCGATGCCTACTCAAACGTTTTGATCAAGCTCTGCAGGACAGACAGACGACTGTTGTAAATTATAGCCTACAGGCCTCTCTGACAGAACAGCCTGCAGGGAGGACACGTAAAAGCAGAAACCCTAACTCATCTCACACAGCAGGGGACACAATGATGATAGGGAACAACTGCATATAAATGTATAAATGTTAAAAAGTTCCTGAAGTTAAGACATACACTTTGTGCAAAGGAGTGGAAATGTAAACAAAATAACGATGCAAACAATAGTTTAAGATTAAGAATAAAACCACAGGAGGTTGTTTTGAAAGTCCTAAATACATCCCACCAATATTCCATTCAAAATGTCCCTTTACTGCCTTTATCAGTCACCCATTCCTTAGTTTCAGTAGTTGTGGTATTCATTTATTAGGCTTTGCCTATTTGAATTTCACAGGAATACAAGATATCCTCATCATAAACATAAACACACAGTTGCCACAAGAAAATGAAAAAAACTAAATGTTACAATGGAAGATATAGAATGGTTTTTAAATTACTCCGCAGTTTTTGAGCTAAAAAATGACAAGGGAAAAAGAAGATATGTAGTAAATTTACATAAAAATCCATCCTTTATTTATTCATAGGATGTACATCCTGACAGCAACATTATACATAAAAAAATGGCAAAATATAAACTTTATTTTTTTTTTTTTACTGTGGTTTATCACTAATAACTTATTTAATTTAAAATAAGTTCAGCAGACAACAGATACAGGTGGGGCTTGATTGTAAAGTCACGTGATGTCAGTAGCAAATTAGCTGAAAACATTAGGAAATTAAGTTTTTGGTGCATAGAATGGCACCCCTATTGCATGGACATTTGGTAAAAAATACCTTTTTGGACACGCACAGTAAATAAAAATACACCAACACTGAGAATAATGCAGCAACAGGGTCTTTGTTCTGCAGCAAGACCAATTTATTAATAATCAAATAGTATTGTAGTATGGAAAACCTCCTACTACTGGAGTCAAACAAATTTTCTTTCAAGTACTGTGCTCACTTTATCTGTGATCTTCTCTCTCAGTCAGTTTCCACAAACGTTTGCTCTTTTCACCACTAAGTGAAGTTTCACAGCCAGTTAAAAATGTTGCCCATTCTTCAAAGCATTTAGAAATATCTCTGTCATTGAGAGCTTCAGATAAACACATTTTTGACTTAATCAGTAGCTTCGAAATAGTTATTATATCCTTCCATAAAAAAAAAAAACAAGTCATTAGCTACAATTTATTCCGTTTCTTGCAGTTTTCGTGCACCATGTTTGCGAGCTCTTCCTAAGCCAGATTCACACAAAGCACTTTTATGCCCCATTTTCACATCACAAACAACTGTTAGAAATGGCAGATAAATGGACCAGATGCTCAATTCATCAGGCTTGTAGACACTCCACAGATTGCAAATAAACGTCCATCATGTCAGAAAGGGAGAAGCTAATAACTAACATACAACAACAAAAAAAAAAAAAACGCCAGAGATCGTGTTTCGAAGGAAGTGCAAACATCTCAGGAAACAGTTATATTTGGTTAAAATGTTATGAGCGCAACCAGGTTTCAACTATGAAAATTTAGTGATCCGAGAAAATAAAAAAATAAAAAAGAAACTGGCCATTCTTTACACAGAGACAAGTCGCTGACCCACCAGAAGCATCTTGTGACGATGATGATATTGAAAAAAGATAAGACATGTGGGCACACTGTTAATTGAGCTTTAACAACTTGATAAAGGTCAGTCAGATGAGTTGGGGGTTAAATCACGTGAAAAACGTTCTGCTACTGAAGCTAAATTTGCTGAAATGAACACTGATAATACATTCTCTGTATGATGTAAGTTCTCCAAGTTTGAAGAACTACAATGTCATGGAAGCTCAATAAGGTTAAAATAGCTACAGCATGCGGTGATGAAAGGTCACCAAAGCTGAGAGATTTGTAATAAACGTGTCGTAAATGCTTGATCTTGTTATTGTAAATGGACTGCACTTATATAGTGTCTTTCAATCTTATCGAGATACTCAAAGCGCTTAACACTACAATATATGTCCTCGTTTACCTATTCATACAGCACTACAATATCTATACAAAGACTAATCAGTGCTTTATCACATTCATACACTGAGGGGACACACATCGGAGGCAATGAGGGTTCAGTGTCGTGCCCAGGGACACTGCGGCATGTGGCTGCTGGTGGAATCGAACCCCCAACTCTTGCATTGGAGAACAACTGCTCTAACCACTCAGCCACAGTTGTACAAGAATGACTATCATAAGAAGAGCATGTAACCCTTGATTTAACTTGTTTCCCACCACAAGGAATTATCCCTTATGTGAAAAGCTTACTGTAAAAAACTGTTATTATATGATCGTTATCAATTTATCTTGGTGTCTGCCTGATGTGTGAACCTGTGTTAAGATATTAATAAAATAGTAAATACTATTTCCACTCGACCTTGCAGTGTGTATCAACCAATTATTTGTGTAGAATGAACCCAATAGGATTTAAAAACTGTAAATCTCTATCAGACACCTTTAAAAACACGAGACAAAACTGAACATAATGTAAAAACAACTTGACTTTAGAATAGGTATAGATGGAATGAAAATTATTTTCAACTGTTTTTAAAGGTTTGATGATAAAAACTTAAAGAAGAGTCGCAGCTGGAATCAAATTACAACATATATAACTACCGGTATTAAGCTACTGTTTTTGAAAGATTTTTTTCAATCTCAGTCCTGGAAACTGTATAAAAATGCCCAAGAAAAACATCTGCATTTAGGCTAAAAACATTCAAACAGCCAATCTCGTGATGCTACTGAATACATTTAAAGGGAACTATGTAATACAGTATTCCAAAATAAAATAAGCCAACATGTTATACTACAGGAAACACCTATACGAGTTTAAAAAAATGGTTGAACTTTATTAGGAATCAATCATAAAATTACATCCATGTAGCTGTCAGAGCTGTCACAATGTCTTTGCAAAAAAAAGCCTGCAGGTAGATGGTTAGTACTTTTTCAACTCTCCTATGGGAGCTGTCCCCACATTCACATATGGCAGTGATCAAACCAGTGAAAAAACCTGAAGCTTGTCTTAGGTGGAATGAGTTTTCTGTGAAAACGCTGCTTTTTTATTAACCACATACAGTAAGTGGCTGTTAAGGCATCAGTAGTTTTAACACAGCCATTCGCAGGTTCATTGGATCAGTTCATTCCAAGTAACCCAGCAGGCAAAGTAAAATAACAAAACACCAACATAAATAAAAGAGACGACGTTCTGGTCATGCGTATCTTTCCATAATTGAACTTGTAACTTGCCAGACAGAAATGATTGCAAGAAACAGAGAAAAATCAATTTAGTAACATGCTGAAATAGAAAAAAATACGTAAAAATGACTATCATAATATACAAATACTGCTTTACTCTCATTTTAACAATGTGGAAAAATATATACGTACATATATCCATGTTTTTCAAGACAAGAGATAAGTATAGGCAGACTGCTAAAGATTGTTAAAGGTGCAATAAAAAGCTGGTCACCTTCCACCCACTGCACAGAAGTAATTTATTCTGGCAGGCCACGCTAGAAAAAGTCTGAGCTCTGTAAGAGAAGAGTGCATAGGAGAAAAAAAAAAACCCTATAGATTCAGAACAAGTGGGATAAAACTTGCCCAGACACACTTTTTCATACTGTTTACACAGATAAGTCATTGATATACAGCCCCGATGAGACACTAACAATGTCTTTAGAACATCAGTGCCCACACACAGGCCAGTCCCTTTCTTTGCTTGAGTTTTTCACCTGGTTAAGAAAAGGAACAAGACTCCCGTTACCTATTTCACCTTCTAGTTCTCTATTATTTACCAACAGACCTGGTGAGGCAAGTGGAAGTGTAACGAGTTTTATCAAAGTTAGACAACAGAGCAACAAAACCCATTGCTGAAGGTCCGTGGCTCTTGCTCATATCTGCGTTCAGATAAAGAGGAATCAACAACGACAAGACGTGAAGCACGATGGTCAGTTGTGCAGCCTGTACACAGCCACTTCAAGTGTGACCCCCCCCCCCCCCCCCCCCCCCCCCCCAAAAAAAAAAAAGAAAGAGTAAAAGGATGTGCCTAAGGGGACACTTCTGCAGCCGGAGATAAGTCTGGTCCTACAGCTTTCAGATAAGTGACTGATTTAAGAATGGGAAGCCAAGGTGAAGTCAAAATGTGAAGGGTACCAATAATGAGAAACAGCGATGATGAAAATTAGACATTGGTATGAGAAAGAAAAAAAAAAGAGTTCCAATAAAAGTTTGATTTGTCTCATTAGTGTCCCAGCTTTTCTATAAAAAATAAAATAAAAAAATCTTGACTTGCATCTTTGCACACCTCCAGCATCAAAACAGTCACCATTTGTAAGCAACCGATCATAATGGGACAAAGTGTCCCTACAGTAACCAAGGAAATGAAGGGCATGTGGTTCTTGTTGTGTCTGTCTGTCTCAAGCTGAACTTGTTTGATTTGTCATGCAGATAAGATCACAACAAACAGAAAAAGGCCCATTTCTTGGGACAGATCATGCTGATATCGGATATGGGATAGGGTTGTGCTTTTATCGCTACTTACTAGTTGTTAGTTTCTTGGGAGCGGTGTTGTCAACACTGACATGAGTAGAAGCCTTTTTCTTCTTTCATGAGGTGCTGGGTTGACACAATGTGTTGCAAGAAAAAAAAATGCTATTTAAAAAAAATACATTTTTCAAGATATTAAAAAATGGGCTGTGTTCTGAAGAGTATCCTGTAGATATAAAGTCGGCGAAGAGGCCAAAATATTTATCTTTGCTGGAGAAATATCAGTCCAATCAAAGTAAAAGCTCCACTGCTGCTTGTATGAATTAATGAACCCAATAATTTGTTGTATTCTTTATTGAAACTACATCTTCCATTTCAGCATTATTCTCCATTTCTTTTTATTCTCACCGTGCAAATGTAAACCTTGTATGTCAACATTCTCTACAATGTGTCTTATAAGGCTGAGCTGTAAAAACTGAGGTAATGATTTCTTAATAAAAAATGAAGTATTTTACAGTTTTGTGAAGATGTTAATTTATTGAATCACATCAGATTTTAAACAAACTGGCATATTTATGATTTATTTGTTCTTTCGTTGTTTTGTGGGGCGGCTGTGGCTGAGTGGTTAGAGCAGTCGTTCCCCAGTGCAAAAGTTGGGGGTTTGATTCCACCAGCAGTCACATGCCAAAGTGTCCCTGGGCAAGACACTGAACCCATAGCCTCTGATGTGTGTCCCATCAGTGTATGAATGTGATAAAGCTCTGATTAATCTCTACAGATTCAGATTAGCTTTGTAGAGATGTAGTAGAGTGCTGTATGAATGGGTACACTCATACAGGGGGCACAGGTTGTGTTGTAAAGCACTTTGAGTATCTTGATAAGATAGAAATGTGCTATATATTAAGTACAGTCCATTTATCCATTTACCATTTTGTTATATATATTTATATATATATATATATATATATAATTATATATACACCGGTAATTAATTCAGTTTATTTATATAGCACCAAGTCACAACAGAAGTCATCTCAGGGCACTGTACAAAAACATTCACATATGTTATAAAAGCCAATTAGTAAAAGTTATCTAAGGAAGCCAACAGATTGTGTTCCCACCCTGAGCAAGCATGTTGGCAACAGTGGAAAGAAAAGAACTCCCTTTTAACAGGAAGAAACCTCCAGCAACACCAGGATCAAGTCGAGTGGCCATCTGCTTCGACCAGCTGGGGTACGAGAGGTCAGGAAGGAGAAACAGATAATATAGAATAGCATATATTTCATCATGACACATGAAGATCTTTGAAATGAGCATCACCTCAGACAACAGTGTATTTCTCACCACATAGACCATAAACAAAACAATCTCTTTCCAAAGTTTCTGAAAGTATAACCTTCCCGTCCGTGACCATTTTTCTGATTCCACATTCAGTTTGCTGCTGCTTCAAGGATCTTTCACATAAATTGTAAAATAACAAACACACACACACAAAAAAAACAAAAAAAACCAACCAAATATAGGTTCAGGAACTTGGAATGCATTTTTGTTTTGCACTTTTAACATATGATCAACTTTTACAATTTAAAAAAAGCATATATGGTTTTATCAATCTTTTGCACTGCTGCAGATACTATTTTCATTGGGACTGTGCTCAAACATCTGTATTTATCTTTATTGGGTTTATGATTGCACATTTCCTTGCAATCTTTCCTTATTTTGTAGAGTAGGAGCTCGAGTATAGCTCAGTCATCTCCTTTCTGACCTGCTATAGACTGTCAGCTTATTTTTCTGTATTCAGGCCACAACACTGAGTGCATCTCCCATGACTTGCTTCTGTACTGCATAGCAATAGACACGAAGGTGTCTGCTCCTCTGTTAGTCCATAGATCAAATGTGCATGCATAATGTGGTTTACCTCTGATATGTTGCTTTCTGTAAGCTTTCTACTTTCAGAGAAGACTTTGGGGATCTTTATGTACATGAGGAAAAAAAACTCTACTCACAATCTGGGAACAAACTGTTCAAGCATTTGCTGGAATCCATACAGCTGCTGTGTAGATAGAAACTTGAATTATGCATTTGAAATAAGCAGACTACAATTTCAATGCTTCATCTGATGTTGTGTTTGTTTTTATATACATTTGAAGTGCTTGAGGTACAAAAGACTGTGTGTTTGCCTACTTTGTGCTTTTTCTTCCCTGCTCTGCATCCTCCCCATGCTCGAGCAGTGAAAATAAGAAAGCTCAAACGAAACACAAAGACTGATAGCTACCACATGCATACACAGTCTACTATAGTGTGGAAGCTGAACGTTAATAATTGTAGCCTGCAGACATTTTGAACTGCACAAAACTTTTATTGGCTTTGGTGGATAACTTTAATTATCAAGTATTGTGAAGATATGCAAAGCATTGCTGCAACAGATACAACTGTTTCAGTTCACATTTATATAAAAACAGAAAAGCTCTCACTTTCTGTTTGTACAAATTTGTCTTTGAGGCACTTAGATTTTGAGGAGCATGCTAATTGTTACCAAATGTTTTGTAACACAATATGAGCAGTTTCTGTGACATTCATTCAATTACTTTATCAACCATTTCTTTTTAGCTTCTTTCATGCAAATGTTCTGCCTCCCGCTCATCACGGCCTGTCAATGCCAACCCTACAAGAGTCACAACTGTTTTGTGCTAAATTTAGCTTTTTCAACTACCCCCCCCTTTAAAGATATTTTTAGCTCCTTCCACTTCCTCCTGGTTTTTAAGCTATTTTTCTGCCTTTTCAGCTACTTTTGAGCTATTTTTTTTGCTAGTTTCAGCATTTTTTTTTAGCAAATTTCCTGATTTTGTGATAATTTCTGCTTATTTAAATCTAATTCAGCAAATATGCTGTTTTTCTGCTTTCTTCTGCTAACTTAGGCTTGTTCTTCAATTTCAGCTACATTTCCGAATGTTTTTAGCTAATGCCAGCTGTTTTTCAGCAAGTTCTTCAGCAATAAGCATTCACACTGCATTTTCACTGGAAATGCAATTTCTCTAGTTATATACTAATCATCCTTGTACTTCAGTTACATTTGGAGCCAGACAACACTTGTCCAGCTATTATGCTGCTTTGCTTAAGAGAAGCTGCAGTAATGTTGGTCGCTCTTTGCTCTGATTTCACAAAAAAACACTACCATCACATTTTCAAAACTTTGACAACTTACTCCCTTATTATTAGTTCTTCTGGTATTACAGGCAGCAGATTCTTAGGCAGAAACAAGGTTTAGTGAGTTATTAAATCTGTCTTTATAAATAGTATTCTTTTTTGTGGTTAATAAATGCAGATTAACTATATATTTTTTACTTTAGTCTCATACAAATGTGTTTTTTCTTTCTTTTTGTAAGAACGTGTATACAACAATTCACTTTATTTCATTAAATGCGTGGCTTTTCGTATACTTCCATTTCAATAGAACCTCAAGTGACTTCCACATTCACATTAACAGATTGTTTCACACACATACCCAGCTGGAGTTTTTTTTTTTTTTTTTAAGAAACACAGCTGCGTCATCGTAATCAATCCTCATCCTTTTGCTCACACATACTTTTGTTTCATCTCTGCAATTAGAGCTTTTGAAAGAATGCACATTTACTGAGGATCCCATCCATCAGCAGCAGGCAACATGCATGCTCTTATTTGATAACACACAATCTCTCAACCACAGAACCACAGCTGCGGCAGATCACACATCAAGTTGCGGCGCAGAGCACAGGTGAATAACTTTGTGCCAGTCTAATTAATAATGCAGCTTCCAGCTTTGCACCATCCTTTGCCGGAGGGAATCGTATGACACTGTGTTAGGGAGAATGATAATGAATGGCTCGAGTGTTGCAGGCACAACTTGACGCGCTCGCATTTAAAAAAAATGGGGAAATCTTGAGTCCCTGCCAGGCATCAACCAGTTTGACAATTTACATATTTTTCGGCAATTTCATCTCTCAAATATTTTGTAAATAATTTTTAACCTTTAAGATCTTCTTGTAGCTGCCTCTTCACTTTATTTTCCCCAGCAGAAGTGTGCTTAGTTTACATTTTGAATGCACAATTTGCTTTACCAAGAGAAAATTGGCAGCATATAAAAAGGAACCATAACACAATCCAAACCCTTTCCTATTAAATGTCTGTTTTATACTAATTTGGACTTTTATAACTGTATTATTTGCATCTATGAGAGTAAATTTGCAAGATTCTTAAAAAAAAAAAAAAAAACATCCCTGGTTATCTCTGAGGTAATTATTAGCTCAGAACCCTTGAACTCTTGGTTCAAAGCTGCTATAAAAGCCTAACGTCTCAGTAGACTGCAGACGCACGGTATTTAGTGCACGCATGCACTATCAAACGGTTACAAACTCTAAACCTACTAAAAGGCATCATTTCTCATCCTTGACAAACAATAGCTTCTTAAATAAAGTGTTTACGTTTAATCGCAAATCTATTCTGGAATATGAATGTGGAAAACATCTGCAGAGATTCCAACAATAAAATAATTTTTAGCTCATTTTAAATCAAGTCTTTTTGAAAAGAAAACAGAACAAAACAAAAAAAAGGTCTTTTTAGGTTTACAATACATATATTTTAACACAGCAGGCAGTGAAAATGATGAGACACAAACAAACAACGCATACAGTTTTAACAGTACACAAGGTATCATCTATACTTCAGAGTGTTCAAGGCATTTAAACAAGCGTTTCATATTTACAGAGGTAAACAACCACACATTACTGCCACGGTGAGGTATCCCTCATAAACAGTAAGAATCAAACAGTACGCTCATAAAAACTGGACAACAGTTATCTGGTTCATTTACACTTGGTGTCTCTACAGAGCTCCCTGAGAGGAAGACAGTTTACAGATGCATTAAAACCACAGCTGTAAGATGAAGAATGCAGGCGATGAGAGTCCAAAACTACAGAGGGTAGCTCTGGAGAACACATCCCCATGACAGGAAGGTGAATATATTTTCAACTTTCATTTTAATTTTTTGGGGGTTCTAGAGGAATTCCTCGAAGAAGTCTCTCATGCTGTAGGTGTCTTTGTTCAGAAATTCATGAAATTTCTTGATAATCCAGATCACAATACTAAAAGCTTAAAGTACTGAGTGAACTGAATTCTGACTGAACAATGGAAGTATTTTCTACAGATAAGTGTAACCCAAATAAGTGCTCAGCATTTACACAGTATTACCCAAACATGGGGTATTAAAAGGGTAAACGATAGATCGTGTTAAGAGTGCACTAAAGGTGATGCAACGAGGCATCAACTGAAAAGCAAGTGATTTTGAGCACTAAACTATTGAACAAAATAAAAAATCACCAACAAAATTATTATTATTTTTTTTTTGTTTGTATTTTTTCAAATTGTACTGTAAAGCGCTTTGAGTGTCTTGATAAGATAGAAAGGTGCTAGATAAGTACAGTCCATTTACCATTTATTTTTTAAATACTTCAATTCAAATTCAATTCAAATTCAAATATACTTTATTAATGCCAAAGGGAAATTAATTGCTGTTGTAGCTCATCTTGGTTTCATTAGAGTTGTTCTAGATGCTGATGTCTTTGGGCAGGAAGGATCTCTTGTAGCAGTCCGTCCCACAGTGGATCCGAAGAAACTGGCTACAGATGTCAATCTGTCCACCCAGACCCAGCAGGCCTCTCAGTCCTCTTGGGCAGCAGGACTGCCTGAATGTTGGGCAGAACTTCTCCATGAGCGATGGTTTCTCCCAGCAGCCTGCCAAGCCCCTTATTGCCACAGACTTAACTGCAGGTGCCGGGGGATGATCTTGGTCCTCCCACTGTCACAAGCTGCATTTCCCGCTACCTCCAAGATCTCTGCAGTCAGGCACTCAAGCACTGCCTCCTGTAGACGGGAATGCATCCACAGCACCTCCTTTTCAACTCATTTGGGGCTGTAGTTGAGATTTGAGCTTTTGAGATTTTAATCAGCTGCTCCCAGTTGTAGAAAACCACCCTGTTGTTATAGTTACGCATCATAACAAATGTCCAAAAGTAAAAAAAAGGTTTCGGTAAAAATCCAGCTAGCAGCACAGCATCTGATACCAGAGGAAGTAATCATCCGAAAAAAGCGATTTACATTCAGAAAAAAGAGTAAAGTTTTCAAAAGCAAAATCTCAGAATGAATGTGAGAGCTACTCCAACATGCAGCCACCTTGAGCGGCGCAATTCAACAACACCTTTGACACCTTCTCAATATCACAGTTCAAATTTTTTTCTGAGTAAAATAGTAAAAGTAAATATCACTTTTAGGTGTATGCATCTTTTTCAAAATGTATCTCAGTGGTTCATACAAGAAAGCAAATTGAAATAATTCAGGCGTTGCTACATGCTTTTAAGGTATAAGCTTATCCAGCTTGGAAAAGTTTGAACTGCAGTGTGAAGATAAGTAATTCTATTGCGCCAAACATATTTCGACTTCTGAAACCTTTCACATTGCACTATAAGTGAAGGAAGATAATTCCCTGAAACAACTGGGATAACATTCTTCATATGCATAAACAGTAATGCCTGCTCTTGGAAACTTTTGTTGACGTTTCTTGTTTACCAAAGAACTGTTATAAAAAAATAGTTGAACAAAGCTACAGCAAAAAGCTTCAGTTGTGGTACCTTTCAATGAAACAAAAGTAGTAGTAGTGAAACAGTTCTCATTTAAATAGTGGTTTTCATGGTCAACACTGATTCATTGTTTGTCATTTCTATAGGGACATAATATTCCATGCACTTTATTTTTAAAACCAGTACTTTTTGTAGCAAAAAAGGCAAAATATAGCAAGACTTGTTGTATAATATAATCTGTACATCACCGTTGCAACAACAAAGTGTGATTGTACTCACCCAGCAGCTTCCATACAATATGTATACACAGATTTGCACACAAATTTGTCCTACAGGCACATTTGTCCCTCCTGCTCCCCTTTTGCACATTATTTCTATCCAACAAAGCTGCTAAGAGGAACTAAAAGTGAAACATGCCATAAAAATCTCTTTCCATTGTTCTACCGATCTATTGCTGCTTTTGTCTTCCTGTCCCCAGGCTGTCTCAAGTCCCAGCATGGTTTCAACATGCCTTTAGCATGTGGGTGTCCTCCTGGCACTATCTAACAATTAAAAAAAGAAGAAGGTTGGATTTGAAAAAGGCAAAACAAGAATAAGAATAGGGGCTGTTGGAGGCAATGGAACAATGGAGGAACAGAGTTTTCAATTCAGGGAATTTCTTTTAGGCTTAGCAGATCTGAAGACAGAGTCCACAGCCTGCCAGAGGAAGAAAGAACAGAGAGCGCACGGGTAAGACGAGCAGGTCCTTGATGCGAGGAGTTAAGACAGTGGGGCGACAAGAGGTGAAATTTAAAACAGAAGTGATGTGAAAACGGGAGAAATAGAAGCCAAACGCCAAGACTGAGACAAGCTGATGTGCAGAAAGAAAGAGGAAAGAGACTGGTGAGAAAACATGGGAAGACATTTGAAAAAAAAAATAAATAAAATACAATAATATATATTAAAAACTTCAAGAAAGAATAGGACAGTTGTATAAAGGCACTAAACTGGTCCTGCATTTGTTTTTTTTCTATGACCCACTCCTCGAAATGTTTCTTTAAAATGTTTTTTTTCTTTTCTCTTTACGCTCTCCTACCATTGTTCAAACACTCGTTTTCCATTTTTATTTGTTGTTTTCACTGCTACCTTCTCCCTACTTTTTGTCTAACTTGCTTTGTTTCATTCCCACCTCACCACTCTGGCTCCTCTTCAATCCACTGATCCTGATCCTTCACTTTGTTCTCTCTCTTTCCCCAGTGCTTCTTTCCATCCTGCTCTTATTTTGCTTTTTGCATCTGTCTCTCAGGTTTCTACCTACTTGTTCCCATTTTCACAGATATTCTGTTTTCTGCTTGCTTTCTCATGTTTTCTTGCAGTTCTCTTTTTTCTCTGCTTGGTGCTTTCTCCACCTCCCTCTCTGCCAGCATCTATGACCCTGTCCTCATTTACTGTTTTCAGATCACCCTTTTTTTCCAGCTTCTTGCCAACCATTTTAATTCCCTGTCTCCACAGAAAATGAATCAGTTTTTCTCTCTCTCTCTTATGTGCCTTGCCACCCTCCCTAATCTCTCATCTCCATCAGCTTCTCTTTCATTCTTCATCACTGTCCCTTGTGCTTTCCTTCCCTCTTTCACTCCGTTGTCTTCTCGCTAACATTTTACCTTTTCTTTGTTAGCCAATTTTCTATCCCCTCGCCTCCTATACTGCCATCTCACACATCTACTTCTCACATTCTCTGGCATGCAATCTCTCTTTTCTCACTCCAGGGGACTCTTCCATTTCCCTCATTCCATTTAAGCCCTCCTTCATTTGGCAGCTCCCTGATGGACACATTCAAGCCAAACACATACACAAATGCCCTCCTAAACCGCACACATGGCACTGCATTGCAACACTCTGCTGCAATATATCAGACCTTTCTAATTGCAGGGGGTTCTGTTTATTTTTTACAACCATGTAATGGGAAACCATATAATGGGGAAATTTACACTGACGGTATTGGGAGGAAAAGCTCATCTCATTACAGAGTAAGCTGACTGATGCTCCCTTTACTCATGATAGGTGCAAAAAGCTTCCATTTTGTAATTACCACTTGATCACTTCCTGTCAAATTACCCAATAAATTAATACAACTCATAGGTAATGTTAAACACCTGAAATATACAGCAACCCAAATCCCTGATAATACCTAACACGGCGAGTTAAACCAGTTGGTCTGACTCACTGGACATTGGCAGATGATATGAGTCTAGTGCTGGCTGCTCCCTTTAAGCTGCAGTTTCCTCCGTGTCTGTACAGTTTACAAAATCTCCTTAGCTTTTCAAAACAACCTCCAAGCGATAAGCCAATGTGCTAAAACATGGCAAGCTTTGATGAAGATTTGGATCGAGTAATACGAAGTCTGTGTGATTCATTCAGTGAATGGTTGTAAACGCCTAAGAATTGCGTGTTTACAAGATATGGAGTACTTGCATGTTTGCCCACCAGAAACACCCACAGTTGTTAGCTGACTAACTGCAGGGAGAGAATCTCGTGTGCATTCGCACTACTTTGATTAGTTCTTCAAAAGGTACAAAGGAGCTGAAGTGTTTTCTTATTCTTCACGAGATGCCATAGTGATGGCATCTAAAGCACACACAAACGTATTGAGGAGCTGTCTAGAGCCAGGACAGCCAATCAGTCTAAATGAGTATAAATGAGCTATTTAAAAAGCCATTTCTTTTGATAAACAGCACTGAAACACCAAATGACTTTGTTCATTACTCAATTAGATACATTTTTTATAAAGACAAAAAAAAAATCACAGAAATCCTCTGTCATGCATAAATGGCTGTGTCTAAAAAGTCTTGATATTTTCTTTTTCAACCTGTAGTCTAGTGCATGAGGGGACTATAGGGTGAACACATCTCCCCTGTTAGTGACATTACTAAGACATCTGACTTTTAAACCTACCATTCCAATGGAAATGGCAATAAAAAACATCTGTGGGAGGACCTCATGGCTCGTTTGGTTATTTGGCAACAGGGAGAATAAGTTAATGTGGTACAATAGGAGCAAACCTGTTCCAAACTGAGTAAAACTGGGAAGGGGTCAATACTCTGATAAAAAAAAAATAAAAATAAAATAAAAAACATTTGGCAAATCATTCAAGAGTTTAAAAGCAGTTTTTTCTCAGTGTAAACTTCCAAAGTAGTCGCAGACTATTAGCATGCTCTTGGACACCCAGTATGTGTAACGTTTTAGCTGCAGTTTTTGTGTGTTTTAAAATAAAGACATGCAGTAGCTGTCATATGTCCCACTACATGTTTATGCAGTATGATTTGTCTCCAGCTGACACAATTCCATGAATGTTGGAATTAAATATAAAAAAAATAAATAAAAACTTCATAGCAAGTCTTTTAAACAAAAGAAGCTCATCCATCCAATGGTGTAGAGGTAGGGCAGACGACTTGGAAAGTAGACTAGAAAGCCACAGATTCAACTCCCTGCCATGCCTACATGTCATGGTGTCCTTGAGCAAGACGCCTAACCCCTAACTGCTCCCTGGGTGCTTACATAGCTGCCCACTGCTCCACCTGGGTGTATCTCACACGTGATGGGTTAAATGCAGAGAACTAATTTTGTCATATGGGAACAAGTGGTTGGATCAACTAGTCAATTCTAGGACATCTTGTGAGCAGGGCTTAATTTGTAAACTGATTGATGCCAGAAGAGCGGGCAGGTGGGTGTAAGGGGCAGGCCTGTGGGTCTTCCCACAGAAAATTTTGAATGATAGCGATGCCATTTCCTGCATTCTGGTGTATTTTAATGTGTTGTTATACATCAACATTTACCCACATTTGTAAACACATAATAAAATTACTATTTTAGAGAGCAACAGCAGGTTGTATGTGAATAGAGCAGATCTGATTCTGTCAGGTGTCCTACACCCCCCCCCCCCCAGTTCACAGTTCTGAGCTGAACTCTTCTCCGCTGAGTTCAGTCCTCCTGCTCCAGTCTCGAAGTGGTACTGTTTTTGAAGCACCTGAAGGCTTCAATTTTTGGTTGTCCAACCAAGGACAATCCATCCATCATTTTATTTTATTAAAGTAAATTGGACTGTATTTTTTACATTTTGATCGCTGTTATTTTGAAAAAATTAGCGCCTTTGTTTTGAAACGTGATGTAAGGTGAATAACACATCAAACATTTCTTCTCATTGTAGTTTTTAATTCATTTTTACAGTAAGCTTTTTTTATTTATTATGTCTGAAATGTAGAAGGAGTTCAGACACATCAGCAGTTGTGCGCGCTCTTTAGAGCTGTTTGGAGACGCTGTGCATAACGTGCACTGTCTGCAGGGCATTTATTTATTCTGTTGAATAAATGATTGTTTCTGTTGAACGGATCACGTCAGCAGCTTCATGTGAACTGCACCCCCCCCCCCCCCCCAAGTGATCGGCGGGTCTGAGGGGAGGGGAGAGGGGGTGTTTTTCAGTGTGCAGCGCCGCTGAGGAGGAAAAGAAAGTGGAAAAGATATGTGCACCAGCTCGCTCACACGCTCCTCACCTGGGAAGGAGCGTGTGAGCGAGCTGGTGCGCCGCGTGAGCTGGTGCGCCGCGCGTGCTGCGACTGCGTGCTAAAGGCAATGTCTCCTCTCGTTGTATTTTTAATAAATAATCAAATTAAAAATGTGCAATGACTTTGGACTTTTAGGGGTGGTGATTTGAGTTGCCGGAACACAGCCTGTCAAAATAAGAGAGTTCTTGGATCTTGTTCCAGCAGGATCCGGCTCAAGTTAACCCCTTCTCTTGAGTTTTTTAATTTTATGATGACTAGTCACAGTCCATGATGGCTACAACATGGATTCTTCCACGCAGATGGAAGGTCAAGTCTTGGCAAAAAGGTAGAAATTCATTATTCCTAACTACCGTAACATGCAACATCTGTAAAGCTGTGCTGAAGTACAACAAAAGTACGACCTCGATGCACAGTCATATGAAAAGGCATCCGCTAACGCTAACTCCAGTACAACCCGCATGCTCCAGTCAACCGTCAGTGACCTCCTTCATCAAACACCCTGGTGTGAGTTCTTTTATTTGGTTATTCTGCATAAATGACATTTTTTTCTGTGAATATGATATAGTGTTGAGTTCCTATGACGTCACAGTGACTAGTCGACGTCGACTTTTATCATGTTGAAGTCGATAAAAAAAATACGAAGTCGTGCAACCCCTAATGGGAACATACAACGATGACAACACTTTGTCATCTTCTTTGTCGTCTTCTTCTTTGTTGTTTTCTTCTTCGTCGTCTTCTTCGTCTTTGTCGTTGTCATCATAATCTTCTTCGTCATCTTCTTCTTCATCTTCGTCGTCGTTGTCATCATCATCATCATCTCTCCAAAAAGAACCTTGAGACAGTGATCCACACCTTCATAACATCTAGGCTTGATTACTGCAATTCACTTCTGTTTGGAATCAGTCAGTCCTCCATTGCTCGTCTACAACTGGTCCAAAATGCTGCAGCCCGATTTTTAACTGGTACAGGCTATAGAGAGCACATCACGCCAGTTTTGGCCTCCCTGCACTGGCTACCCATTCACCTTCGGATCCAATTCAAAATTCTCATGTATGTTTTTAAATCACTGAACAGTTCCGCCCCATCCTATCTCACTGATCTTCTGCAGCCATATGTCCCACCGCGCTCCCTGAGGTCAGCAGACCAGATGCTTCTCTCAGTCCCAGAAACCCGTCGTAAGCTCAGAGGTGACAGGGCTTTCTCTGTTGCAGGTCCACGACTGTGGAATGAGTTGCCACTGAGTGTCCGGCAGGCTCCCTCACTCTCAGTCTTTAAGTCTCGCTTGAAGACCCACTTCTATTCGCTTGCCTTTAACACGGTGTGATTTGTTTTGGCCCGGTCTGTTCTCTACTCTGTTGGCCATTTTAATTAGCTTCTGCTGCTATTTGTATCTGTATTTCTATTTTATGTTTTCCTGTCCGCTGTGCATGTTTGTGTTCTTTTGTACAGCACTTTGGTTGGCCTTGTTGCTGTTTTAAGTGCTATATAAATAAATTGGTATGGTATGGTATGGTATCTTCTTCTTCCTCTTCAAAGACCATCCTAATGTAAACTTCACTGGTACCAGGAAGTGCACCTACTCCAACATTGTTTTAAATATTATGGTTCAGACGGAAATGTGCAAATCCAGTAAAAAGGGTTTGAGTTTAATAGTAAATGCGAGAAGGTTCGATAGTGAATGTGAAAGACAGGGCCTCTCATACCACAAGCATGTGGACCATCTTAACATCTTGGATGTTAAACTTTTAAAATTAAAGCTGTTGTCAAAAGAATAATAATTATCAATATTTTTCTATTCTTAATCAATTTTAGACACGTCATTATGAGTATTAACCCATATTTTAGCATTGCAAAGTCATTTTATTTTCAATCTAACTAGCTGTTCATGCCTTAACGAGTTTGTGAATTTATGACTTGAAGAGCACAACGTTAAATCACACACACAGCAGAAACTATGCTGTAAACTGTGTGTGAGCAGATGTGTGTGAAGCAGCCTCATGTAACTGCACCACTTGTAATTTGTCATTGTCTTTCATGTTTTCTTCTCTTGAGGATGATTTACATCAGATAGTTTTCCTAAAATATAATAACTTTATGCTTCTGGCACAATTTTCAATCCTAAAACTTAAAGAGGCTTGTGTTTTAACGCAACTGAATGAATCTGCTCTACTTTCTGTGAATGGGTGCACCAGAAGAGCTAGAAGAAAGATAATATGGTCGTAAAAATAGTCTGACGGAAATTAAATTGCGCTCTGGACCTATAACCATTTTTAAAATTGCTAAAACTTCTCAAACTTTCATCAAAGCTATCCAACATAATTAGTTCCTCTTCCTATTAATTCCTTCTTAAATAAGAGCTCATATTTTTCTACATTTTTAGCACAAACATATGCAGATTAAAAATGCAAAAACAGCACTTCCCTTATTCTTAATCTGTAAGAAGAGGAAAGATAAAATAATAATAATGTACTAAATAATAAGACTAATGAAAACATTTCAAGGAGAAACCAAAAACAAGGAGTGATTACATTTTTCTTTCAAGTTCCTTTTACTGCACACTGAACTTATGAGGGACTTCATTAATCTTTCTTAAACTTTGCAAAAAAAGCACTCTTGCAAAGAAGTGGTGTCCGCCACAACTTCAAAGCAATTAAGGATTTTAGCAAAATGACTAATGCGCTGTCAATATGCAGTACAGCTGTGGCCAAAACGCTTCTTGGCCTTTATTCTTTCATGGTGGTATATATAAAAAAAAAAAACGATAATAGCCTTGTGAGCCTTTTTTGGAGTTTGCCCAAGGCTGACAAGACAGCCATATTTTCTCAAACTGCTAAGTGCATCGTGAAAAGTGCTTTAAATGACAGAAATAATTTAGATGCTGAAATGACAGGGCGCTCACTCAACCCTCAAACGCTTTACATGGTGATCTTGGCACCTTTCAGCTGTCAGGCAACTTTTGAGTTTGCACTGCGGGCACACAGGTGCACGTCTTTCAAGTCAAACGTGGATGGTGCAGCAAAATGCAGCTGTCAAAGTTTAAGTTTAACACACTTTAAATCAACTGTGATATTCGTAAAAGTATTAATTGATAAGATAATGAGCTTGTTCTTTGTTTTAATACATTTTGACATTTTATAGTCTAAGATCTCTCTTGTAAATGAGTCCTCGAGGCTCAGTGAGCCCAACCTGTATAAATAAAGGTTGAATGAATAGTGTTATTAAAGTAATCCAGTGGTTTAGTACCAGACTGATTACAACAGCATGTTTTACTGCAATGTACACTTAAGCATAGTTAACTTTTGGAAACATAAACGAAGGTCCTGGGTTCAATCCCCAGGTTGGGCCTGGGGTCTTTTCGAGCAGAGTTTGCATGTTCACCTCATGTTTGAATGGGTTTTCTCCAGATATTCCGGTTTCCTCCTATAGTCCCAAACATGCATGTTAGGCTGCCTTCACATCCAGGCTTCCCTTGCAAAAGAGATCTGAGATCTTAATGGAATTTGCCTGGCTAAATAAAGGTAAATAAATAAACCAAAAAACTCGCCTCTCTGTTAATCGCCATCAAGCCAAACACCATCGGATTGGGTAGGCATCCAGTTTCATTGCAAAATATTCTACTTGAAATAATGTGGAAAAAAAAAAAATCACAAGAATGTCCTGAGACTTGATGCACTTGACTTAAAATGAGTCTATTCAATTTGTAACAAATACAAGAAACAGAATTAAAACAAACAAAAGCGTCTTTAGCTAAATTATCAATGATTTTGGTCTAAAATTTGTAAATGGACTGTACTTATATAGCACCTTTCTACCTTATCAAGATACTCAAAGCACTTTACACTACAATCTGTGCCCTCATTTACTCATTCATACAGCACTCTACTATGTATCTACAAAGCAAATTGAACAAATAATTCTAAAGAGACTAATCTGTGCTTTTTCACATTCATACACTGATGGGACACACATCAGAGGCAATGAGGGGTTCAGTGTCTTGCCCAGGGACACTTTGGCATGTGACTGCTGGTGGATTTGAACTCCCAGCTCTTGCATTGGAGGACGACTGCTCTAACCACTCAGCCACAGCCGCCCACTTGTGCTTTGTACAATAGCAGTATACTCTGAGAGGTAAACATTTCCCAAAACTGAATACTGTCACAACATTCAAATGGAATAACTCAAACTTTTAGCATGAAAATACTAACAAACCTTTCTTTTTTCATTTAACAAAGCTCCCTTACCACAAACACACAAGGCAAATTTCAGCAAAAAACACGACTTCAGTTCCCAACTCATTCCAAAAGAAAGATATTGCATTCAGAGCAAAGTATAGATGGAAATGATTTCAATCATCCTTCATTAGTTTCAGATTTTCCCAAAAGAACTTGCTTTGCACCGAGAAAGCTCTGCAGGCTGTTCTGCTGCATACTTAACACTTATTTCCATGCTACCTAGCACCGTACACCTAGCCAACACTTTGGCATTAAATCTGTTTATCTCTACACTTTGAATCTCACTACCAATCCCCACCCACCTCTATCTACAAGTAATTTAAGAGTAAACAATACAAAGCATATGGGGGTATCGTTTCTTATGATGCTAGCAACCTTCCACTGCTCTGACCACTTCCTGCAAGTTCATCCATTGTCCTTTCAATTATTTAGTGAACAAAATATATATAATGGCAAAAACTTCCAAAAACACAACATAAGTAACTTTGAAATTATAAAAATACACTGTAATTGTTCAAAACAGAAAATTATCCCCATAACAATGATGTTTCCCACTAAAAGTTCTGTTCTAAAAAGACAATACATATGAACATACATACATACACTGAGTCTGTTAGTGTGTTTATACTACATCAACAAAAAAGTGAACAAATCAATCCAACCACCACAGCAGAGCTATTATTCAGAGTGAAATTCCTTCACCAGTATGTGCGTGCTGGTCTTCACTTGACAAGCATCACTATGGTGACTAAAGAAGGAGGATAGTTTCTGTGGTGAAAGGTTGTTAATTTTAAAAAGAGCCTCAATAGAGACGGCTGACTGGTCCAGATTCAAGGACAAGGATGAATCATACAGGCTTTGGTCCCCAGAGTGACCTCCCTGCAGTCACAGTCAATGGCTGTGAAGCCCTTAAACAGCGACAGCTCTGAAAGGACCAACACTTGGGCTCTGTGAGTGGGAGAGTGAATGGACAGATGTCTAAAAATAACACAAAAGCTCACACATGTTCAGAGCTAAATGAACAGTTAGAGCTGTAGACCCAATTTACAGTATTCCTAACACATTCCCACTAATGTACAAGTCCAAACTAATTTTATCCATGGTTTACATAAAAGAAGCAGGAAGCTTCACCAACTTAGCTCAACATAGCCAGTAGCAGTTACGAATATTTTGACAGTCGCTTGACCTTCTTCTCTTGTAAGAATCCCTCAGTGCTTCTTTGTGAGCATGCCTTAGGCCACCAGAAGCAAAAACCCAAAACTTTTCCAGAGTTCAAATTCAAGCCCACTGACATGTGAACCCACCACCCCCATTTGTACTTGTCAAGTGAACGTTGGCTCTAATAAACTGGCACTATTACATTCCACTCCCACACCTTAGTCTCCTGCCATTACATTCTCCTACACTATTTCATGCTCCCTCCCACACCTTTCTCTCACCGCCAGTAGTATGAGCACTGCTGACAAAAGGCTGAAACAGATCAACATCACAACGTCATGCACATCTCTATCAAAAACACGGCACATAATTTGTCATTTCAATCTGCAGCACCCATATTATTTGTCTGACAGCAATCAATTGAAAGGATGTGGCTGTGTGAGCAGCTATTAGCAAGCTAAAATGATACCAATATTGAAAACAGGCTGAAGGACTTTTAATCTCTGACATTCTTTGTTCTATATATACCAGACTGACAAAATACATTAATGTCTAGTTTACTGGCGGTGGTAATGGAGAGACAGGAATTACTGCTAGGTGTCAGCACACAGTCACTGTACATGTCCCTTTTTGAATTACTCGTGTTTATTGACCCTGTAAATGGCAGCGCTGTGAAGACAGGTTGCCGAATGCAAAGTACTTATGCAAAACAGCAGATGCGGTGTGACTGAATCTATCTCAGAGTTCTTACACGGCCTTAGAAGGATATAACAAATAGAAAGCTGGAGATTACTCCGTGGGAGGGGAGCCTCCCTGGGGTTTAAAATGAGGGATTTGACGTCTCAGAATGCACGCTCACTACACAATTCAGAGGTTAAAACTTCTCATTGTACTATTGGCGGCGGTAGAAAGAGTTTGTGGAAATGTACCTATGTGGTGAGCATAAGGAGGCCTATTAGCCTATAGGGTTTGAGTTGTAAAGTTGCTGTTTAAAAACACTGTGTTCCCCAGACAAGCGCTGTGAAAAGAATTAATTCTTGCTTTGAGGCTTATCAAAATGTACAAAAGAAAGTGGCAGGTTTAATTATCCATAATCATGTTCTTAGGGGGAAAATACCACTTTTTTCCCAGATCGCAGATTATGGTTATTTTGTGAGTTAATTTTCTACAAACCCATCAGAGGCAGGCATAATGTCAGCCTCCAGTGTTTTGACATTATACTCCTAGTGGACTAACGTTACATGTCAGCTTAGTGCCTAAATTTTCATTCCAATGGAGAGCTCTAGTGACTCGCAGACCAGTGGCTACAGTAACCTTGAAACAGAGGCATTATGGTCATGTTCTAGAATTGCGCCGCTCAAGGTGGCTGCATGTTGGAGCAGCTCTGTTACTTTCATTCTGAGATTTTGCTTTTGGAAACTTTAATTCCTCTTTTTCTGGATGTAAATCACATTTTTTGGATGATTGTGTCCTCTGGGGCAGCACGGTGGCACAACTGGTAGAGCTGCTGCCTCTCAGCGAGCAGGTCCTTGGTTCAAACCCCGGTCCAGGGGCCTTTCTGGGTAGAATTTGCAAGTTCTCTCCGTGCATGCGTGGGTATTCTCCGGGTGCTCCGGTTTCCTCCCACAGACCAAAAACATGCATGTTAGGCTGATTGGTAACTCTAAATTGTCACTAGGTGTGAGTGAGAGAGTGAATGGTTGTTTGTCTCGTTTGTCTTTATGTGGCCCTGTGATGGACTTGCGACCTGTCCAGGGTGTACCCCGCCCCTCGCACAGTGATTGCTGGACATGGGCACCGGCGACCCCCGTGACACAAAATGGAATAAGCGGGTAAAGATAATGGATGGATGGATGGATGGATGGATGGATGTTTCCTCTGGTATCAGATGCTGTGAAGCCGGAAGGATTTTTACTGAGACTGTTTTGGACATTTGTTATGATGCGTAACCATGGCAACAAGGCAGTTTTCTACAACAACAGCAGCTGATTAACATCTCAAAAGCTCAAATAATATCTCAACTATGGCCCCAACTCTCAACTGAGTTGAAAAGGATTTTATGTGGACACATTCTCATCTACCAGCCAGCTGTGCTCGAGTGCCTGACCACTGAGATCCTGGAACTAGCAGGTGAGAGGACTTTCAGCTGTGAGGAGCTCGGCAGACTGCTGGGAGGAGTGGCCATCACTCTGGGAGGAGTTCTACACGGCATTCAGGTGGTCCTAAAGCCCGGGGGAACCGAGAGACCAGCCAAGTCTGGTTGGACGGATCGGACGGCATCTGCAGCCAGTTTCTTAGGATCCACTGTGGGGTGGACCTTTACAAAAGATCCTTCCTGCCTACAGCCATCAGCATCTATAACATCTCTTAATGAAATGAGGATAATGAGTTACAACAACAAATAATTTCCCTTTGGGATTAATAAAGTATTTTTGAATTGAATTGAATTATAACAGTGTATTTGGAAGAATAAGACATGGTTTTCATGTTCCAGCATTGCTTTCTTTATCTCTGCTCTTACAGTTGAAGATAAATCTACCTCATTTTATCATAGAGTCCAAATACGAGCAGGGGTTGAGTATTTACCTCAAGCAGATGACTTCAGTTCCTGGATATAAGCAACAGCAATGTGCTTCCTCTGCAGGGTGGCCGGACTCAGACTTCAAGAGATGGTGAGGCTCTCTGTCATTCAGAGAGAGCTCAGAGTAGAGCCACTGCTCCTCTGCATTGAAAAGAATCAGTTGAGATGCTTTGAGCAACTGATTCGGATGCCTCCTGAGCCACTTTTTTTTGGAGGTTTTCCAAGCACATCCCAAATCCTGTCCCCCACCCAACCCCCACCCCCTGACATCATGAGCGCCACAGCATGACTGCACTGATGGGAGCTCCGATTTGAGTCCATCTTTTTTTGTTACTGTTGTTCTTGTTTTAACTTTTTTTGCAACTACACTGCACATCCACGCTACAGGTATGACCGTGACAAACTTGTGAAGTTTTGTGTGTCGCTGCATTGCCATTATGCCATCATGCCATCCTGCCATCGTGGTTCAGTTCCCGGCCCTGCTCCAGCCTTGGGCTCAGGATCTGGCTTGTCATGGTGGCCGTCTCTATGATCCTTCATCTACCTGCAAAGATCGAACTCTACAAGTCTGTTTGGCTCCACTGGGAAAACCTTGGATGTTCTCTGTCTGCTGGACCTGGTCCTGGAGGACAGTCTGGGAGGAAAGCTGCTGCGGTCGTTATTATAAACAAGCTGCTAGCAGGGCCTGCTAACGTTGCTAGCGGGATCCTCCATCTGCCTACATGGACCGAACTCTATGGACCCATTCGGTTCCACGGGGAAACCTTGGATGTTCTCTGTCTGCCGGACCTGGTTCTGGACTGCGGTCTTTGAGGGCAGTTGCTGCGGCCGTTGTTACCATCAAGATGCTGACCGGACCTGCTAACAAGACCTGCTAAGACAAGACCATGCCGCTAACAGAACCATGATGTTGAAAGAACCTCACTGCTAACAGAAGCACACTGTAAATGTATTTCTTTTTCAACTTTGGCACCTTGTTTTTAGTATTTCAGTAGTATTTTTTAATATTATTATTTTTAGTAGTATTTTTTAGTAAGCTTTTAGTATTTTTGCTGCATGCTTTGGTATTTCTTGTTTTGTTTTTGTTTTTTGGCAAGTCTATAGACGGTTCATCTCATTCTAAGCATTTCATTGCATTGTTGACCGTGTGCTGATTTAAATAAACCTAATCTGAACCTGGATAGCGACTCAAGGGCAGACCCAGAATTTACTAAAGATTATGCATCTTTTCAGATTTGGAAATGCTTTGGCATCCCCCAGAAGAAGCTGGAATTTGTTGCTGAAGAATAGGATATCTAGATTTCTTATGTAAACGTGTTGTCTTCGTGATCCGACCACCAAAAAGCAGCAGAAAAGGTAAGAATGGATGGAGTTCAACTACACCCTACCTCAGTATGTTTGTCTTTACTTCAACACATTAATACAAACCATTTGAATTATAAAATGAGCTCATATTTTCCACTTGGACTTGCCTCCTGACTTGAGACCTGTCCAAGGTGTACCCTGCCTCTAGCACAGTGACTGCTGTACAAGGGCACTAGCGACCCCCACAGCCTGGAAAGGAATAAGTGGGGAAAATGGATGGATGGATGTGTGTGTGTGTGCGCACAAACGTTGGCCCTTTGATTATCTTGAATTTTTGTCAAACAACTCAGTGATATTTCTCCCAACCAACAGGATGCCAAATGTGGTGATATAACCAGTAAAATCATTACAGCCGCCTTATCAGTGTCATAAAAATGATCTGCTGAACTGGGTTCAACAAATCAGTTCACATTTATGCACATAAAGCAAAGTATATCATTATCTTGATCTACAGTATTTATGATTAAAGTTTACAGCTTAGATTTATGCCAAGCTACTTGATAACTGCATCACAATTAGCAATATGCTTCATAGATGGGGAACATGTATTTAAAAAACAAACCAAAAGGGACATAATTGTGTAAAGAACTTATATGTGTCTGTAAAAGACTGGACGTACAAAAATTAGCTTGCACTACATCAAAGCAGTGTGAAAATAGAAGCACAGCTACAAAAGTACAATTAGTTTAATTTGCAGTGCATTTAAGCTTTCTCCCTCACACAAACGTTAATCTCCTTCAAGATGGGTTCTGCAATGTCCATATTTCTAAAACATTTTGGGTTGCAGAATTGATTTTAGATCTATTTTTTCTGTTTTCTTCAAAGAACAAGCTCCACTAAGGTTGTAAAGCCCTAAATGTGGTTTTGTAATGCTGTAATGCCTGCTGTTTAAAGTTTCATTTTTCTTGCAGTTGTGCAATTACTGCAGATTTATTGTGACAAATCTTTAAAAGAAAGTGAGAATATAAATCTACATAATATGGAAGAATACAGTTCATCACAAAACTATGTTAGCTTTACAAAGTTCTGAAGTACATAAAAATAAAAGCAAAACAATCCGCTGGCACCAAAAACTATACAAAGCATGCCTAGCTTTCAACTCCCCTAAATACATTTTGAAGCCCTCACACCTTTCATGGTCCTCTGTTCTTACTGTCATATCATCTACACTTCCCCTCCATGTTACTTTTCTCTCTCTTCAAAGATGCAGTCAAGAAAAAAAGGCAAAGGTAAGGTTTGTTTGAGATGAAGGTGTTGGCATAAATCACCATCACAGTTTCCAACAGACATCACATCTTAATATGTCTCCTCATATTAATGTGCAAAGGGAGTCACTGATGTAGGTATTTTAAATCGGTTATGATTTGGAAAAACTGTAGGAGAAAATCTTATGTCAGCTGCAATCACCACTTTTATTCCTTATGCCTGTAAAATCAATGATCCGTTGAATATTACAATATTTCTTTTACAGATAAGTTTGCAGGAAAACCCATTTTCAGACATGGATGAGTAAAGGCCCCCACATACTCAGGCCTACTTCACTCCACGGAGGTCCGCACGTACTCGAGGCGGACTCGAAGCGGACGTCCGTCGGCCATGTCCGCTGGCCATGTCCGCTGGCCATGTCCGCTGGCCATGTCCGCTGGCCATATCTGCGCAAAGATCAAAGTTTACGACCGCGTACGCGTACACTGTGTCGCACAATAAACTGTCTGGCGATGGACTGTTTTGTATGCAACACCAACCGCTCTGTGCAGTCGCAAGGATGCGCAGTGCGACTGTCGCTCTCTATGCAGCGCTGACAGGTGTGCGATGACTGCCCTAGTGGTGAAGAAACGAGGCTAAGCGCCTAACTAGCTCATCGAGCTTGCTAGAATCCATTTGAAAATATTCAAAATGTTTCTTGCTGCCCATCGTCTTCATGTCCTTCACCAGTGTATTAAATTCCCCTTCTTCATCCCTGGCCTGGTTTAATGGCATTTTCTTTTGGTTTTCTTTCCAAGGGCAAGTGATCTGTTCCTCCTCGTCCATTGACACCATGACTGAAATTGTGAGAAATTAAGAAATTTGTCACAATAGAATTAAAATCTGTATGCTCAAGCCCGGAGTGGCTAATCAGAAGGGTCTGGCAATTTCCCGATGGGCCGGTCTGATGTGTGGGTTACATGGCTCTCTGTTATTTATTATTTTTAGAACTTTTTATTAACAACATATAAACACAGAACACAGCTGCTGCTCCTGAGTCGCCCTGCCTCTAACCAGGGCCGCCGGCAGCTTTTCTTTTTTTTTGATGAGTCAGATCCGTGACGTGACCTGTCAATCAATCCAGTAGGCGTGTCAGCAAATGACCAATTGGCAACCTCACTTTGTCCCAAAGGTAAACGTCCCTTGCCTGTGGAGCTGGGCTGCAGCCCATCAGGGTGTACGCTCGAATACAAAGTCTCAACCATCTGCTGACAGTACGCAAGGAGTCTGCATGGTTCACGGAGTACACACAGTACGCCCGAGTATGTGGGAGGCTTTAGGATTCAGTATTCTTCAGGTCTTTCTGGATGTGTTAGTATAAGTAGATGTTCTCAAAGACATGCTCCTTTGTTCTCCTCCTGTAAACAGACTGGAAGAATTGGGAGAGCACAGAGAAGATTGGATTTGCAGAACTTGCTTGAATGACGTGTGTTTCTAGAGCTGCACTACTTGACCTTGGGGCTCGGCTCCAGGCGGATGTGGAGCTGTTCCTTTCCAGTTTATCGGTACCTTTCACTCACTTCTATTCAAATTCCTCTTTCACTGCCAAATCACCTGTCTTTATTTGCTTACTTCCATCTTCCTGCCCATTACTATTCATTGAGCTCTCTGACTTTCTTTAAGGTTTACAACATTATATTTCTGTGGTGTTCTTTCCTCTTTTTAGCCAAGATACCCATTCATCAATCCATTTTCCTTTGAGATAATGCTAAAAATGCATTTATGTAATAATCTGTCAACCATTTTGCTACATCACTCAAATTTCAAGCATCATTTGTCTATTGTGGTGCTCCTTTTGTAACTCACTTTTAGAAAAACCGTTTCTGTAGATTTCTTTGTTTGAAACATTCAGAGCAGGATGGATAACCCATCATTTATAAAAGCCATGATGATTTGTCCGTCTGCAGGCTGCAAGCTGAACTCTTACAAGACACTGCAAACAGCCGAAACAAATGTGGAGACGCTGAAGTAAGTAATTATGAATATGAAGATGGAGGGGTTGAGCAGAGGAAGAGAAGCAGAGGCAAAAGTGAGGGAGATGCTCTGCTCAGGTGGCTTAGAGCGGATATTGTACGCCTTATCTGTCACCTGCAGGTCTGTGCTTATTATAGAAAGAGGCAAAGTCAGAGCAGAATGTGAGGCAAGTGCATGTGTGTTTAAGTGCCAACAGTAGTAATGCACTAACTTTATCCACAGCAATTATAGGCAGAAATTTAAAAATATAGTATTTCTTTGATGTGTTTTAAAGGCCACACCAATATGGAACTCATCTACTTTCAGCCCTTGTAGTTTATTTAGTTTGGGCATCATACATACAAACACTATAATAAAATCTGTGCTGACAGGCTGTGCTGTCTTTAGGATTAAACTTCTGCCAAAAAATAAAAAATAAATAAAAAGCCAATGCCCGGAAACATTTTTGTGAAAATGTGAGCCAGTCTGTTCGATGGTTAAACATTTATGCCTTTCTATGATAAGAATCAACTAAAACTCAGAACTCTGAAGACATTTTAGGGATGGACGCATTTTGAGAAACCTCTCTGTCAACTTTATAAAACCCTTCAATAAATTGCTCCTAGGCAGAGCACTTTATTTTGTAGAACATGAAGTTAAATATATTTGCACTCATATCTTGCTACGTCATGCATGATAAGCTCACTCAGCTGGTCAGAAGTGAAGCTACACGAGTGTGAATGAACGTTTTAGGAGATAAAGTATCAAACTGAAAAAAGACTGAGAATGTCTGCTCTATCAGCAACATTGGCTTGCTGTCAGTACTGTTTATTTGGACAATTTTAGCAAAACCTGCTCAGCTGAATCTTACAAAACTTGGCAGAAAAGTGGACCGATGCTAAAAAAAATATTTTATTAAAGTCTGATGTGGAAACAATCTTTTTTTAATCTGAAAAATAGAATACTGCAAATAGTGTACGTCTACAGTAACAAAGGTTACTGTACTTTTGGCCATATAAGTCACACCTTTTTGCATAAATTTGCAAGTCCTGCAACTTATACACCAAAGCGACTAATATACATTTTTTCCCCATATTTTTAACCCAATTTTTGGCTGAGATTTGATGATTTCATTCATTCTGACATGGAAAATATTAAACATCATCAAAGTCCATGCTCAATAATCCAGGTATACAATCCAACATTTTTCAGTCAGGTCATCTGGACAGTTTTTTTTTTGTTTGTGCTGAAACGTTTCGCCTTCCATCCAGAAGGCTTCATCAGTCAAGGAAACACACAACACAAAACTGATTCTTCCCCCAACAGCTTACTCCAAAGTGGAACCAGTTATGTTGGTGCTTCATGTTTTTTCCACTTTTTAGACATATTTGGACTGATACGACTTATACGGTGGTGCGACGTGTACAGTGGCAAGTACGGTACTTAAAAACATTCAGTGTTGGGTTTTTTTTTTTTCTGTCAGAAATCCCTGTTTGTGTTTTTCAGCACAGGACTTTTGTATTTGCTGCAAAGATTACTTTCCGTTTCCACTTCCTTGAATACTGCAGTATAAAGATTTGCAACTACAGTACATTCTGGAGTTGGTATTGTTCACTTGTCTACAAGGAGACAGAGTGCGGTGGACACAGATATTGATCAGAAATTCTACATCACAATAAAGCACCACTCAGCATTCTGAGACTCTGCATTGAGTTGTAGCAGCTGAAGAGAAACGGTAATTAAAAGTTGGCTCCTTTTCTTTCTCTCACAAACACAGAAAAGGTTAGTTATAGGCTACTAATTCATACTTTACTAATTATACAGTTAAAAAACAACTGTATCTAGTCGTAGAATATTAAATTTAGAATCCAGAGGTAAGGCATTACTCAACGAACCATAATAGGCAGAATATTTAGCTCCTATGAGAATGATTAAAAAGTTTGAGCTAACAAGATTTTAATTAAAAATTAAATAAAAAAACTTTTACTAACATTAACTATTTTTATAATCTAACGTTTGGTGTATGATTGCTCCAGAGGCTCTTCCTGTGTAACAGAAATATTTTACCTTTTGTGTTTTATCAAAGTCTTCGAAGTCATACACCACTAGCTCTGGGCTCATTGCTGGCAGGCTTTTGACATTTTGTTTTATTATGTTGCTGTTAGCTTGCTAAAGCATTAATTAGTGTGACAAAAGCACAGTAACAGATATGCAGACACAGCAACAGCTTTTAACTATCATGGCTCATACAGTGCTGTGTTAGATGCATTTCAAGGTTCACCTGAAGATCTTTGAAAAATAATTAACAATCTTGAGACAGCCTAGAAAACTATCAATAAAGAGCATTTTGAAAGACTGCAAGAAAGCAAAATGCAAAACGAATAAGATTTTCAAGTTTTTTTTGCATAGTACTTCAGGAGTACAGCTGAGAAGTTGAGAGAAGTCACTTGCTGTGCCATAAACGTTCCTGCCAGTGGATAAGATATTCTGCAGCAGAAGGCATCACAGTCATCATCAGGCTGCTGCCGTATGTGTTACAAGGCCCTGCACAGTGGCACCAAACAACACAGCGAACAGACCACGGCGTCTCTCTGAGTTAAACGGGCACGCTGATGAATAATCTTCAAGGTTGGCAGAGTAAAATCAAAGCAGCACATGTCTTCTTTAGGTTGAAATTTAATCTGTCACTGGCTTTGCTGGATCTCCATTAATCACAGATCGCAGGACACATTTTCCTGAAGATTTTTCCAGAATTATCCCATCATGTGACATGCAGACGTCACGGATAATTCCAACTCACTTAGCTTCATTTTTACTGTACTTAATAGAGAATGAGCACGCTTCAAAAGTCAGATTTGTTTTCAGTTTGTAGATGTACCTGCAGTGGTGAGGCAGAGCTCCTCGTCACTGTTGTCCCGACAGTTGTCCTGGCTGTTGCACAGGAAGCTGCGGTCCACACATCGTCCGTTTCGACACTTGAAGCGAGCCTCGGAGCACACCAGAGGGTTGCCCGCTGTGGATGAGTCAAGGCAGAGGTCAAGTGGCAACAGTTAGCTCACGGTGATTATGCTGGAGACACACTGTGTGTTTGTGAGTCATATTCTAAGAACCAAACCTCAACGAATAATAAATCAGTTAAAAGTACATATGATTTATTAATTTAGAGCAGTTGATTTGGCAAGTTGCTTAAATATATAAAGTGCATTTCTTGATCTCACGCCATGTTCCTCTTTTTTATAATACAAAGATTTGCATGTTTCAACATTAAAATTGTGTGAGCTGGTTAAACATTTGGTCCGTGAAGGTTAATAAAAGATAAAAGTCAAAAGCTTAAAAGAAGAGAAACACTCCAAAATCCCGCTGAGCACCTCTGCTCCTTTTCAGCTCATGTTTGGCCTCTTTTGTCTTGGTTTAGGCTCCTGAAAAAATAGAGCGTAATTATCTTGTGAGAATATCTGGACAATTACACAGTCGTGACGCAGTTTGTGATGTGAGCACAGGGCAAAGCTCTGTTTTAATGGAGATTAGATTTGTGAGCATGAGCCCCGCAGGCACAGAACTATGTCTCTGATGATATCAAGAGGCTAGAAGCAAACTGTAGGTTTTTGTTTTTTAAAAAGTTACTGTCAACCAAATCTACAAGTAACTAAACAGTAGAATTGATCCTTTATATCCATGCACCCAATTTTATCTGCTCTTGATTTTTAATGAATTTAATACTGGTAGAAATGAAAACATTTGGTTATTTTAAAATATATTTTTTACAAGGATCTCTCTGAAAAAAAAAAAAAAAGGATTTAAACGAATATGGAAAATACAAACAGAAAAAAAAAAAAAGTTATTGGAGAAAAAAAAAAATACTTCCACAGATGAAACCCGTGACAGAGCAACAGATGGCGATGCATACAAATACACATATTCTCTGAAATTATTATTAAATAGCCAAAGGTGGACGTCAGCTGGCAGCTCCCTAAGAGAATCTTTCAGTTTGTTTGCTCATAAGGAAATTCAATCAACAGCGAGTAAAACAAAAAAAGTAGGAAGAAAAAGCAAATGGCGCTGAGAAGGAAACAAGACGAGGTCTACCATATTCAGTAAACTTTATTTGCTAACATTTGGCTTTCCTGAAAGAAGATGCTACAGCAGGGCTATTCAACTGGTGGCCCGGGGGCCAAATCAGGCCCACGAATGAACTCAGTTCAGCCACCAATGGGTTCATTTTTAAATAAAACTATATTTTAAACCATAAAACAAACTTACTTAATGACAAAAACTGCTAGATGTCCAGCCCCTGAACGGCTGCTTTCAGTAACTGTGCCCCCCTGAGCAGTTTAGTTTAATAGCGCTGTGCTACCATTTGATATGTGCTCATCTCCTAACCGAAGCCAAACTAACAAACAGATATTGCAGGTATTCACTTAAATGAATAAGGTTTTAATCAGAGTGAATTTATGTTTTTAAAGAAAAAAAAGCCTCACAAGACGCTTCATGTAACTAAAAAGTTGTTTTGCTGGAACTCTCTGCGACGATATATCTGTTTTATTATCTGCATCTGGTTTAGAAACCAGCCGTGGGGAAGGTTCGGCGATGTATTTGTGTAGGACACAGGCAGCATGCTGTTACATCTGCACGGCTCTGCAGGAGCTAAAGTACAGACTTGATCACATTCTGACAGTCAAGAATACAAAAGCTTTTCTATTTCAACACAACGGAAAAAAAAAAAAAATCAGCACTGAATGAGCTATTTTTGTTCTAATGCAATTGGCAAAATAAACAACTTGGAATTTTGTTTTTAATATTTCAAACAGTTTCCCAATTTAATTTGTGATTATGTACCAGAAGTGTTATTTATTCAAAGCTGTGCACATGCAGCGAGATAAATCATGTGTAAAAATGCTGGACTCTGCCCTTAAGACTTTGATATAGTATTATTTTAATTCTTTTCAAGTCAGGAGACAAATTTTTGGTAGTCTTCCATCCATAAACTGTTATGACTGGAGGACAGTGCATCTTGGAAGAGACTGCTACTGATTGTGAAAGTGGCCTGAAGTCTTTGCTACTGAATCTGCATGTTGTGTGAGAATGTGTGTGTGTGTGTGTGTGCGTGTGCAACTCACTGCAGTTCTCCTCGTCGCTCCCGTCAGGACAGTCACTAAAGCCGTTACAGCGGAACCTTCCAATGATGCAGTGGACCCCATTAGCACAGGCAAAGAATGTGGGAGCACACTTTGACTTGACTTTAGCTACGACAACATAAGGAGTAGGGGGAAGGAATAGAAAGAGGAACAATGGATTAGTCTGTGAATTATAAGGAGATGGAATAGTACTTTTTAAATTGTCATCATTCTTTTTATATTTACATCATATTTTATGACAGTATTAACCTTGACTGAGACTCAAGGGAAGGGATACCCACCAGTAATGACAACGATGGGTTTTTCTTTAGGTTTTTAAGGTTAAAATAAAACTTACACCATACGTTTGGGAATATGTTTTATATTAATGTTATTCAGTATTAAACCCTGGAATAGATGCGTCAATGCAGAGTCACATTGCTATTCAGCGCATACCGTTCTATAAGGCTTATCTTTACTTTCTAATAAGTATGACGAGGATCCTGAAAGCAAAGTTCCGATAAAAGAAAGTAAGTTAATGACAAAGACAAAGAGAGCAAACTGAGTGGGAGAGTGTTTGTATGGATCTCATCATCGATCAGCCTAAGTAGGCCATGGGTCTTATCTCTAAGGACAGGCCTGAGACTGAGTGACAAGCCTATAGAACACCAGTGTCTGCTGAAGCCAGTTCAGCACTAACCCCTAGCTTTTAGCTCTACTTGATCTCCCCTGGCAGAAAAATAAAAACAAGATAACAGGTCCACACAGGCAACAACGTCAGGACATGAAGGTCCTTACTTGACTTTGAGGGCTTTGATATTGAAAAATTGCAGCAAATAAGTTAATGCATATAAAATACACTGCATTCGAGGCATTGCACTTTATATAAAACTGTGATCTGCTCAATTTCTAAACTTCTTAGTTCTATGTTAAAAATTAATCTGTTTCACAGATTAAATTACACCAAAACGATTGTCACCTTGTTGTTTTCTGTTTCTGGGTCAAGGAACGTACTTTGTATAAGAGCACCTGGTTTTTAGGCCTCGGTGTTTCTGTCTGGAAGGCGAGAGGGTAAAAGTTTGAATAAGTAAGGTGGTGTTATACCAAGAAGACTTTTAGAAACAAATACTAAAACTATAAACTAGAGCTAGAATACACTTGGGGTACCATGCTGGCCCAGAACAGCAGGACCTTCATGGCTGCCCTTTATGTCAACGGCACAGAGAGCAATGAAGATGAAACTGGAACCAGTAATTAACAGGACACCAGGGTAAGGAAGTGCAGGCATGTTGTGAAAGTCTTTTTTATTCATTAGCTTGAACCATTTGTAGGAGAAGAATGACAACAGATCAAGACCAAAGAACAACTATAATCCAACCCAGATGAACCTATAATAAAACCTTAACGTAACTGTCCCAATATCATCTAATAGTTGACAGTCCTTAACTGAAAAAATGAAAACCAACCCCATCTGGACAACAGCTGTAATCTGCATTTATTATGCAATTTAAAAATATGGACAAAATAAACTTTTTTTTTTTAATGCAAAAAGGTGACAAAAGGCACCTCAGACTAGAAACAGTCATAAAAGTTACAAAATCAAGAAAAGACACTGGCATTGTACATAAAATGATTTAAAAAAAGGCATGATAAAAATTCAACTTGCAGAATGAAACGTCCCGTACATCCAAACACACAGAAAAGGAAAAAAAAAAAAAAGTGAGTGGGCGTCTTAAATCTTAAAACAAACCATTGAATATTCAATGCATTTTTTTTTTCATGCACTCAGTACAATACAGGAAACTGCCGTTCACATGAGTTGGCGTGGGGCCATCTTAAATGCCAGGGGCGCACATTTCCCACCTCAGCAACATACTGCGGCAGACCGATTCTCTTTCAAGCTATGTCGATTTTGTGTAGCAAGAGAGGAGGGTGAGACAGAACCACCACACTGGGTTGGAGCGCCCACCTACAAGATGAAACATAATCCATTAATTGTGGGAGGGAGTCGGGACTGCACCCAATCTATGCACATAGTCGAGGGAGCCTTTGTTCACCTGGATAGGCGAGACCCAAATCACATTTTTCATGGTTTATTACGTCCATTGAGCCCAGGGGGAAAATAAAAACAGACATGGCTTATATTTTGTAGTGGAACAGAAAACAAAATATATTTTAAAAAATTAAACGAGAAATTGCATTTACTGTGAAAATGCAGTGTGAATGCTTGCAGAAGAGTTTGCTGAAAAACAGCTAAAATTATCTAACTATATGCTGAAATGTAGCTGAAATGAAGAACAAGTGTAAATTATCAGAAGAAAGCAGAAAGAACACATATTTGCTAAATTAGATTTAAATAAGCAGAAATGAGCACAAAAATTTGGAAATAAGCCAAAAGAGCGGACATTAGCAAAAATAGCTGAAAAGTAACTGAATAAGCAGAAAGAAGCTTAAACTACCAGAATGAAGCATAAAGAGCTGAAATTAGTGGAATTGGGTGAAAAAGCTCAAATTAGCATAAAAACAGCTGGATAGTAGCTGAAATTTCAGAAACTAGCAAAAACAAAACTGAATTGAGCGTAACAAGCTGAAATTAGCATAAATAAGTTAATTAGGCTTAAAGTAGCAGATATTACCACAAAAAATTGAATTTATCTGAAAACAGTTGAATTTAGCTAAAAATGGTACAAATGTAGCTGAAAAGGTAGAACAAGCTTAAATCAGCAGAAAGAAGCAGAGAGAACACGTTTGCCCAGTTAGTCTGAAAAAAGCAGAAATGAGCACAAAAAATGGAAATTATCTGAAAAAAGCTGAAATTAGCAACAAAAAAAACAGCTGAAAAGTAGCTAAAAAGGATGAAAGAAGCTGAAATTAAAAGAAGGAAGTGGAGAGAGTATATATTTTAAATGAATTAGGCTGAAAAAAGTTGACATGAGTGGAAAAAATGTGGAATAACTGAAAAAGCTAAAATTATCATAAAAACTGCTAAATAGTAGCTAAAATAGCATTAAAGCTGAAATACAAAAAAATGCTGAAAGGAACATAAGTTGAAATTAGCAAAAATATTTAGAAGATGCACAAAAATGTTGTAGTTAGTGGAAAGAAGCTGAAAGGAGCACAAAACAGCTGAAAAAGCTGAAATTAGCTGAAAAAAAGTTTAAATTTGCAGAAGGAAACTGAAAGAAGCTGAACCGGAACAAAATGTGAAAGGAGCAGTAAAAGGTTGGAAACAGATCTAAAGATTTGAAGGATATAAAATGAGCTCAATTCATTTTCTAAAAGAAAAAAAAATGGCTGAAAAGGCTAAATATTTCAAAAAGCTAAAGTTGCACCAATGCCAAAAGCCATATAAGGACTGTCCTGAAAGAGCTAAAAGTTTTTATATATGATTTGATGAAATAGCTTGAAAACTGCGGGACGAGAATTGCGCCCAAATATGTATTGAAGAAAAATGGATAAAAAAATGCTACTGTTTATTTGATTTAACTTTAGTTGTATCACCTTTTCTAGAACATACAACCGTGTTCTTCAAGAGAAACGATGGGATTTGTCACTCTTCATTAACTTTAATATATATATGCATATTTTGTCTCTAAGCACAGCAGCATTATTGTTGTGCGACTCCTCAGTCAGTTTCCCCTTCCCTTTTCCTGCTGGCTAGGATTCTTCTGACTCAATGCTTGTGCTTCAAATTAGCTTGAAAGTCAAACGAAGGGCAGATGTGTGAAGAGAAAATTGTGGGTGGAACTCTTTGAAAATATGAGGTGATGTTCTGAGATATGTTTTAATAAACTTTAGCCATTTCTAGTCTGAGCCTTTAGGGCAGGAAGACGAAACAAATCATTAAAATAGAAAAATGAAGGTAGAACAGATGGCTAAAACGCAACCTTTTCAACTTCCTGTTGATAATGGTGTGAAAATCAATTTAATTAAAAAATCAGAAATTTCAGAGTCAGATCAAAGCAGTACTCTTGGTCCACGCATTACGACTGAATCTGGGCTCTCTGCCTTGTTCTTCACTTTATAACCATTCATTTCATCCTGTCTTCAAGCCTTTTTGTCATCACTCTGTCTCTGCCCTCTGAATGCCAAATTTTCCTCCTCTCTCCTCCTCTCAGCCATTTTAGAGGTTGTTTACAAAACCCAGGCAGGATGTTGGATGGCGTCCAGACTGTTCCAGTGTTTAGCTGAGCAGCACAAATGAAAACGTATGAGGTTAGCAGTTGAGATTATTCTTTGGAGGTAAGACTATCACTAGCAGAAAAAAAAACATGGCTGCCTCACAGTGAAACACAGTAACAAACAGATCAGTTTGTCCATCTGCCTCTGTTTTGCAAATCTCCTATTTCGCTCAACTTCAAACTTTTTAATTGGGGAAAAAAAATCTTAAAACTTTCAAATATCCTTTTTTTTTACCCCCTAAATTTAAAACTTAAAAAATATGTATTCATGTAAACACCAAAGTTCATGCTCAGTAGTCCAGGTAAATATCCAACATTCAGTCAGGTCATCTGGACAGTTTCTTTTATTATTTTTTTTGGAGACGTTTCATCCTTCATCCAAAGGACTTCTTCAATCTGAAGAGCCACTAACAAACACCAACAAACTCCTCAGATTGAAGAAGACCTTTAGATGAAGGACGAAACGTCTCAGCAAAACAAACAAAAAAACAAACAAACAAACAAAAAAAAACATCCAGATGACCTGACTGAACATTGTTTTTTTTACCTGGATTATTGAACATGGACTTTGGTGTTTTGAACCACTTTGGCATGGCTATCTCAGAGAAGTTGATGGAGGAGAGGGCAGGCCCTGAAGGCCATCTAATCACCAGCAAACTGGTTTATTCCAATTTGGGAGTGTGTTGCTTGTGGGACCCAGTTTGTTGGTGGCTCCTCAGATTGAAGAAGTCCTTTGGATGAAGGACGAAACGTCTCAGCAAAAAAAAAAAAAAAAAAAAAAAGAAACCATCCAGATGACCTGACTGAACTTTGTTGTATGCATGTAAAGCATTTCATTCATTCTACCATTTTAAAATACAAAGTAAACCAAAATAAACAGTTACTTATTTTGAAAAAGAAAATTAATCTTTTCTGGAACAGAAGGCATCTGTTTGTTTTCATTTCTCTGTAGCTTCAGCATAAATATAAATTTGAGATTAGTACGCAGGATGGCGTGCTCCGCGGTACACACCTTTGACGCATCAACCCACGTCTTGCTCTCCTCGGTTCCTCGAAGAACCGAGTAACTGTTTTAGCACAGGTAGGCTCAGTCAATATGGGCTTGCATGATTGACAGAGTGAGAAGAAAGCCTGGGAGAAGAGACCAACAAGAAAGAAAACGAGGAGAGCAGGCATGAGATAACAGGCCGAGAAGGAGTGGAGACAGCTGAGGACTTCAAAGGATTCTCTGACCTTGCTGGGCATTTCTGAGGGGAGGAAATCAATAGGTAATGGAGTCGTGGTGTAAGCAAGAAGGGCATGGGTAGTTTCACTCAAGTGGGCCCAGGGATCAAAATAATTACTCTGTACATTTCACCGTCTAAGCCTTGCACTCATTGTAAAATACAATGGCCTTCTGTAAAGGCATTACATACAGAGCTTCAGCTTCAGAGGTGAGCCTTTATACAAGTCACGTTTTGCAAAATCGTTCAACTTCATGGTAAACAAGACAGAAAGTTTGGCTCGTAAACCACATAACAAGTACACATTAAAAAAATCTATTATAAGTTTCTAATAAAATGGGTGCAAAAGAAGGCAGTGCACATTAAAAAAGTGTGATCAATCAGCAAACTGAAGCAAAATACATCATCAAGAGCGACCGCAAAGATAAATCGCCTAATTAGAACAGCTAATATCCAACATTATTTCTGAAAATGGTAAGAGATTATTTTTAATTTTCTTTGAACATTTTGAAATAATTGCTTGTTGTCGGATTTAATTAACGTTAGAAATAAAACATAAAATATAAAAAAAAGAAAAAGAAAACTAAAACATGCGACATGAAACAGAATTGGAAAAAAAGAGTGCAGAAAAGACAGTATAAATAATTTATTCCTGTTCTACAGAACTAATTTCACCAGCTTATTGATCAGTACACCATTAGGCTCATGGTATCCACCAGAAACTACCTTATTCAACCGTTCTCTCATTTCTAGACTCCCCACTAACAGTGCTCTACATTTTCTGTTTTATTTTTTGTCTCAGCTGGTTTTTTAATTTTATTTCTCTTAATACAAATCAATATGTGCTCCATTCTAGGGGAGTGGTGGCGCAGAGGTTAGAGAGGTGGGCTTGTGATCCGAAGATCGCCGGTTCACGCCCCGACCCCGACAACATCAAAAATTGTGGGTGGGGTAGGTGAAACACCCACACTTGCCCCCACCCTCATTCGCCCCACTCTGGGCCCATGAGCAAGGCCCTTAACCCCCACCATGTGCTCCCTAAAAAAACAGGTCTCTCTTGAAAATGAGTTCTCGTGGCTCAATGAGACTAACCTGGATAAATAAAGGCTAAATGAAAAAAAAAAAAAATGAAAAAATTCTAAGAATTACATATTACAATTGATATTGTCACTTTTTGTCATCTTTTCAGGACTAAAACTTTTTTTTATTCCAGTTTAATAACTTGTATTTCTAGAAAATATATGTATTTCTAATATTTATTTAGCATTTTGTAAAATATTGTAATGAAGGTGCAAGAATAAACCCAGCAAAATAAGAAGAAAGCGTACTGTCAATAGAAAAAATTATATTCTGGAGGTGGAGGTGGTTTCTGCAGTGCTGTTTGGTACTAGGGTGTTCTCTGCCCACCCTTGTTGTCTCGTTATGAGGTAAGCTCCTGTTGAGGAGATGTGAAAGAGCTGCTGAGTGCTCTTTGTTTGAGATTTAGGCCTGGGTGCCTAATATGCATTTAGACCTTGAGTGTGCTTGTGGAAGCCTAGTTCAGCTCAGGTAGAGGGGGCTGAGCTGTGTGATTGTGGACGTTTGGGTGTTTCTGTTTATTGTCCAGGGAGGTGATTTTGCTGACCGTGGACGGTCCTGCGATTTGGGTCAGTTTTGTTTCTTTCCTCCCGTTCGCGGTAGTCATTCAGACTAAGGCCCTCTGACTGGGTGAGATTTGGTAGTCCTGTTTTCGTCTTTCTTTACTCCTAGACATTTTTTGGACAGGTAGTCCGCTGTCTGTGAGGCTTCGACGACCCTGTACAGGGTTGGCCCTGCTCAGGCGGCGTTCTATTGATTTTGGCCAAACTCACCTGGTCCACCTTTCTTTTTATTACTTTACTTTCTTTTTGTTTGGTGACACGGGTCCTGAAGAAGGTGCTCTCCAGTCCAGGAGGGAGGAGCCCACGAAGACTTCGCCTGCTGCCCAGAGTGATTTATAAAACTTAGGTTTAATAAAAGTTTTTATTTTTAAACCTTCTTTTGGTGTCCTGTGTCCCTTAAATATGTTAGGTCTGAGCCGGCCTTAACACCAGTAGGCGTGTCAGCAAATGACCACTCCGAAGCTAAATGCTCCTATAAATGAGTCGCTGGGTCTCTTCAGCCTCTTTCTGGCATATTTACTGAAGACTTCTAACAGCGCTGCATGCACACAGTTTCGCTCACTGAGCACCATTTTCAAATGGAAACAAAAATGAAAGTCATGACGTAATGACGTCACGTATATGCATCCCAAAAGCAGCATACAAAAACACAACAGTAGGTGGCAGTATTGGAACACGTTTTGAGTAAGAGCGTCAATAACGACAAAGTTTAACAAATATTCTTCATTTACCACAGTTAAAATGCAGTAAACCCTGCTTTATCGTGTAGAAGTTTGTATAATATTACGACTCATTTAGCTTCAGAGTGGTCATTTGCTGACATGCCTACTGGACTGATTGACAGGTCGCATCGTGGATCCGACTCATGGGAAAAAAATAAAATAAATAATGACAGCTGTAAAAAAAAAAAAAACAGTCTCGTACGACTTTATTCTTGTAATATTAAGACTTTATTCTCGTAATTTTATGGCTTTTAATTTTTTTTTCTTAGCGTGGCCCTAAAGCTCCGTCGTCAAAACCCATTCATTACCATCTAGGATACAAAAAGTTTTACCTTCATGGCATCAAGTGTCAGCGCTAGCTTAAAATTGACCAGATTATTGTTGGTTTTAGCAACAATGCTCCATGTTGGGAGTTTCTGTATTCTTTAGTTTCTTTTGCACTATGGTTTTGTGACATAGCTGCAATGACATTTCCTCTTCGCACCATCTTTGTTTGGACAACGTGTGTGCATGAATATGGCAGTGTGGAACCAGTGGATGGTTAGAGTTTAACACTGCACACATCATCCTCCGCATCACACATAGTTGCCGACAGGCTCTGTAACTATTTCCAGCCAGCTTTGAGTAATATTTGCATTGGAATGGTCCAAAACCCTGCTGTGTTATTTGTTTAGGTCATTTCACACATGAACCCAATGCAAAACTACAGCGTCTCAGGCCTGGCATGAAAGAGCTCTTTGAAAAGCGATTGAATCCAGTCTCTTTTATGTGACAACTGCAGGGAAAGCAAAGCCCTGCTCTTACTGTTGAGTCCTGGCAGGTAATTTTCAAAAGTTAAATGTAGAAAAATTTGCTCAGAGACAAATCTTTCAACTTTTTGGACAATCAATAGTCAGTTATTCAGGTCTCGCTGTACTGAAAATACAGGGTCAACCGCACAAACACGCAAAATCCTGCTTCATAACAAAAGCCTCTGCTGTTTCTTTCTGAGACTCCATCCACCGCAAACACATCCAGAACAAATAAAAAATCTGCCCACAATAAAACAAAGTGAAACTAAGCACGTCTGTGGGGAGAGGAACAAAGCTACAGCTAGCAATCTTTATTCTTCAAGTGCAGTGATCACTTATCACATGAGTACACTCTTAATCTTAGCAATCCTATCATGTTGAGGCAACTGGCAGTGCATAAGTCTTAATTTTTAAATTTCAAAGAAATCATCTCAGCAGTCTTTGAAGCTTTTAACACCCCTGCTGTTGAGGAGAACTTTGCTGCTGATAAGCATTTAGAAGCTCTTTTCAAATGAGCATCCCACAGGAGTTTGGTGGAGGTCAGTCCACAGGAAACAAGTAGCCTTACTGATGCTGCTGGGGGCTTTTATTTGAGATTTAGATGTGATAATAATCTTTAAGATGACTGAATCAAGTGTTAAGCAAAAACACTATAATTTATTTCCCTTCCCAAACAGGTAATTGAAATGTGACATAATTTTAACCCTTACCATTGTGAAGCAGTAAGACTTTAAATTAAATAAATGTTTTTACATGTGATTTTTATTTGTTCTTTCTATTCATACTAATTTAACCAATTGAATGGAGCCTCAAGTTAACCCACTGTCACTCTGTCCAGTGAATTTCACATGATCATTAAATGTGTCAATTATTTCAGCAAACTAAACGCCATAAAGGAATGCTCGATAGAACATCTATAGTATATTTGATTTCCTTAAACTTTTTACTTTATGTAAAAAAAAATGACTTTCTAAGTGTCAGCTACTGGTTTGAGTTATTTTCTGAGCTCTAATACGCTGGTTTCCAGTAAACAAAACAACTTTCGAGTTTCCCTTTTTGCCATTTAATGTCTGGAACTGGTGAAAAGTTCAACAATGAATTAGTGATGTAATCTAATTTAAAGGAAAACTGATAATACTAAAATGTGAAGCAGAGGATCATTGTTGTGACAAAGGCAAACTGACAAAAAAAAACCTCTCATCTTACCTAAAATTTAAGACATAATCTGCATCTATTGTTGTATTTTCCCCCAATAGTCTCATTTTTGAATTGTGAGGTTTATTAGTTTTGCTGGTGGTCCTTCAGAGACAACTAAAAGCTGAAGTTTCACAGATGGTTGCGACTGAAGTATTCTGAACACATGGATCCTCACACACAAAGAGGTCACAGCCTTGGCTTGCAGGACTGCTACTTCAGAACAATCACTGCTTTGAAAAGTGCCTCTCAGTCTTTTATCTCTTCCTGACACATTTCTTCACTGAACTCTGTCCTCGATTCACCACTTCTTGCTTTATGCATCATGTCCACTCCCCCTTTCGGCCCTGCTGTGTCTCTGCTCCCTTGCCTGCTCATGCTTTGCTCCGACAAGGGCAAAGAGGCTAATCCTGGCTCTGAGGCCCATAAGCTCAGTCAGCTCTCTTCCTTCTCTCTTCTGTCAGCAAACATTTCATCTAACACTCTCCTAGGCTGGCGTTATGGACACCAGAGAGCAGGATGGTACGTTTGACCTCTTCGGAATTATTCAGCACCATGCCTGCTGAATGCCTGTGGTCCTATTGAACAGGCCAGCACATGTGCAAATGGTCCTTTCCCATCGCAAGATAAAGCTAAACAACTGGTTTTGTTTCTCCTCTGTGAAGGTGGAGCATTGTACCAGAGTCTTTTAACTACCTTTGTTGAGGTTACAAGTTGTCTGAGTTAATGCTACTCTGAAAAGTGAAAACTCTGCAGATCACTGAATGGAAACAAACCCAACCTGTGGGCTTAATATAGACTTATCTTCCCCAGCATTGCAGTCCTGCACAAATCAGCCCTCTTTCTTGCCCTCTAAAGATAGAAGACCCAAGCCTGTGCCCGACCCAAACTGAATTTCGGGCCGGGTCGGGCCAAAATAATGTGCTTGATGGGCCAGGTCGGTCTCAGGTTTTGATGCGGTTTTATGAATCATGCAGCTCAAAGAAAAATAAATAAGAATGCACAATATAAAATTGTGGTAATCTACTTGTAGAGGAGGAGGCACTAACTTTACTGTTGAGGATGAGGAAAGAAATAAAATAGAGTGCAGAAGTTAATCAGACTGTGAAAAGAGAGAGTAGCTCTGGCTCATTGTGCAACTATTGTGCATGTGGCCCCACACGCCCTGCCTTGCTCCTCTTATCACACATCTGATTATTTGCAATTGACCCACAACAAGAGACATAATAGTGCTGAAAAGTATTAAACAAAAACTGAAAATGGAAGAACTCACTGTACAAAACCAGCACAGTGAAACCTGCTGATGTGTGTCAGGTCAGGCGCATGCTCAGGTCTGATCGGCCCGTTTGAGGAGGTTAAAAAAAAGTCCTGTTAAGCTTCAGATGGACAACCAGATCATCAGTCGCTCGCGTCCGCTGACCGGCTGATTGAACGAGATAAAAAAAAAAAGAAAGTCCCGTTAAGCTTCAGATTGATCTGCGGATCATCGGCCGCACACGTACGCTGACCGGGCGAATGGATCACCGGCCGCGTGTGTCCCACTCTGCACCCTGCTGTCATCTGCGGTGAAGGAAGTTGCAGCACCTGAAGCCACAAAAGCTGAAGCGAGCAGCGTGTTCGATTAAAATAGCTTTGTTCTATATTTTTTCAAATAATTTTGCCCTAACAATATTTTTGTTCATCTGTATGATAGCCTATCTTTAGAGCTGTTTTTTTTTTTTTTTAGGGTATTCATTTTGTATGTTAATATCCATTTGGTGACTTGTTAATAAACAAGAAATCGTATGTCTTTCTTTGAAATACGTTTTAAAAATTATCACGTCAAACTGATTTGCTTACAAAAGCGGTAAAAGCTTAATTAAAAAAAAAAGTGCTGGGGGGGTGTTTTGGGTTCGGGCCCCTAATTACAGTTTATGGGTCGGATCGGGCTAAGACAAAATGCCTATGGGCTCAGGCCGGGCTGGGTCGGATTTTTAGGCCCGAATACAACTCTAGCTTGGCGTTGCACAAATGGGCTAAACCTTCTTATCAAACTCAGATAAATCAATTACAACAGTAAACACACGCTTATGTATTTATTTATTTTATTTTTTTGGCATTGTGAATTTTACATGCTGCTGCAAAAGTTACACCGCTGATTCCACACTGAAGAGAAACTGTCCGCAGAGGAAAACAAAGAAACGAAAAGCTGAATTGAGAAGAGTCAAATCGAGTGGTTTGACGTCACTGAAAAATTCAAGCTGTGTCAACGGGAAACAGATATTCTAGAGTAGACAACATGCCAAGTCTAAAGAGGTTTAATCAAAAACGAAGGGAAATTCTTCAGAAACAAAGTAGGAGTTGAACTTTTAAAAACATAACAAAATGAAAAGAAACTTAGAAATCTTAAGTCTCTCTCTTGTGGACAGTAATGCAATATGCTACCTCTTTTATTACAACCTGACTGACCTTACTTATTTTGACTGTCTTCCATTGCTGTAAAATCCTGGGAAAAATATTTACAAGACTCAAATTGACCCTTGTGCTAGAGGGAACCAGAATAACAAACAAGCAAGAGGAGAGCAGCAGGTTAGAGAGGAAGATAGAACACCTGCCTTTTCTCGGTAAATTAGCATTCCTGACCATTCAACAGACAATTCCTTGCAGCCTGGCCATAGGCAAAGCAGGCTGGGATATCCACAATAAATAATAAAGTAAGAGAATAAAAAATAAAGAGAGATATAGATTTTTATGATTTTCTTCCAAACCTCTGCACTTCTTTGATAACACTGAAAAATAGAGTCAAGGTCAACAAAAGAAGGCAGAAAGGGATTTTACTTTTTGAGGCCAAGTACACAAATCTTCATAAAATATATCATCCAAAGCTTGTGTGGGTGGATGCTTTTTGTAAAAATACTACATTGCTTATAGGATTGATGAATATGTGAAAGAGTGTGTGCCAGTTTGTGTGACCCCTTCAAACTGCACACACAGTTTGAATTAAACTAATATTACTGTGCTTTTGTAATGTAGTGAGTCACGTGAGGTACGTGTCACTTGTTGTATGACAAACATATGGATATATATTTATGCATACTTTTCACGAGTTCTTCATTTTTCTGACTGTAAATGCCGTGCATTGAATTTAACACAAAATGTAACGAGAGACGTTATTTATCTTTGACCCATCAAATGAATGGAGTCATTTATTTTCAGAATCAAAGTTTAACATCAAACATTTACATTAATTTGGCAAAATATGAAAATAATAACAGACAGTTTCACAAATAATGAACTTCAAATCACTCGGCGGTGATTTGAGGACTTTGCTTCAGATATTTCTAAAATATCTGTACTGATTTTGTGAGAGAGAAGAGTTTAAGATGAAAGGAGATTATCTTACAGAGAACTATGTGAGGGAATTTAATCTGTTTGACCAGAAGTTGCACGCTCCGTCAGATCTCAGCTTTGCCCACGGTACACTTGGTCGAAGAAGAAGTTTTACCTTGTTGATGATCGATCACCTCAGTAAGAATCCTTTTCAACTGATATCAGCGTCTCCGTTGAGAAGTGCTAAAATCCTTAGAGAGTCGTGCGTGGTTAGCTCAAACAGAAATTATAATTCCAAACGTCTCTGGATTCTCGGCAACTCCAAAACTCTCCATAACTCTAGTTCTCTTCTGAACTCCTTCAGAACTTTTCCATTCTCCATGGAATCTACTGCACTCTTTGGAACCGACTGCCCTCTAGACTCGACTCATAGAACCGGGAAGTTGTCACATTTTAAATGAGTTTACTTCCGAGTTTACTTCAGAGCTTTCTGATTCGTGGATGGACCAGAAAGAGGAGTGGTTTTTTGACGTAAGTTATTATCAAAAGTCAAGGATTGTTTTCAACATACAGAAAAGATTATTGCAGTCGACCAGACTTCGTGGAGTCTCACACTTGGTAATCTTTTCAAATAGTAAAACATGACATTTCTTCTTCAGTAAACATTTTAGTTGACCGAAAACCAACCTTTCACATACTTACGACTTGACTCATTTCAGACAGAAAATCAAGAAATGCATATTCAGGTGATTTCTTCTCTGAATGAGGAATAAAAATCATTACTTACTGTTTATGTAAAATAAAAATGAGTAGTTCTTTTCAACCTGTGAAGCATTGAGTGAACTAACACAATTTGATTATCAAAACATTTGTAAGACAGTAATGATTATAAAGAATTGTCTTTTCTGCTTGATTAATTCAAGAAAGAAAGTCATCAGATGGCCCAGACTTATTCAGATTAATGAAAATAACAGTCTCTGTCCATCTGGTAGATTTGAGGTCAGATAAGGGTCAGACCAGGTTCACTACAGTAAGAATACACAGTGCAAGAATCAAAACTGCTACAAAGTCATATTTTGCTCCCTATCAGCTGCTTGGTTTAGAAAAACATTTGCGTTAATGAGCCAGGGAGATACTGCCACATTTGACCTTTAGTTCAGGCACCATGGTTTTTCCTTGGATCAGAGACATCCATATCAGCACAATCTGTTGACTAATGGGCTTAAAGGGAATCTACCACAGCTGTCTGCTGGTGCACATGCACATGCTAAAAATTACCCACAGATCAGGGGGAGAAAAATGTTCCAGAGATATATATTTTTTAATGATGACAAGCACAAAAGATGTAATTATGCATGCATGCATAAGCATGGCTATTTCATGCCTACAATTTAAAGAAACTTAGATCCAATGTTCCTAAAATTTGCAAGCAAACAAGCAAAAATACTAATCTAAACATTCACTTTGATGAAGAATTAAAGCATGTACTTCTCGAAAGTTATCTGCAAGAGCAAATTGCTCATATTACATATGGGAAGAAATGTAATACCTGGTAGAGGTCAACACATCGTAACCTTTTTAACAACGGCTGTGATAGGAGAGGACAGCAGAGACATGACACATGGCATCCTATGCAATATGTGGTGACAGGAGACCAAGAAAAGTGTATCTGACTGCAAATTTAGGTGATTTTTGTTGAGAAGTCTACACAAGAACACACTGTTCATGTAGCTCACGGACAGAAGGCGAGTAAGCTAAGTCAACAAACTGTCATTCACATGAGCAAACCATCCATCCCTTTCTGTTAAATAAATATAGAATCTGGAGTTTATGTGTGTGTTTTTCCAGCAGGGGGTGACTAATTATGATTCTGCCTGCAGAAAAATCGGAGCTGCCGCCTTAAAAGTTTCTAGATGTTGTGTTGTCCTTAGATAATACATATCCTGACAGAACTCCTGCTGAAACCGCCATAATGAGTCCCTCTTCTTCTTTTACTTCCCTTTTACCCCCATCTTTCCGTTTGTCTGTCGGTCCATCTGTCTCGGCAGAGCCCCAAACGGAGTCAGAGCATTTTTGTGCAGCAGCCGCCTGACAACTAGCCATCTATTTGTGGATAATAAGGCCCACTTACGCCAGAAGAGATAATGTAGACGTCTACAACAAGCACAAATAGTCCCCTGACAGCCGAGGAAGGCTGAGTATGATGCCTTGAGACAACCTGTATCTTTGGGAGTAGATGGTATACATGTACAATCAGCTGTGGTAAAAAAAAATATATATATTTTTTGGTTTAAGTGCAAATATTTGATATTGAACATAATTTACTGTATGTACAATTAAAACATACCAACTTAATGCATCTAAACAATGTTGTTGTTTTTTCCAGGTCTGGAAGTTGTTGGCAGTTTAAGGTCACTGAGTGAAGAGAATCTGGGGCACAGAATCCACCTGGGTAAGTAGTGTATAAATGCAACATGGACGTCAAGAGGAAAGGTAAACTAAAGGATTGGTTTACTGAAAACATTCCCCATGCATGCATCAACGTAACTAGGTACATAAATAATCAGGGCATTGCATATTAAAATGATTTTACACGCAAAGTTTAGCTTTATGGATGTGCGTGTGTGCCTAAATGCTATGGGACAACATTGTCAAGAGTCGTCTTCCTGCTCCCTGAGCTGCCAACAAGAGACAACACTGAGAAAAAAGACTGCTTCAAGGGAGATGGAAAAATGAAGAGAAGTGACAGAATGGAGGGGAAGCCATATGTGAATTTGTGTTAGGAGAGCGTTAGCCTGGTCAGAAAAATCTAATAAAAACGTTGCGAGAAGTGGCTTCTTCTAGAAAACAAATCACAAACCAAAAGCCAGAAATGAGATCAAATTAGATCAATTGCGAGGGAACTTGGGAGGCGTAAATATATGAGCATGAGAAATTCTGAGCTATGAATATACTGAGGTTTACATTCATCGTGCCAGAAACTCAAGTCAGTCATCGTCTGCGATCCCATCTTTGCGTAGAACTGTGGCTGAAATGGGAGGAAGAAAAGGAGGAGCAGACCAGAGAGATCAATGACACGTGACGTTTAAAAACCAAACTACTACAGTAGACTCCTTCATGCGTCACTCTCCCTTTACAAAGAAGCATTGCCTTTGCTTTGATGGTATTAAGTTTCGCAATGGGACTAAACTGGTCTAAGGGGACGATGGTGAGGAAGGAATGCTGAGGGAAAGAAGAGTTAATGAATGAAAGTTTCCCAGCCCTTATGGCTCTGCGGACAGGAAAAAGAGAAGCAATAAGAAGGTAACACTGTAGGAAGAAGAGTTCAAGAGTTGAGAGAACATATAAATCTAAACAGGTAACCTGGCTTTATGACTTTACGGGAGAGCTGCTGGACTGAAAACACGGTTCATTATTGGCGTCGAAACTTGAACTTACGACAGTCCTTCTCATCGCTCTTGTCAAAGCAGTCAGGAGATCCGTTACACTGCCAGCCGCCTGGGATGCACTTCCCATCTCCACACATGAAGTTTCCAGGAATGTTACACTCGGTGGTGAAGTTATTCCCAGGGAGCAGCTGGCTCTCTGATTGACAAACACAAAGAAACAGAAGACTGTTACCACCAATTGCATCACAAAGAAATGAAAAATTATTCCAGTGATTACCGTCACCACAGTCAAAATGCAAGACTATGGTTTCAACTACTATTCAAATATAAATGCATTGGAGGGATGGTTCAGTAAAAAAAAAGCAATACCAATCTAACTGCAAATAAAGAGGACAAACAAATACTGAAGCTGAGATCACACAGTGTTAAGCAGATTGCGTAAAAATGCACCAACTTGAAGCAAGGCGGCATCATAATAAGTAAGATAAGGACACAAACACAAAGAAACACTGGTGCGCAAACAAAGGAAATATTTTTCACCTTAAACATAGATATCCATACACAAGCTCAGACCACAAATAAACACTTTTAACACAAAGAATGCGCTCTGAATGAGGTTGGGGCATATCTAGTTGACACTGTGCAGCTGCAGCATAATGAGCTGGAATGTGAAACATGGCCTTTTGGCTAAGGTTTGACACGGTGCGGTAAGTGGTTTAGCTCGTAAACAAAGCTTCGTGGCAGTAATGAGAAGTTCAGGCCGGACTGAAGAACACTGATGCTGCAGTGCTGAGACTGGCTTCAGCTGGTGGGCACCTTCATCGGAGCTGAAAGCAGAAAGTGCACCTGCTGCTGAAAACCAAAACTTTTAGGGGGTTTACACCTTAAATGATGGTTAAGTTTACTAGAAAAGTTGCTTTATAGACGTCTGCAAATGGAAGAGTGAAGAGAACATGATAATATGGAGGACAAAAATGCATGCAATACTCTAAAGTTTATACATTATTGTTTGTTTTTTTAGTTAAGTCGTTAACTGTTAATAGATTTATAATGTGAAAATATTCTCTAAGAAAAAAAAAAAGGAGCCATGGCTGAAATAAATAATGTTTTGCTGTTGTACTTGGTTGCACAGAAGGAGCATTTTTAAGTTCAACATGAATAATTTACTCACATCCTGTTAAAGTTGATTCATTTCTTATGAAAAAAAATCAATACCCAATTATTAAAATGACTAATAAATTGAGGAAATTGTTTAACCTTTGGATTCAGTCATGAAGCCAAAAAGCATCTAATGTGTTATTTTCGAGTCTTGGAGTGTTCTACTGTTTAACCACCTGCATTTCCACTGAACATTTATTAAAATAAACAAATATTTTAGGTTTGAACCGCCAAGTGTTATTAAAAAAAACACTGTTTTTAAGTCAAATAAGCTTAAAACTGAATTTCTAAATTAATAAAACAGAGAAGCATAGAGCAGTTTTGATCAGAATACCTAAGACGCATAAAAACCTCATATACAATTTGTAGGAAATTCTAACCAGAGTTTGTTTTTCACCACAGTTATATCAATTTTGTTAAATAAAAATGGCCAGTTTCAGGACTCAGCTGAGTAACTGACATGTCAAAAAGTGTACTCTGGCATCGTCGTACTCTTACTGTCCTGCCCTGTCCTGTTACCTCAGCAGGTAGAATCCACGTATCGATCATCTCATACATAAAACACCACATCCCCTCTGCTTCTCTGTGGTAGTGATGCAAACTATTCTGTCATTTGCAAGACAGAAACAACACACACGCACACACAAATGTTGGCATGTTGATTCTTTTTCCTGTCCTTTAAACTGAACAATAACATAATAATTTGCAATAAATGCTCTCAAACTCAAATAAACAGTGGATTTAATATGGTTGCATTGCAGCATCTTAGCCTGGGAGGTGTCTTATTGCGTCAGTCACAGATAACGTTGCAGACGGTTTCACAGCAATAGGTGGAAAAATGATGCATCTTGACTCTTCTACATTCTGAATCAGTTCTACAGCTGCAAGAATAAAAAAACAGAGATGCTTATTGTCATTTAAGAAATGAGATTCTGCTTCACATTAAACAGGCTTCTTAGCCGTTTGATTTTAATCTCTACTTAAAACCTGCTTTTGTCTTTGGCGATTCACACTCTGAAACAGTTATATGCTGTGGTTTTATTGTCTTTTACCTGATTTGATAACTTTTATTATTTGTTTGTAGTTTTAGGTTTTAATTTATCTGCTGTGTAGAGCACTTTGGGATCTGCATGATAGTTTAAAGTGTTTTAAAAAATAAAGTTGGATTGGACTGGAGGAAAAATAAGGCCAAACTTATAGAACCTATTATTTCAAAAATCTCTTTTTCTGTGCTTGACAACATACAGTATGCTTGAGTGTCTGAAATTAAGGATTAAATAAAAAAGTAACTTAGGCTGCCCTGGATTTGGAGATTTCTTATTTAGTGAGCTTCTCGGGTTTTCAGGGGATTGGATCATCACAGGACGAGCTCAGGGGAGAAGCGTTTGGATTCTCAACCTTTATCTCCATCAAATTCAAGTCGTGTTGCGATCTCTTTTTGGAGGAGAGACATAAAACTGTCTTGTTTTTGGCGTTGCTGTTAACAGTCAAATCTCAAGTTCCTTTTAATTTTTTCCCAGTTGGAGGTTGAACATTTTGATTTCTGCATGTCATTAAATAAACAATCTTTAGGACTGGGTCCCACCATGACAAAAGTGATGAATGGTAAAAGATGGTGTGTATAAACAACAAAGTTTGCCTCTAACTTAAACAAAACACACACACACGCTATTATTCATCCATATGATTTTAACAAAAATGCTCAACTATCCTTGTTGTGCAATTAGTTTAAAAAGTAAACTTAACCACATCACAGTAGAGATAAAAGATATCATGCTTAGCTTGGCAAAATTAATTTTTTTACTATCCTGATGCATGCTCATGCATAAATAGTATTTTTTTACTATTTCATTTCTTCTTGATAACCTTTTCAGCAAACAAAGTTTACCGATGACCAAACCAAGATACAGAAAAAAAAAACCATAAAAAAATCAAAAAGAACAGCTTCAATGTTGTTTGTGTTTGGGCACAGAGTGACTGTGGGTGAGAACGAAATCGGCAGCTCCATCATTGTTTCTGGGTTTCAACTTTACATGGATGCACCAAAAACTGAGTTTTTAAAATCTTCTATTTGGTAAGTGCAAAATTATTTGTGTGGATAGGAGGTGCAAACAGCGGAAAAGTCAGTTTTTAGAAATATTGATAGCGTGAACAGGACCAAGAATAGACCAGCAGTAAAGTCCATGTGTCGTGAAGGAAGACGTACGATGTGTTTAGATCGTTTGCCTTCATGACTGCCAACCTGAGCCAGCTCATTACATGAATCTGATACAAGAAGAATCAGCACCAGCTGTCACTGAGCAAACTGCAGACGAGACAATGGAATCATATTTTTCCATCAGTTTAGAGTTTATTAGTTTGAGCCCTCAGGCTGTGCATTCTCTGCTTTCTCATCTGATAATATCTCTCCATAAGAAAGCAATGCTGTCCACATTTTAGTTTGCATGGCAGCTCAAAACTGTAGGACCAACCCATTGGCGTCAGAAGTATTAGTAATATGTGTGTGTGTGTCTCCTGCCTTGCACACACCAGTGTGCAAAAAAGCGTATACTAGTGTACTAGTCAACTTTAATGCACTTTAACAAACAGCCTCAGATCAACACTATTTCTCTTTATAGAGAAATAAAAACTTCTCCACTAGAATTGTTTACTTGTGTTCAACACTACTCATCTAAAGGATGTTTCTCATGAAGGTTGAGGACAATATGGTGTGGGGTTCTAAAGAAATGTCAACTTTAATGCACCTGAACGCACAGCGTCTTACAGCATCACACTCTTAGCTTAATGCTAAGCTCAGATGCTACAGACGTAGTGCTCCACTTCTTTCAAGCATCCTCCTAACCATGTATAAATGTCTATGATCCTAAGCCTCCTGGTCAACAACTGCCCGCACTAAATTCATTAAGCTGGCGAGTGAGAAACACAGAGGTGTCTCCACCTCCTCCACCTGTGTGCGTCCTGCTAAGGCAGGAGACGCAGAGGAGAAACCAGTGTTGCTAGATCTCGCGACAGAAACAAGCAACCAGCTCTATGAAAACAAGCCCAACTGGCAACCCACCACATTGTGTAAAACAGAGGCTGTTTTTAAACAGTATAAACATACATTTATTATGGCATTGCACATAAACAACAGAAAAAATATATATGCTAAACACTTTGAACAGCATACTTTTAAGCTCTGATAAAACAATACATTTTGCATATGTAATTTTTTTCTACATATTTTTTAAAATAAAACATCCTGTCATCTGCGTGTGAGTGGAGCCCCCTAGTGGTTGGCCACAGTATGAGTGTTTGGGGTGTGCACCTCGCCTGTCGCCTCACCAGCTTGGGCGGGAGCGATAAACAGGAAACGGGGGCATGAAAGGGACAAACTACTTATTACCACCCGTCTTTTGTTTTATTGTGCAGAGCTGGGAGATAATCAACTAGTTTCACTCGGAAAGAAAGTCAAGCCCAAATAAGCAACTTCACGTTCAAAACAAGCCCAAAAATCTGCAAACCGCAACTCACAAGACTTGCAAGCAACTTTAGAAAAAAAAAAAACCCTAAGTTGCTTATAATAAGCGGACTTAGCAACTATGCAAGACACACCGCTTTTGCTGGAGAATTGAGAATTGTAGGTAACCAGCAAAACCTGGTGTGGACTTTAGTGGTTTTAGTATTCCCCTATTAATCAAGTGGAATGGATTAGTTCACGAAGAAATAGAAACCGCACCGACTGAACTAATGTTTCATGGTAAATGTGTGTGTGTGTGTGGTGTGTGTGTGCGTGGTGGGTGGGGGGGGGGGTCGTCCAATTGAAAGTTTTTTGAATGTGGGGGGACATGTCCCCTTCACATATAATGGTTGCGACGCCTATGGACCAACTAGAAATAGGGCAAACACAAAGAGATGGGTGGAAGCAACTGTCTTAACCGTTTAAAATCTGTAGTTATTTGCAAAAATGTCAATTTAAAGTTAAAAGATGGACCTGTTCTATGTCTTTGGTATTTTAAACATGGCTTGTCACAAATATTTCATTATGACCCACAAGAAACTTTGTCCACAAGTAAAAAAGAAAGCCATAATGTTTCCCCTTGGAATTCAGAAGATCAACAACACTAAACAAAATACTACGTTTTATTTTATTGTTGCTCATTGACAAAGCCATGTGAGTTCAAGCAGATGAAATGAAAATCTACACACATTACTGATGATTTTTGGTTATATTAAAAAACAAATAATCCAAATTAAAACCAGATTCTGTACAACACTGCTCAGCTTTAGTTTATTGACAGCTACTTTACAGTCAGTGTCTCATTTCGTTTCACTAAATCATACATGAAAACAGGGATCGATACTTATATCAGAAGTCGATGTGTAAAATAATGTAGCTCTCACTAAGGTTTTCTTCCAATGACATCTGACAAGTAATTTTACTTATTTTTAACATTTTCTTTTTGTCTTGTGAGACACTTCCATCTTTACACAACTGCGCAGCCTTTTTGTCCTTTTGTTTTCATTTCAAAACTCTTTCCACAAAAGATTCAGAAACAAAATATGCACAAATGGAACAAAAGGTACAATAAAACTCTACTATTTAAAGATATGAGCTAAATAAAAAGACTTATTTTCATTAAGTGCAGAAATGTCTATTCAGAGGCATGCAGAACAAATGTCGGCTAGAACCATTGAAAATGACTTCAAAGAGCTGCTGGAGAAGGACGGAGGGTTAATTGGAAAGTTGCTTTGAGAGTATGGAAGGAGAGCAAAGAGACTGTGTGTGAACAAAAAATGTAAAGAACCAATAAGCTTTTCAGACCGCCTAAAATGAGCCTTTAGTAGGCGACTCTAACACATCCTATTCCATAACCCTTTTCTGTGAACGGACAAACATGAATACTTACAGTGGTTTACCACAGTGGTAACAAACAACTCTAGCTCATTAATACAAGCTCATAACACGACTCCACGACACAAACAATACACTTTGTGAGGACTGCAACACTCCTGCTTTGACAGTTTTAAGTCACAACTCCATTCATACAAAGAACGTAAAGCCACCATCCTATATGCTTTTACGTTTTCCGAGGATAATAGGAGACGTTGTGCTGTGTATAACCATGGTCGCACATTGTACCGGAGAGCAGACGAAGATAAGGTAAGGATGACAGGGGACAGCTGTGTATCTTGCAGACGGCAGTGTAGACCAATTACTCAGAGTAAATATTGACTATACTATCTGTGCCTTCCCACAAATATAGTCTGCCTCCTGTATCCTTTCCAACCCCTCACCATGTCTGTGTCCACTCAGGCCCCATTTAGATTGTTGACTCATAGATGGTAGAGACTTTAGCTTGATACGTTTTAATTAGCATCAACATTTACATTTTTTTTAACATTTCAGCAGCTCACTAAGAGTAAAGTTCGTCCCTCTTCAATTTTTAGCTCATCCTCTTGTTGGTAATCTTTACAGCGCACACTTCTCTTACCTTAATTATAATTTATAATTAAAATGAACTCCCAGCATAAACTTGGGTCTAATTTCCCTACAGTTCTGCACAATACTTATACCAGCATTCAAACTAAATAGGGGACATTTTTGCAGAATTTTGTATAATCGTCCATTGACTAGTGTTAAATCATAAATGATATGCAAGATCAGAACCACTGCTCTTTTGTGTAAAAGTTGAATTACTCGTACAGAGTTAGATACTCCAAACTCTTCATTATCGTATTGTCAAACATTGATGATCATTGGTGCACGTTACATTGAAAATGAACATAAACTATAAGAACTGTAATTTAAAACTAGACATACATATTATCAATATCATGTGAAGCATTTACAATCAATAAAGCTTTTATTTAAGACAGTTTCATCTGGTTGTTGAATATTCAAAAAAGTATTAGTGCTACCAGTTCAAGATATCCATGCTGATATTTGTGCAGTGCCTATATTAAATAAAAGAAAAGGATTGGTAAGAAGGCTTTCAAATGATTGCAATTGGAAGATGGTATAACCCTGTGCACTTTGTTTGATGAAAATCTATATTTCTGGATAAAGTCTGAAAAGACATTTCATATAGTAATTCAAATGTCCTTGAACCTGTATTCTGAAATTAAAAGATTGCTTGAAACATCTGGTGAATATGTGCCCATCATCAATCATTCAGTGTACTTTGACTACTTTTGTTCAATTGAAAAAGAAAAACAAGTCTTCATATTTCATTCCCATATTTTTCCACAGTTACACTTCATGCATTATGATTCTGGAAATGGCAACCTGAAGACTTTTGTGTCACCCAAGCAATATGCAGAACATGGACCAGCACATCCAACCACCCAAAGGCGCCACTGTATTGCACTTCTTATGACTGTTTTCATACCAATTGTCAGTTTGCTTCTCTAAGACTGGACAGCAAATTTGGCAGTACTATCAAAAAACTCCTGTCTGTCCGTCTGTCCATCCATCTATTTTCTTTAATCGCTTCTTCTTTTTCGGGTCGTGGGGGTCACTGGTGCCCATGTCGTCATCATTGTGCAAGAGGCGGGGTACACCCTGAACAGGTCTCCAGTCCATCACAGGGCCACATAGAGACAAAAGAGACAAACAGCCATTCACTCTCTCACTCACACCTAGGGACAATTTAGTTACCAATCAGCCTAACATGCATGTTTTTGGTCTGTGGGAGTACCTAGAGAAAACCCACGCATGCACGGAGAGAACATGCAAACTCCACCCAGAAAGGCCCCTGGACTTGGATTTGACCCAGGGTGACCTGTTTGCTGAGAGGCAGCAGCTCTACCAACTGCGCCACCGTGCTGCCTCTCCTAAGAACGTTACTGAAAAAAAAAACAAAAAAAAAACCTTTAAAACATACAGAAGGACCACAATCCTTATTGGACTTTTTGGAGTATGTAGGACCGACAGTGAATGCTGACGCAATACTCAAAAGACAGATAAAGGACAATCAAATAAAGCATTTAAAAACTGTCCCCTTGGCCCTCGCTACCAACAAGGTGGAAAACAAAATGTGTAAACCACAGGGAATAAACAGAAAGGGAGAAAACGGCACATGAGCAGCATAAACAATTATGGAAACAAATGGTTGAGGGGTAATGATATAAGAAGGTTTACTATTACGCCATTTTCTAACCTTGGATTCTTGGGAATAGCCACACTAAGCAACTTCTACTCCCTGCTCCACATAGAAAGGTCAGTGATATAAATCTAAATCTGAGATGGCTGTTAGCTGGGCTGTTATACCTTTAACTCCCTGCTCCTCAGCAGACTTTGATATTGGAGCAGCATTGATTAGCCTTGGATTGAAGGTTGAGCTTCTGACTGAAGCAGCAGCAGGGAATTGATTGACTTGTCTCTATTTACTTTGCAAGATCTAGCAAAGCAAAAGTAAAACCATAAGAAACTTTCAAACTAAAATTGCAACAACAAAGATCTGTTGTGCTTTCATGGAAGATATTTTTTTTTTCCTTCGGAACTAATCTAATAAGCCTTGAATATGTCATTGCTTCAGCTGTGCACCTCTCTGTGTGAAAACATCTCGACAGATTTATATGAGATTCGTTTTGCACCTGAACAAGAACATGACAAATGACATTCCAGCATAATAATATCAATTCAGACATGGACAGCACGGTCTGCTAGTGTGGATGATAAGAATGGAGTGAATCTATATATTCTAGCTCTGAACATTTTTGAGTTCAAGGATAAAAACTTAGTTTTTAATAACACGACGCTTCAAGGGTTGGCTGTACAAACTGAAGGAACGGAGGTGCAGCAGGGCTGTTTTAAATGTCCCATTTACAACATGTACCTTACAGACTGTATAAGTCTGTAAGAGGCAGAGGATGAAAGTGCTTTAAATAAAAAGAGAAATACTCTCCATCCTGTTTTTCAGCTCACTGAAGCATCCAGTATAAATAGGCACGAGTATAAAGAACCTGGTCTGCATCAATTAGACCCATCCTTAAAAAAAACAGACATCCAGGAAGTGTAATATAAGCACTGAGCATCCGAGCAAGCAAGGCCCTAATGGGGGAGCGATAGAAGAAAAGCAGCCATGCGTGGAAATAAACAACATCAGAAAAATATGAAAGCAGTCTTGGTGTCTTTGAGCTGCTGTTCTGAGTCAAAGGGTAAATCTCTTCAGTGTATCCATTTGTTTTGGGGGAGGTAGCTCTCTGACCTGCTATGTTAGTCTCACTTGGCAATAAAGCTAAATGAGCAAATGACAATAATGCTAAATTGAGCAAAACACACAGTTAATTTGGGCTAATTTAATTTTACTGCGAGAAGAACACAGAGCAAGTTTGAAAAATGTTCACATAAACGCTGTGTTCACTAATAAGTGATACATTGTTAGGATATAAAGGATTTATTAAAAAACGATTTGTTTTGCTCAAACCATTTCTTGTGAAGTACTGTACTGGCTCTGCACACATACATCTACTGTAAGCTCCCAGTGCATCTCCGTGTAAACATTTATGATAGACACAAATATCCTGGATGTCTCATTAACACTTCCTCATTGCATATCTAAATATATATTTTGGTGCAGTGGCTTATAGCATTCACTCGTCCTGCAAAAACATTTCCACAGCAATATCCTGAAATGATGGAGCAACCAGAATAAATATATAATAGACACAGAAAGTAAACAATGTGGTGGGCTGCATTCTGAGTCAGTTTTCTCATAGAAAACTCAACAAATTGAACATATTTTTGTCCAAAATGGAACAGCAGAATAAGAAACATGAAGTGAAAATTACAATTGATTTTTACCATCAACTATTGATAAAAAAAATTTCCTCTAAAATTTAAGATACATGCCGTCTTAGTGCACCCAAATCTATATTCATATATAGTTGCTTGTTAAATGCTTTGCTATGTGTGCTGACCTTGGTGTACAAATGTTACTTTTTTGTAGGCCATCTCTTTTTTGTCTTTAAAATGTAAGACGTCTAAAAATAAGACTTCCTGACAACAAAGGAAGAGTCATACTGATGTGAGTCAGTCTTCCTGCAGCAGCCGTTGTTGTTCCCACAGCCGAGAAACATCTGAGAGGTCAAGACAGCAATGTTGTCTCTTCTCAAATCCTTTGGATCACACTTTTATATATAGTTCACTGAATTCAAAACCAAATCTGACTTTTCCTTCAAGAGATATTTCCCGCTTTATGGTTTTTGCAGTGTTCTTGAAGTTTTCACGGGTTCGAACGTTTTATTTTGTTTCACGGATCTGTTTCACTGATGCAGCTGGGAGTTGAACCGCACTTCGATCTAAAGTTCAACAACAAAAGATTGAGCAACACAAGTAATCCTACAAGTGGACAGCTGCATACAAATTCCAGCGTAACTGGGAAATGTGTATACACAGAGGGAGAACAATTCAGTTTATTTCTTTACACAGTGCAAGTTCTCAAAACTACAACCGAGATGAGTTGCGTGAATAACTACAAAGAAATAATCTGTTTGAAGAGTTTCAGTCAGGTTTTAGAGCTCACCACAGCACTGAATCTGCACTGGTGAACATTACTAATAATATTCTCATGGCCTTTCACAATGGACAGGTGTCTACACTGGTCCTATTACACCTCAGTGCTGCATTTGATACAGTTGATCACAATATTCTATTAAAAAGACTTGAATACGATATTAGAATTAGAGGAATGGCTCTAAATTGGTTTAGATCATATTTATCTGATATATTCCATTTTGTAAATGTAAATAATTAATCTTCTTCAGATAATAAAGTTAGTCATGGAGTTCCTCAGGTTTCAGTGCTTGGACCAACACTCTTTACCTTATATATTCTTCTATTAGGTAAAGTTATTAAACAGCATGGGATAAAGTTTCATTGTTATGCTGATGATACACAGTTATATTTGTCCATGAAACACAATGAATTCAATCAGCTACTTAGACTACAAACATGTCTTGAAGGCATAAGAACCAGGATGACCCTAAATGTTCTGCTTTTGAATACAGACAAGACTGAGGTTTTAGTTTTTGGACCTGAGCGTCTTAGGAATACATTTTCCAGTCTTCCGTCCTCCTTGGATGGCATTAATCTGGCCTCCAGTTCTAATGTTAAAAATCTTGGTATTATTTTTGATCAGGACATGTCTTTTATCCCCCACATTAAAATGTTACTAGAACTGCCTTCTTCCACCTGTGTAATATCACTAAAATTAGAAACATCTTATCTAAATATGATGCAGAAAAACGGGTTCATGCATTTGTCACGTCTAGACTGGACTATTGTAATGATCTGGGTGTCCAAATACTTCTTTAAAAAGTCTTCAGTTAATACAAAATTCTGCTGCCAAAGTCTTAACTGGAGTTAGTGGGAGTTAACTGGAGTTAGTGGGAGAGATCTTATCTCTCTAGTTTTAGCTTCTCTCCATTGGCTCCCTGTCAAATCCAGAATTGAATTCAAAATCTTTTTTCTAACCTACAAAGCTCTCAACAACCTAGCTCCATCTTATATTCAATACCTTATTGTTCCATATTTTCCTAACAGAGCACTTCACTCTCAGACTGCAGGCTTACTTGTGGTTCCTAGAGTTTCCAAAAGCAGAATGGGAGAAAGATTTTTCAGTTATCAGGCTCCTCGCTTGTGGAACCAACTTCCAGTTTCTGTCTGTGAGGCTGACACATTGTCCAGTTTTAAGACTGGGCTTAATACTTTCCTTTTTGAAAAATCCTATAGTTAGGGTTGGCTTGTTATGCTGCTATAGGCTTAGACTAGTAGAGGACAAATTGACCTCATTTCCTTAAATGAATTGTTAAAATTGAATAGTTTTCATTTGATACTATTTCTACCTTAACATGTGAGTTTTGACCTGCCATTGTGTATCTGTTCCTACCAAACCCAGCCATTTGAAGCAAATGGCCGCTTGTCCTGAGCCTGGTTCTGCTAAAGGTTTCTTCCTTATGAGGGAGTTTTTCCTTTCCACTGTTGTCTTCGTGCTTGCTCAAGATGAGAGTCTGTGATGGAGTTAAATTCAAAG
>NC_056507.1:17305230-17327274 GCF_014905685.2 Nematolebias whitei | reverse complement strand
ATATATATATATATATATATATATATATATATATATATATATATATGAATGTTTCTATTCAGTGCCCTGAGATGACTTCTGTTGTGACATGACGCAATATAAATAAAATGAATTGAATTGAAATTGACTTGAATTGAATTAAAGCATATCAATATGAAATGCACTAGCTCACAATAAATGTGTATTAAACAGTACAGTGACAAACTTACTTTAAATTGTTCTAAATAAACTTAAGAATTTGCCACTTGTGAAAAAAGCAGAATCATTTCGAAGTGCATAAGTCAAAAAAAAAAAAAAGAAAGAAAAAATACAACTGGTGCATTTGAACTGCAGAAACAGTTTTGTAGTTCTTATAACAAAAAAAAAAAAAACATTTTCTTTTGTATCTGCACAGCACAAACTGAAGGCTCCTACTTTAGAGTAGGAATAAACACTAGTAAAACACCAGCCTAACAACCAACAGTTTTTGAAGTGCAGATTAAGAATGGACCAGGACATCTGGACATTATGGAACCTGAACGGGACAAACCACCAGGTGGCTGAAATAAATGCAACAAGAGTAGTTTACCAAAACCATTTGGTTCAAAAGCACAGTTTGAGTCCTTATTTCAATTTCTGCCTAATGGAGTCATTATCTGAGTAACAACCAGTTGGTTGTGGTGACATTAAGGCCCCATCCACATGGGAACAATGCTTTTATAAAACTGTTTTTTTTCTTCTCTCATATACTTGGCACTGATTCTAAAAATGTTTATGTCCACACAAAAACAAACAAACAAAATGCTCAAAATGCTGTAGTAACCATATCAGGTCTGTGTGGTACGTTAATAGTGCCATGGAACGTCCCCTTGAAACGTTAAAAATGAAGGGTAACATGATCCAAAATGTAAACATATTAGAAAAAACTGATGACAAATACAAAAACCATTTTGTGAACTTACAATGAAGTGGAAGTTGCTCTTTGTGTCAAAATAAACTACTATTTACTAGGAGTTGAATCTGTCCAAACACGTGAACATAACGTGTGCTTTAAGGCACATTATCAGACAGGAGTGGCTGGAGGGAAGTTTTCTTCATAACGTTTAAAGTATATCAGGGTTAATTCAAGTTCAAGTATCTTTATTGTCATTTGCATCACATGTGGTGCATGAGGTGGAACAAAACTTGTGTACACAAAATCCCAGTTCCACCCAAAAATAGCAAAAATATAAAGTATAAAAAGAAACAGTATATTATGGATCTAAGATATACACTAAGATATATGCTGAACAAATACTAAATAATATGCTAAAGCAGGGGTTCCCAAACTTTTCCATGCCATGGCTCCGCCAAACAGCATTAGCTTCTGGCCGAGGCCCCCCTCGCAAACCTACAAATATTGCTATAAAATATGTTAAAAAAAATAAATAATAACTTTTAGAATGTTTTAACTTTATTTTTGCTTTTTTTCAATCTTCTCATCTCCAGCTTTCTGGGGCCTGCCTAGTGCCCCCTTGCGGACCCCACTTTGAAAAACACTGCGCTAAAGGATCTAAGATATAGTAAACATTAATAATGTAAAACAATACGGTATATTAAACAGCTGCTTGAACATGAGTGAGTAGATGAGTATGAACAGCAGCATGAGATAATCAGCAGCACAGATATGTCACATATCACCAATTAAAGTGGCATTAGAGTAATTTTCTTATTATGTATACAAGTCTATCCTTTAAATCTATTCCCATTTCACCAGCCTTTAAGCACATACTTAATGTATGTTGTGTATTTTTCCTGCAGCATTTACTTTAGAATTGTTTACAGTTAAATAAAGTGATAAAACCCTTTGACCTTAGATTAATTGGTATAATAATAAGGAAGGTTTAGCTTTGCTCCATTCTGTTTATCAGCCTTGTGTCTTCATTAAAATAGGATTTGACACTTTTAGTGTAGTTGAGCAAACGGGCAATTCCAACACAAACACAAGCTTGTAATCTGTCATTGTTGTGTCTGTCATGCTTGGGGTCATAGGTCATAGGCACTGCAATGACACTATGACAATGTTGTTTTCAAAAGGTTGTGTTTAGGCTGTCCACACAAGAACGCAACAATGGCATTACAAGATGTTTCTCACTCTGGAAGCCAGTTTACAAAAATACTGTTTAGGGGCTCCTGGAATACCATTACCGTGTGGATACAGTGCTGAACCTAGAGAATCTTTACGTATCCATAAACTCCTGCTATGTGTGGACAATACCCAAGTGGTATACCACTGCAATATTTGGGTGCTTGATTAATTTTCACAGCATGTGCTTTTCCCATCCAATAATCCTACACTGATCATCAACTTGATCCAAATGCACAGCAATTAGAGGGATGACAAAATGCACATGCTGATGCAATCAGAGTGTAATAACCCTGTTTTAAAAGACATCATTTTAATTTGTAAAGCAGGATTTTACTATTTTCAAAAACATTTTTTAGCTATTAATACCCATACTGTTTACAAGGGGGTAGGGTGCATTGTATCTAAACTTAAATCAATGTTTTTTATTTATATTTGAATGTTTTTAGATTGAATTATTGACAATTTCATTAAAACCAATAGTTTAATGTTAATTACCTTTATTTGGCCACAAACGCCTTGGTGGACTTGATGTGGTCCTTTCATTTTATGAAGTAGAATGGTATAAAATGTATTTTACCACAGTCATGCTATCGATGTGTTTATTGTCTACCAGAGTACTTTGTACATACAGTACGTATAAACAGCTAAAAACGATTACAGGCAGAGCGATGGAGGGGTACTGAGTCGGAAAGTTAAACAAAGCAGCATGGCTTCTGCTGAACAGTGAAGTAACGTTGAAGAATCCTTCATCAGTAAAAAACTGATGTTGTAGTAATGTACTTTCCCCATTTGACATGACATTCAAAGTTTTCATAACACAAAACAGCTCTGTTCTTTTAGAGCCGGGCACATGCTTTGCTGTACGGCTAATGATATGAAAATGTCAGAGCCAACATCCTGAGAAAACAGGATTTAGTAAAACTGTTACTTTCTCCACCCACGCACCATGAGTTTAAAACTCAGACCAACTGCAACATACATGCATGAGAAAAGCAGTTGAATCTCTAAATAAAAATGAGTGATTTGAGCAGGATGAAGTGTAATCAGACCGCCAACACTGCAGCTGTGGGTGTGATGCGGCGTGCCACTGCGCCTAAGGGCATCCTCTGAATATTAGCATATTCATAAGATTTAAAAATCTTGATGAAGAACATGGTGAAGAACATACTTTTAATCTTTTCCATTTGTTCCATCAAATGTGTTTATGGAGAAAAACATTAGACAAAATATTCAATGCAGACTCCTTTATTTGAATCTCTAGGGGAGATCGTAACATGCAAACAAGTTCTGTTCTTCAAATTTAATTCAAATTAGAAACTGCAATAGTGAAAGTAAAAGAATAAAACCTACAGTCAAAGACCATTTACAAAAAAAAAAGAAAAGAAGAAAGTTAATATTTTTGTGGACAGGATAAAAAAAAAACTGAACATTGCACTTTTTGTAATGCAACAATGTGAGGTTCAGAAGGAACAACCTTGAAGAAGTAAAAAAAGACAAGATATTTGTAGCAAATGCATTTTGTCTTGTACAAAATGAGTCTTCCATTAAGATGAGATCACACAGAAACCAGCAGGCATCTAGATGGGAGAGATATTGACTCTTAAAAGCATCAGCTTGTTAAAGAGGCTGCATTATTTACAATCCATCTGTGGGCTGAAATATCCAAGTGACTGAAGTGGACTAGAAGGAGAAACGGTAATTTTAGTAGGAAAAAACGTGTTTAAAGGTGTGCAGTAAAACAAACAACAAAAATACCCATTTGTATAGTTTGTAGTGAGCAAGATTGACAACTTTAAGTTTATTTTAACATAAATAAAGAGTTGAAATTTAAGATTATTTAGGGATCGCCGCTTTAAAAATGCTTTACAAAATTGCAAAACAGCGTTTTATGAACCAGAAAACAATCGTTGTGGTTTATGTGACGTCAATGGCAGCAGGATAAATGACGGCTTAATGACCAGTTGTGCTATTTCACAATAAAAAATGTTCCGTAAAATATACTCTATGCAGGTTTACAGTATGTGTAACACTTATTTAATAGGTATAAATGTTTGTTTAGGCAAAATGTTGTGAAACTGTGACTGAGCAAACTATGGATAACATTTTACTTATTAAAGTGTCTACAAGTCCAGAGACTTGCTGGATGTCTCACAGCTACACTTCACTGAAAAAAGGCTCTAGAGCTGTTCAACAATAAGAACTCACTTTGCCTCAAACATCTTTCTAAAAGCTTGGTCTAACAAGTACAGTAAGCTCAATTTGTTTACAGCATGTCACAATAAAGTCTTGAGAGATCAATGGTTAAATTTGTTGCTAACGTTTTTCTGATTGATGCACCATTAACACAAATTGCCTCCATACTTCTACCACCTAAATATTCATTTGGAAGCATAAGAGCTTTTTAAGGGTAACTAACCATGTATTCATTATGTTTAACCCTGACCAACAATAGCTGACATCACCGTTATCAGTAGCACTTAATTGTGACAATTTATAATCTTGTTAAAAAAAAAAAAAAATATATATATATATATATATATATATATATGTATATATATATTGGTTTGGTTGGCGCTTGAGTAATCTGCTGTGACAGTCAAACTTAGTGTCTTTAATTCCTTCTTGACAATATTATATTTAGGCAAAATAACTTTTCTGGATTTTTTTTTTTTAAGCCATGACAATTACAATTAACAATCTGCATAGCAAAACAAGGACAATCAAAATTTTTAGAGCCCAAAAAAATGATGTAATTTCACAATTTCCATCCATCCATCATCTTTTACAGCTTCTTCCTTTTCAAGTCGCGGGGATCATTGGTGTCCATATCTGGCCATCCCAGTGCAAACCAGTTTGGCATGACTGTCGACGGGGGGAGAGGGCCAGCACCAGAGGAGGGGGCGTACCAAAGACACCATCTTAGCACCAGCATAACTGGTTTGTTCCACTTTGGAGTAAGCTGTTGGGGGAAGAATCAGTTTTGTGTTGTGTGCATCCTTGACTGATGAACCCTTCTGGATGGAATGTGAAACATTTCAGCACAAAAAAAAAGAAAGAAACAGTCTAGATGACCTGACTGAAAATTGTTGGATTGCTTTATATGTGTTGAAATGTTCTGATTTGCATCTTTACACCCTGAACTCCTACAATAATGGAGAAAAAACTATTCAAATTTGCATTCACATCTGTATGGCACCAGTAGCATATGACTGTGTACTCTATTAGTCTCTGCACTATCATTATGTGTTATTTTCTAAGTCTTCGTCTACAGTTTTTGCAATGGCTGTCATAGAGTCTTTGAAATTGTGGAGCAATTACTGGCCAAATTAGTTTGGCTTAGCTAGAAAAAGCTCCATTAATCACACTGTCCACCCACTATCTTACAGTGAGCCTTTAATATTTGAGAAATGGTTTACGCTTGCTGTTTATAACTGTATCTGTGGTCAAAATAGGATTAGAACATAAAAGCACAATGGCACAATCCTTATATATAGAAGATTAAAAATCCAACTGAGTAAAGTCACTTGGAACTCACATGCTGGCACTGTAGAAAACTTTCAGAAAAGTTTCATTGGAACTTCCCTTCGACCACTTGGATAGACAGACATATTTGTCCCTATAATTCTTTAAGAGAATGTGAAAGTGGCAATATAAACACTATCCCAGTCTATAAACACTTTAGGATTAACTTCTCAGAGATGGAGGGGAAAAGGGACGAGGACAGGAAAAGTGGCTAAAATGAGAGTTGGCTATGCCGAAAAGCTGCACTCTGATCAAACGAGGACAAAAAGCAATATTGCTTAGCAACAGACATGAAGAGAAAGATGCTCCAAGAACAGAAACACTTTTATCCAAAAGTGCACGAAATGTCAACAAGACAAAAATCTTAAAAGTCTGCTTTTTTGTCAGTCGTGGGGAAGACGCTTTCGCTGTCAAACAAACCTCCATTCCATTCACAAAACTAAATGTCAACACTTCCCTGCGTTTCCTTCATCACGCAGTCAACTGTGGCAGAGCACACTGGTAAACAGGACATAACCTTCATCCATCACTATGCTGTGAGACCCCATACTGACTAAATTGACATTTCAGCAGAGCCAGCCAGCTAGTGAGAGATGATGCAGACAGTCCACAGAGGAAATCTGCAAGAGCCAATCTTATGTTATATCTGCAGCAATCTCTCCAAAACTACCTAAACTTGACTGTATGAGATCAAAGCACATTTCTCACAGTCAGAAAATAACAAATAAACTTTAGTTTGTTTTGCTTTCTCACTGTCATAAAATCACAAGCAAAACCCTAGTTGGTATATAAGCTAAATATATATCAAATAACAACAAAACAAGACTTTGGAGATGAAGATTAGACTATTCTTCGTAGCACACACACATGTTCGTTATGCATCATGGAGAGGACGTTGTAGTGCAGAGGCTGTATTTCAGGGTGCGATGATAGTGAGGAGGAGGGGGAGATTTTGCACCTTTTTTTGCTTAAAAAGTGCCTTGGGAGAGAGGGAGATAAAATGATGGAAGCAAGCTGCACACAACAAAAAGGCACAGACTGTCTTTGTCTGTCTTTTTGCTCTGTGTATTAGCAAGTAATGAGCTCCTAATTGTGTAGCCAGGCCATGGAGTCACTGTGGGGGTTGAAAAGCAGTGGGAATTAACTGTATCTGCCAAACGCACGAGGGCAAAGAGATTGATGGAAGAGCAAAAAGGGAGAGCACAAGGTGAGAGGGAAGAAATAAAGGCATGTGAGATAGAGACATTTCATTGAGGAGACGGGGTAAAAGCAAAACGATGAAGGCTTTACAATGAAAACGTGCATTTCAACTGAATGCAAATGAGGGGAAACAAGTGCCAGTGGCCATTCAGTGCAACCACTTTTTGGCCATAACTGTCTCTTCTCACCATATCTCTCTAACCTTTCATCTACCTTGTGGTAATGAGTCAAAATGCTGAGAAGTCAAATGGAAAGTTGGGGTTTCACAGGTATGGGGTGTATGAGCAGTTATAAAGGAGGTAATTGGTGCTGTAACTAAAGGTCATTCCAATAAGGTTTTGGTCAATATGGTTTCTGTATAAGGTCAACTTAGACAAGGCAGGAACAAGACAGGAAAAGACATGAATGATGATGGGAAAAGGTCATTTGTTAGAAAGCAACTTGTCTCCATCTTCTATGTGAATAGTTGGTTGTTTTGTGCTTGTTGTACCTTTAACTATGTGACTGTGTGTGTAAGCAAATGTGGACACAAATTTTTGTTAGTCTATACATCATGATTGCAATGTACAGGTAGATGGTCCCCATTGTGTTCCCTAGTTGCCACGCAATTCTCCTAAGCTGGTGAGCTGCTTCCAAAGCCGTCACTGCTCCTGTATTGCTCAGCCCTATAATTCTTTTATGCACAGTCGTAGACCTCTATCTTGTCATGGTAATGGCTGCAAAGCACTCTTAACTGTAGTTTGAAAAAAAAAAAGTGTCTTAGGACTCATGTTAAGAAAGGCAATCATTTACTTTTCACTATGTAACAGGTCAGAGCTCCTGCTGTTCAATATTATATGCAGACTCACGTCCAAAGCTACAGTGTCTTGAAATCTTAAGTATCACCTACTAATCTCACATTCTTCTACTCTAGCCATGGTTTCTCGTGGCCTTTGCTCTACATCCATTTGCTTTAACACCTTAGCGACCAGGTGACTGAACATGGGTCAGTCTACAATAGTAATGAGCACCTGTCACCTCATTTCTCTGCACTGCTACTGCTCTAGTAGCATCCGTGGTAAAAGAATGAAGGGATGATGGGTCTGGATGAACGGAGGTGTGTGTCAGAGAAAGAGTGTTCAAAGTGCTCAGCACAGCAAACTAAATCTAACCAAATGACCTGCAGTGAAAGCAATTTTCACTCATTGGACTTGGTTTACAAGATATGTTCTGCTTTTTTTGTGTGTAGTTTGTGTCTTGTGAGTTTATGATGAGTTAAGTTTTTCCAGTCCCCCTTACTCTAATTATTTATGGAAATTTGCAACAGGCCATGCAATTATCTGTTACTTTGTCTCTGCCTGATTTTAGTTATTCATATGCTAGTATATGTTCTGCAATGTATAAATACAGAAAACTTAAAATATGCTATTCATAAATTCCAGCTAATATCATTCACTTACAGATGTTCCAGTGACAGCTCTTGCTATCGCAACGACTATCCATTCCAGTTACAAAGTTTTTTTCTGCAAAGTGTAAATTTAATGAGTATTCTTTTGTTTTCTGTGCACAAATGCAAAGAGGATTTTGTGACTGGCTGCAGAGGTCAGTCAAGGAAAAATGTGTTATAATCCATCAATATCAGAGGCTGTGTGCTTGCTTCCAGACAGATGAGCTGCTAACTCTGGGCAGCCACAGAGGAGATGAGAATCACATGACAGTGAAATGTGATACTTACCAGCGTCACTGGTGTTTGTGTGAAAATTATTTTGAATTATTTGGGGCTGCAAAGACAATTCTTTAAGTTTTATGCCATAAGAAAAAGACAATCTACACAACAGTATACGACAATATGCACGCAGGGTAGCTGGACTCTCCCTTAGAGATAGGGTGAGAAGTTCAGTTATCCGGGAGAGACTTGGAGTAGAACCGCTACTCCTTCACATCGAGAGGAGTCAGTTGAGGTGGTTCGGGCATCTGGTAAGAATGCCCCCTGGGCGCCTCCCTAGGGAGGTGCTTTGGGCATGTGCAACTGGGAGGAGACCACAGGGAATACCCAGGACACGCTGGAAAGACTATGTCTCTTGGTTGGCCTGGGAACGCCTTGGAATCCTCCCAGAAGAGCTGGAAGAGGTGGCTATGGAAAGAGATGTCTGGGCCTCCTTGCTCAAAATGCTGCCCCTGCGACCCGACTTCGGAATAAGCGGAAGACAATGGATGGATGGATGGAAAAAGACAATAGTTGCACCTAATTTTCAACAAAAGCACTTTTTTTTTGGGGGGGGGGGGGGGGGGGATATCACATGGGAAACAGAAAACATTTGACTTTAACCTTCAACTGTCAAGCTATGTGTAAAATCTGGACTGTTTACATTCTTAACAAAAACATTTTCATGGCCAGGATTAAGTGTATTTAAAAATGTTTTTGGTACAGCCTGAAAATGTTCACAAAATTGTCCTTAAGATCGGACTGCCCAGCAGCTAACTCCCATTTAGATGGGAGTGGCTTTATAAAACTTTCCTGGGCCCTGACCTCTAATCTTGCACACCTTCATAAACCAAAGTCTACCTTCATTTGTCTCCAAAACTTCTGTTACATTATCCTCCTTTTAAGAAATCAAAGAATGGCATTTATTTGCTGCTCTTCATTCACAAGAAGCAGGAACTCCCGTCTGTGTTTGGTATTCATTGAAGAAATGAAAAGAATTCATTTTGTGGCCTAGCCCTGCGGGCTGCTGCCAAGCCATGCTTAACTGGGAAGCAGCATTAAGGCAATTAGCATGGGCTTTGCATTTGATTTTAGCTGGCAAGCCTGCTTCTGTAAACAGCAGGCAGGATCGTGCGATTAGTTCCTGTGAAGATGAGCACTTTGCCTCCTCTGGTTCGTGTCCAATAGAGGATTACTCTACACATATTGCATATATACTCCGAACCTTATACATACACAAATCTACATATACACTGGCTCAACAAAATTAGAGAAAAATACAACTGAAGGGAATAAAAAAAAGAGTGTCCACTTCAAGGAGCTGTTTGTGCTATGGCAAATGTGGAGCAGTGTCTATTTCAAGCATTACCTTCCAGTTCATTTCCCTCTCTCGTCCTGAGTCAAAGAGAGAAATTATCCCTTGGTGTCTTCACCCCTTTATCATTCATTTAACACAGAAGATTTCGACGTTCAGCTCCATTTAATGAGCAGATTTTCAGGTATGTAATAGAAAGTTCAGTATCAATATCAAAGGGTCCTAAGCCAGTTTCAAAATTAATTTTGACAAATAGGCAATTATTAAGTCGGATGAACTGAGATTGATCTTATTTGTTCATTTATGCACTCCACTGAAGAAGGAGCCCGAGGTCCAGAAGAGCTTTTATGTCCTTAGATGAGAATTTTACTTGAGAGGCTGCTAAATCAAATGTGTGTCCATGTGAATAGGCACACACTACCAGGTAAAGAGAATTCAATTGGCTCTGTCAACTTAATGTCAATCTGGTGCAGAGAGAGCTGCGGATCACGTCTCTTGTGCTTTCACCAAACAGATAAGGTATCAAAGTAACTGAGATTTAGCTGTCGTCACGTCTCGCTCTACCAACCCTGGCCAAATATTTCTGCTCCCAGAGAGATGTTGCTGATAAAATGCAAACAATGCCATGTGCAGATCTCCACAGAAAATGAACATGCCTCTGTGGCATAAATACAAAACACGATAATCCCTTTTAAACATTGAAAAGACAGCCTGAGATTAATATCAATAAAACATGGAGACATACTAGGCCCACAAGGGGAAAGGAATTTCACCAGTGTGGAAATTTCACACTCTACAGCACCTCAATTATGATTGTGAGGCTCGCTTCAGCAGAGGGCTTGTTTCATGAGTCAGCATTGCTTGATTGTTAGTCTTTGGATTGGAGTCTACCCCTGACCCAAGAACAACACAGGATGACAAGGCTAGAGAAAGTTCAGCCACAAGGACATAATCCTGTGGATCATTCTAATCCTGTTCATGAATACAGAGGTAAAGAGTTGAAAACAGGTTTTAAAACATGTACCTTGATTACAGCATCCAAAATTGGAGATAACATTTGGGCCAATCAATAATTTAACATACAGTATGTAAACTGTCTGACGTGTATCATAAGTACAAAACTTCTGCATAATTAGATCAAGATGAGCTTGGCAGAGAATATTTATAACATTTGAATGCAAGGTACAAAGAGAAAATTACAATTTTACTATAAAAATATCAAACGACAAAAAGCAATCTGACAAAAATACATAAAATTTACATATTACGCCTTTTACCTTGTGGAGTCAGAGTCTTAACTGGAGTTAGTAGGAGATCACATCCGAGTCAGTTTCTTCATTTGTCATTCACACCACATGTGGTACATGTGGTGGAACAAAACTGTGTAAACAGTGTCCCAGTTACGTCCAACAATAAAATGTAAAAAGAAAAACAGCAATAAGATCTAAGATATGAGCCAAGAAAAATGCCAACTCAGAATACGCCAAGCACCAATAGCACAAAAATAATAGTTTTAGCTTCTCTCCACTGGATCCGTGTCAAGTCCAGAATTGAATTCAAAATCTTACTTCTAAGCTACAAAGCTCTCAACAACCTAGCTCCATCTTATATTTGAGATCTTATTGTTCCATAGTTTCCTAACAGAGCACTTTACTCTCAGACTGCAGGTTTACTCATGGTTCCTACAGTTTCCAAAAGCAGAATGGGAGGAAGATCTTTCAGTTATCAGGCTCCTCTCTTGTGGAACCAACTTCCAGTTTCTGTCCGTGAGGCTGAGACATTGTCCAGTTTTAAGACTGGGCTTAAGACATTCCTTTTTGATAAATCCCATAGTTAGGGATGGCTTGTTATGCTGCCATAGGCTTAGACTACTAGAGGACAAATTGACCTAATTTCCTTAAATGAATTGTTAAAATTGAATATTTTCATTTAATAGTATTTCTATCTTAACATGATTCATTTGTTGGATGAAACTGGGACCCTGTGTACACAATTTGATCCCACCACATGCGATGTGAATGGCACTAAAGAAACCTTGACCTTGAACTTGGTTCTCAACCTGCCATTGTGTATCTGTTCCTACTTCCTGTTCCTCTCAAACCCAGCCGGTCGAAGCAGATGGCCGCTTGTCCTGAGCCTGGTTCTGCTAACGGTTTTTTCCTCATGAGGGGGTTTTTCCTTTCCACTGTTGCCTTCTTGTTTGCTCAAGATGAGTCTGTGATGAAGTTAAACTCAAAGCAGTCTGCTCCTCAGATAAATAATGTTAACTTATTTTTATGTATATGAATGTTTCTGTTCAGTGCCCTGAGATGACTTCTGTTGTCTCTTGGCGCTTTATATAAATAAACTGAATTGAATTGAATAAAGAGTAAAACTTACATATCTAATCACCTAATGGCATAGTCATTTTTTTAACTGTCTATCTGTGTGTTTTTTAGGTTGAATTAAAACACCGAGTGTGTTATCTCCAAGGAAGAAATATCAAGTAAAGATCCAAACATCACTGTGCTTACACCTCATACACTGTCACTTCAGTCCACAAACAAACAGAGGATCAGCAGCCCTGATCTTATCTATCTTCCTCTCTGTGCTTGTGTTGACCTTTAAGGTGGTGTTTGTTTGGTTTGACAGAGGAATGCTGAAATTTCGGTCTAAAATAGCCTGCCAGTGTCCACACCGGCTAACACGGCACAGCAAATGACTGCTAATCATGAGGGACAGCAGGAGAGCCAGCTGTCAGTATTCCAGCTTCCATTCCTCGTCTGACAGCAGGCGAAGCAATGCAGGGGACACACACAGCAGGTCAGTCTCCTCCCAGAGGAGGCGCCTTAGATGAAGATTGGAGTTGGAAGCTGACCGGGAAGGACAAAATTGAGCAAAATACTGTGTAAGATCTAAAAATTAGGCTGACTTTCTGTTGAAAATTTAGATTCACTATCCAAACACCCCCTCCTGAAAAATAATCTGAGCTGCAAGTTGCAAATACCTTCTTCGATTCTACACCCAGCGTGTCTTGAGTTCAACGTGATTATTAACGTCTGTCTAATGAAATAACTGCGCGTAACTAGGTGCACATGTTGTTTTCTGTTGTTATACTCTTTTTTATGTAAAGTACTTGTATGCAGCAATTAAAATACTTGCGCAATATAATATTCATATAAATCACCAACAGCCGAGCATTTGTTTGTTGATTCACTGCAGTATTTTATAATCACAGTCTAATGTCTCAAAAATCACTCACTTTCACAGTTCATAAACATTTACGGAATACAAAACGAATAATCCTGTATCACCCCGTGCTTTTATCAAACCCATTAAAGAAAGGGTTTAAGTTGCAGAAAATGTAATGGATGCGTTCCACAGCTGGTGGAAGGGTAGGCAAGTGTCTTTGCAGTAGAAATGTGGCTCAACAGTGACTGAAGTTTCATGTTGTATTTCTTGCTAAATAGTCGTGCAATGAAAGAGGCAGTCACAGTAATCACTGATGTGATTACTTACCTCTGCAAAGGGAAGTAATCACTTTAGTAATCAATTCAGATAAACAGACCAGAGACGGGCTTTTTCCAAACCAAATTACTATTTGAAAATCACTGGCAAATATCTGATTATATTTTAAAGTCATTTTCACAGAGACAAGCCAGACGATTTAAAAATATATACATTTTTTACTTTCATATGGATATAAATCTAACTGATTCATGATAATAATAAAAAAAAAATAGAATAGTTTGAAAAACTAAACCTAAAATGGTGACTACAGTTATCGGCGGATGTAGAGTGGGTTATTGAACATAACCTCATTATAAATTTGATTTTACTGACATACAAACAAACAAACATAAAAAGCTAGACGTTGTCTAAGTTTGGAAGACCCTCAAAGGTCACATGAACCCTCGTTAAACTGTACATCTATGAGGAATACATCTATCTGCACATCTATGCCACTTTAATTGGTGATATGTGACTTATATGTGCTGCTGATTATCTGTGCTGCTGATTATCCATGCTGCTGATTATCCATGCTGCTGTATTCATTCATACCCATCTACTCACAATAAACTTGTGTTCAGGCTACTGTTTAATATACCGTATTATTTTGCAATTTTAGTGTTTAGCGTATATCTAGACCTTTAGCATATCGTTTAGTGTTCGTTTAGCGTATATCTTAGTAAGGGATGTATGATATTATCAGAATGGTATCGGTCGATATCGTTATCAGCCGATATCAGCGATAAAGTTAAATATCGGACATCGGCCATTCCATCAAAATAACTCACCAACATAAAAGGCTTCTATTTTAAGTTAATTTTTAATTTAAGAAACTGTCAAGTATAGTAATGCACTACTACTTATGCGACGCAGCTGCGTTGTCACTTGTGAGCAGGTTGAGTTTAGATTTGTGAAAATGTACAAATTTGCACTGTTCGAGTGTTGATCATTGTGTTAGAAAGAGTAAGTATCATGAATAAAATTGACATTAAACATAATCCAAGTTGAAGTGTTACATCATTTTCAGCCCCCTTTTCAGCATCTGCATTTGGTAGCAGGTCAAATTGACAAAGACCACGCAGAATAATGTAGTATTTTAATTCCACAGCAGAGAAAGCTATGTAGTCTCTGTAAGTAGGTCTAGGGGAAAATATCGGTATTGGTATCGGTTATCAGCCAAATAAGTTTTAATATATCGGCATATCGGTTATCGGCCAAAAATCTAATATTGTGCATCTCTAATCTTAGCGAATATCTTAGTGTATATCTTAGATCTTTGTATACTGTTTTTTTTATACGTTAGATTTTTGCTATTTTCGGGTGTAAATGAGACCCTGTGTACATACTTCTCATGCAACACATGTGATGCGAATGACAATAAAGAAACTTGAACTTGAAACTAGTTTCCTGTTTCTTGATCTGAACTAGTGTACTTCTTACTCTGCACAACTTTTTAATGATCTCGTTTCTGTACAGTTAGAATGAAAACAGTATTTGTAAATAACCAAATTTGTTGTTTATTCTTCAGGAGGCGTAAATGAAAACTTCAGTGACTCTGCTGCTCTTGAATCAACCTTCCTCAACAGATAAGCAGATTCATCCAAGGTTTGATCTTGGCACCCAAAGACAAGAATGATCAATATCAGGCAACCACCAGAGGGGATTAACACATTGCTGCATGGTAAATTAGTAAAGATCAATGCAAAATCAGTCCATAATGAGCTGTCTCCAAACTTTTTCCACTGCATTTTACCCTTCCCTGTTTTTGATGTCTCCTTCAAATCATATGCAAGAGTTCATAAAATATTTAGTATCATGACTTATTGATCATGGATGCTAAAAGAAACCAGAGCACATATAATATCATTTAGTGGTCAAAGATTCTAAAATGTACCTGTGCTTTTCTGTTGGAAGGTACAGAATGAGTAACAACATGAGATGCTAAATCATAATGCATAAACCACACTAAGCTAAAGCTGCCCTGTTACAAAGATGTGAAATGTAACTGCAGTCATGAGAATATGTTTAACAACTCTGGGAACTAAAGCCACTGTGGTCCACGTTAATCCCAGGCCTTCTCTGAGGCATGCATCTTAGGCTGGAATTTTATCCAACTGTGCTGGCCAGGGGAAAAAAATACATCTCTTTGTCTCGGTTTTTTTCTTTTTTTTTTCTGCTCCAGCGACACACAAACATAAGCACAATCACACAAAAGTAGATTGGTCCAACTGGCTTGGTTCAGTGAAGCCAGAATGCAGAAATACAAAGCACAATAAACAGAACACAATGTAATTCCTTCATCCTATTTACTGAGAGAAATGACCTGAATAGTTGCTGGTTGGTTTTGTATGAAAGTATTTTATCACCTGCTCAGTGCAAAGAGCCTCGTGATGAAAACCAAAAAATTTTAACAGGTATTATGCTTATCAGCTCGTAGTGTTGACTTTTTTTTTATTTTTAGGACACTGTAAACAAAGAGTAACAAATAACAATAGATCTCTTTATGCTGCTAACATGGGACGTTTATATCAGCTGAACAACCTGAACAATGTCAGTTGCTTTGTGTCTTGAGTAACAGCAACTTTTAACCATGGTTTTATATGAAATAATAAGTAAGTAATCTTGCTACTTGCTAATCACTACTTAATAATGCGGACATGTGGATATGGGAGTTACACTCTATTTTTAGATGCACTGCATAGCAGACAAACAATTCTGAGTTTATTTTCAAATATCAATTTTTTTTGTTGTTATCGTTACTCTGTGATGCAAGGAGCGTCAGCAGAGCAGCTGCTTCACGGTGCCGTTTGTCCTAATACAGTTGCCGTAGCTGAAACATGCTGGGCTAAAACTGAACCTTGAAGAATGCATTTATTTAATTGATAGTTGAAGATATCAAAACATATATGGAGGACGGAATGCGGAAACCCAAATTCATACGGAATGTGGAATTCCTTTCAGTTCCTCTGTTCCTGATCGTGAATTCTGCTACCTTTACATTTTCCCCTCCCTTATCAGACCATATGATCAACAGCTGACGTGAAACTCTGTAGGATGGTTCTAGCCCTATTGTTGCCAGCAACAAGCAGATATACTATTATTCTGCTGTATCCATCCAACCCTGTTCAATTTATTTACCACAAACTCTGGGAGAGCTTGGCTTAAAAATGTCAAAAATTCACGAGAGAGCAAATTAAGGTCCTGCATAGAGGGAGCTGCCATGTTTGACCTGACTTCAGACCAAAGCAATGGATTTCACATGATCAGAGTTAGTCCCGCCCTAGTCCCGCCCACTGAGTTTGACGAGTGAGACTGACAGTTAACATAATTTCATGGTGACACTGGAGGGTGGAATGTGACAAAATTAAATAAATAAATAAATCATGAATTAAATAATTTAATTGTGTATTTAATAATTTAATTGCATATTTAATGATTTATTGATGTATTTAATCATTTAATGATACATTCCATTATTATGTATGTATTTATTTAATTCAGTCACATTCCGTCCTCCACAGACGTAACTATCTTTACTGATGACTTCGAAATGTTTGTATATATTTCAGTGATAAACATCAAGATGCGCGGTTACATCTATGTTTTATCATTAAGGATTTGTAAAACATTATTATGACAGTAGATTTAGATTAGATTATTGTAAGGAAAACGTTGGTTACGTACTGTAACCCCAGATTCTATGAATATAGGCGTAGCCCTTTAAGGCTGTCGCTGATGGGTTTATCCCGTTATGCAGAGCATAAGCACTGAAAAAAAATTAGTCCACGCCCACCTGCTGTGTGGGCCCCACCCGGTCCGTATAAATTACGTTAAGAGCGGGAAATCGGCTCCCAAAATAGCTTTTTTCTTCAGCCATTTAGGAGCCAGTGAGGCCCGACGCTTAAAGGGCTACGCCTATATTCATAGAATCTGGGGTTACAGTACGTAACCAACGTTCTATTTCATATAGGCTTCGCCCTTTAAGGCTGTCGCTGATGGGTTAAGGGCGAAGCGGATGTGGTCCTCGCCTCACTGGGTCCATTCGAACACAGTAAGAAGCGGAAGCTTGCCCAAAAAACGTCTTGTCACCCAGCTCCCCGTGTGCATAGACTACGCATCGCGTAATTATGTGCCATGCACAGACGCATGTTGTGTAACTATGCGTTCTGACAAGCATGAATACCCCGGAAAAACTTTCAACGGGAAGAGGAAGTTGAAAAGAGGGGGGGAGGGGGGCATGAACCAACTGGTTCATGGCTGAACAGTATAAACAGATTAATGTCCATGAATTGATAAATAATCAAATGAACTGATTGGTAACAATAATCATGAACTGATTAGTGACAATAAAACCAGAAACACAGACACGACTGTGACTGATAACAACATCTCACACTGTAATGCATGCAGACAGAAGTGAGCTTAAACAGAGTTCCATGAGAACAACAATATTCATTCTGTTAGAGCACTAAGGACAGAATGTGTCATGGAACGAGCCGTTACATCAAGTAAGTAAAAGCGAATAAATGAGCAGGGTGTTGACCATGCAGCCGCAGTGCAAATGTCCTGCATTGACATACCATTATGCAGAGCAGTCGAAGATGCGATACCCCTGGTCGAATGTGCTTAGAGGTTGACAGGAGGCCCTAAATCTGATGCTCTGTAGGCTTCAGAAAAGGCCTCACACAGCCAGTGTGACAAGCGCTGGATGGATAACGGCGACCTGCAGAAGCATCTCTATAATGCACAAACAATTGTTGAATTTGAACGCATTGCAGCTGTGCGCGTTACGTAACACGTCAACGCCTGCACCGGGCAGAGAAGATGAACAGATGCTTCCCCTTCTGATCTGTGGGGGGGAAAAAACCCCTCCAACGATATCACTCTTGATTTAAAAGAGCTCGTGATGTTTTAGGCATAAAAGCTGGGTTGGTCTTAAATCAGCTGAGCTGCCCGTCAGCCTAATTCTAAGGCATGACGAAGCAACAGAGAGGGCAGATAAATACTTACCCTCTTAGCGGGTGTTAAAACCAGCAACAGGGCTGTTAAAAGAGACAAGAATTTAAATGAAACCTGATCCAGAGGCTCAATTGAAGCTTTGATCAGGGCTCGCAGGACCAGCGTTAAACCCACTGTGGAACAAGTGGGCGTGAAACAGGCCTACATCTCTGTACACCTTTTAGAAACCGCTTCATCAGCGGGTGATAAAAGCTGTTCTGTCTCCAAACCCTTTGTGGCAGGAAGAGATGGCTGCAATCGTACGTTAAAGCGTACTGAAAGCCAACTCCCTATCCATCAGCTGTTGTAGAAAAACAACACGCCGCCTAAAAGGCATGAAGTGATCTCTAAACCTTCTCTGTACACCAGCGCTGAAAAGCCGTCCCCTTGATGTGTACAGAACTGTGGTAGATGCAGCACGTGAATCTTGAATTGTGCACACTATCTCCTGAGGGAGACCCATCCTCTAAGTGGAACCGCTCAGCGGTCAGACCCACCGGTGTTGACCTATTTCTGGGTAACTCTTGGTCGCTCCTCCTGCCTGAAGGAGAGCATCCTTCCTCCATGACAGTTCCACGGCGACCCAACAACAGACGTTGCAGGCCTGGGAACCATAGTGCGTTCACACGCCGGGAGCCACCAGGAGAGCTGTCAATCCCTCCTCTTGAACTCGGTTCATGGACCGTAAAAAACAGAGGAGGTGGGGGAAAAGAAACGCGTAAAAAGCGTTTTGGGCCACCGACTGTGAGCAAATGCGTCCCCCCCCAGCGATGGATCGTCTCGCGGGCTCAGGGAAAACCGTAGTTGACATTGAGCGTTCTTCTCGCATCGCAAACAGGTCCACAGCTGCTTTGCCAACTTCTGCTGCGTCTGAAAAACATCAGATCCGGATGGAGGATCCGGTCCACGTAACGTGGGCCGCCCTTGGACGTCACATCAGCCCCTCTGTTCAGAACACCGGATATGTAAACCGCTCTAATAAAAGCAGGTTTTGATGAACCCAACTCAGTAGCTTTCGCACAATGTGTAACATCTGGGCTGAACGCACACCCTGATGGTTATGTACGCAGCAGTCATCATGATGTCTGTGTGAATCAACACGTGTTGATTCTGTAGCACAGGAGCAAGGTGTTGAATCACATTCAGTACTGTGCGACACTCCAAAACATTGATGTGGGCTGATGTGTAGTGGGGCCACAGCGCCCCTACTGCTTGAGATAGGCATGTCCCCCCCCCAGCCTGACAGCAACGTGTCCGTGACGTGGGTCTGCTGAGGGGGACTCCCTCTGATAGAAAAACAAGGCGTTTCCCCAGAGTCGGAGGTCTGCTTCCACAGAGGAAAAGACAATGATCATCCGTCGTTTGTTTTACTGGATCCACATGCAGACGTGCAAAAACACCTCTAGAGGCGTCTCATGTGATAAACGAGTTTTCATGGTGGTTGAATTTAATTCCACTCCAGAAAACAAATGTCTGGGCCGGGAAAATCGAGCTTCCTTCCACTTTATGGCGAAGCCCAGATTAACAGGTGTGATGTCAACACCTGATCCTGCATCAGCGCCTCCTGTCTGAAGTGACAGGATCCGCAGATCATCCAGGTAAAACAAAAAACTCTCGTCTCTGTGTTTTAGGATGATCGGTATGCGTTCTCTGGATGTTAAACAACAGATCCAAGAACGGTCTCACCCCTCCGATCCGTGAGTAAAACCCTCGTGTTTTCTCTCCCTTGGGGAACTCTGTAGATTACTTTTATCAGAAAACACTTGGATTTCTGCATTTAGGGAAGAGAATCAGTCTGATGATGACGGGACCGTTTATATAACTCCTCTGAATGGAGGGGTTCGGGTTGCAAACTGTAACTTGTACCATTTGCATAAACCCTGTCCATCCATCTGAAAAACGGCGAGCATGTTTTAGCCACTCTACGTAACGTTCGTGGATGAACGTGCGTTAATGATGCGTCATGTTTTGTACGGCTGTCAGCAGTCCGTCCCTCAACCGCCGTCATGCGTCGCGGGAATGTTTTCTGTGTGACCCCGGGCGAGACTTGAGCTGAAGGCGAAGCGTGTGACAGCTGATGACGCAGTGAGCTGCGCGTTTGACGTCGCTGTGCGAACGTTGAAGGCGGAGGGCGTGACTTCATTTACACCGTGCTGTTGGAGTGAAGGCTGCTTAGCCCCGCGGGAGCACACGTTGTTCTCTGGAGGGACGCGCGCCGCTCTCGCTGGAGGGGCGCGCGCTGGAGGGAGGTGGGACTCATTACCGGGTTCTTCGGCTGCTTCACGTTTAAGCTGCGGTGAGCTGCCGAAAGCTGAGAGAGAAGGACCCCCACCCGGACCAGCCTGCGGACCACATTTATACCGATGTGAGCTGGTTAGCGCCGGCAGCTGTGTGCGCCAGCATCAACGCAGCACCGTTGGATGGAGGCTGTCATCTTAGTGTTCGACTCGTCATGTCAAGAGCGGCGGTGAATTAAAAACCCTATTTAAGGACACCGGCTCATGTGGAGGCTGTTCCATCCCACGAGTGCGAGTTGACACCGCTTGAGTGAGGATCATGCAGTTCTAGTTGGTAATGAGTTATTTTCGCTTACCGTTGTGCCGTGATCGACCCGTCATGTCTAGAGCGACGGTGAGTTTAAAAAACCTTTATTTAAGGACACCGGCTCATGTGGCGGCTGTTCTGTGATCGACTCGTCATGTCTAGAGCGACGGTGAGTTTAAAAACCTTTAATTAAGGACGCCGGCTCATGTGTGGAGGCTGTCCTGTGATCGACTAGTCATGTCTAGAGCGACGGTGAGTTAAAAACCTTTAATTAAGGACACCGGCTCATGTGTGGAGGCTGTTCTGTGATCGACTCGTCATGTCTTAGAGCGACGGTGAGTTAAAAACCTTTATTTAAGGACACCGGCTCGTGTGTGGGGCTGTTTCATCCCACGAGTGCGCTCTTATGTGTGCGGCCGCTGTGAGCTCCTCCGGGCTTACAGACTGGCTAAAAAACAGACACTTGGATCATTAATGATGATTTATTTCAACTTTCGTGTCACTTTAACACACACCCTCCGGAGACCGTCATTTGAGAGCTTTCTCTCTCATGAGCTCTGCGATTGTTTGCCCAGAGCGCTGTCTTGCAGGCGAACTCTGGGGAAACGCTGAGCTGCAGGCTGCCGGAGTGAAGAGGGCTGGATTCTGACGGGCGGGGCTGGTGGTGGAACTCAGCGAGAGCCGCGGCCGTGGAAAAGTCGAAAACTTGCTCGCGACGGTCCCTCCAGCGGGGACGGGGTGGGCCGCGCGGCTTGATGAGGTGGCGAACAGCTTTTGGCACCTCCTCCGACTGTTTCACTTCGCCAGCATGGTTTGAAGCTGCTCTGAACAGCGCGTCCGCGATGGGCTTCATCAGGTCTTGTGCAGATTCTCCGGCAGCGAGGGGAGTAACGAAGCCAGGTGGATCGTTGGGTCATCGTCCTCCGCGCTGCAGTCCCCGACAAGGCAAACCGTGGGAGAGGCACACATGTTGAGCTGGCGTCAGCTGCTTTACAGAGGGAGATCTTCGTCTCCAAGGCAGGTCTGCGGCCTTCAATCCCTTGGACATGCTATATGCTAGCAGCGCACGTTGTTGCTAGCTGCGGCTGCCTGAAAAACACGTCGGTGGGCTCGATTGGAGAGCGTGGTCGCCGTCTGTGTTCCTCCGGAGGGACGGGACGCTGCTCCGACCTGGGCAGCTTCGCT
>NC_056507.1:17225221-17305220 GCF_014905685.2 Nematolebias whitei | reverse complement strand
GAAGCTTCCGCGAGGCTTGGCTCCAGGGGGGGTTACCGAGGAATAGCCCCGCTCGGTGAATCTCTCAACTCTGGTGATGGGAGCGGACTGGGGACCGACTCCTCTAATCTACCAGGAAAGAACCGTCTGCGGCCTCGCCCGTGGAACGTCCTGTTGGAACGCGAGGCCGTATGGATCAAGACGGTGAGCCAGAGTGGAGCCCAGTGAAAAATAACCTTTCCGCCGATCATCCGAACTGGCGAGAAAAGGCGAGGGACGTAGAAAAAAAGGGGTCCCTTCATGTCAGCCTCCTCCTGGGTTCCGCCGGGCAACCCCTGAGGGCGCCGTCGGCCGGGAGCGGTGTGATCGCCGATGCGAAACGAGGTGGGATGGGGTGAGCATTCACTCAGCCCCCCTCCACCTACACTACGCTCCCCAGGAGGGAAAGAGCAGCGGGGCTGCAGCTGAGCACGCCTTGCCCCGGAGGAACCATCCGGTTCGCCCCGAGGGTCGGCGATAAGAGGAAAAACACAAGATGGCGTTGTCCAGCGTGTAGTGACCTGTCACTGGGAAATGTTCCACGACGCTTACCTTGGAATAAGACTGCTGTCATCTTCTCCTCGGGGAGGAGAACTCACCGGACGACCGGAGGTCGACTGCCGGGCCAAGCATCTTTCGCAAAGGTTGGTCATTTACACAATTTATCTTCTTTGTTCTTCTGACAGTGCTATATTAGCTCGCTGAAGAAAAAATGGGAGCCGATTTCCCGCTCTTAACGTAATTTATACGGACCGGGTGGGGCCCACACAGCAGGTGGGCGTGGACTAATATTTTTTTCAGTGCTTATGCTCTGCATAACGGGATAAACCCATCAGCGACAGCCTTAAAGGGCGAAGCCTATATGAAATAGAACTTGTCATGATCCATGTTTTTTGTTAGTTTAGTCTTTTGTGGTTTTCCCCGGTGTACCATCATTTCATCTGCCCTCAGTTTGTTGTCTGCTCCTTGGTGTTTTCTCACCTGTTCACCATCTGTAATTAGTTCAGCCATCTCCAATACATATCATCCTAGCCTTACATATTCAGCCTCCTGGAATCAGCAGTGCATTGTTGGTTTTCACGCCCCAAGTACGGTTCTCCTTGTTCCTCCCTGTGATTTTCTCATCACCAAGTCTGTGCTGCCAAGACAGGGACTTTATTTAATAAGTTGTATTATTTGAACTCCTCGTGTCATTCTGCATGCTGAGTTCTAACTTACAAGGTTTTCACATTTACGATAATCTCATATGATCACAATGCTGACTGCTAAAATCTATTAATTCAAATTTATGAACTGACTTGGATAATTCAATTCAGTTCAGTTTATTTATATAAGTCACAACAGAAGTCATCTCAGGGCACTGAACAGAAACATTCATATATAAAAATAATAGGTTGACAAAAACATTCATAAAAATTAAAATTAAAAATAAAATGAAAATAATGGATGTTTGTATGAAATAATAATAAAAAACGCTAAGAAACACTCAAAGCTACAGTCTAACCCAAGTATAGAAAGCATTCCTTCCCTGAACAGCTTTTGAACTAATAATAAAGCGAAGCCGAACTGTTTATTCAAAGCTGGAGGAAAAAGATAAAGAAATATTGAGCAAACAACAACACTCTTCTTGGGAGGAAATTTCTCACATTAATAAAAGTTCATGCTCCTTTGCGAATACCAGAGTGGGCTCAAACTATTTCATAGTTTCACATATAATCTCCCCTGCTTCGTGGCAGAAGCATTACTTTTCGTGTAATGTGTTGCACAATCCACAAAACACCTGCAACTTTTCATTTTCATGTATTCCTATAAGCTATGATAATGATCAGTCACTTCAGCATGACTAAATATTACACAGTTTAAAGACTAAAATTATTAGAGATTCTTTAATCCTAAATCCTCTATTATTCTAAAGTTATTCATGAATGTCAAGACAATTTTAGTTGTTTATAGTGTTAAAACAGTACGAGGACACAGCTGGAGGGATAACCTCACAAAGACCCTCATCAGGACCTGTAAGTTTAGATGTCAGTTATGTTTCATGTGCTGCCTGGACCAGAAGGGGCAACGAGCTGGGAAACTGGCTGGACGTAAACATGTCCTTCTGGCTTTCTTATTCAATCTGGATTTAACAAAAGTAAAATATGACTAGAGTCATCAAAATATGATCAAATTAGAAGAATCCCCCAACACATCAATCGCCAATAACTTAACAATGTCCACCTTTTATTTCCTCACTCGCTCTCGTGCAAGATGGACGCCTTTCTTCCCTCTCTCGTCCTCCTGCTTTTTTGCTCTCTGTCTTGTGTATCGGAGCTCCTATTTACACATCTTGCAAATCGTAAACTACTGTCTAGGATCTGGTCAGTTGGACTTTCAATGCAATCTATATAATTTTTTTCAACAAAGAGACAGGGTCCTGGAGAACCCTCATGCATTGCTGAGACGCATGTGGCAGGGTATATGGGAGCTGATGTGCCTTTCCGTATTTTCTCAGGAGGACACCGAAGATGTTTATATCATTGGAATCATTACATCAGGGTTTCTGTTTTTTTTGGCACTGGTGGATACCTATGTTATTGGCTATTAAAGAGGACGGCAGCACCAGTTTCGACCATGGCAAAGCTGCCGACCCTGTATGAAGGTTTGTTTGTGCTTCGAGCGCACAAAATCAGCTGATTTACAAGCTAAACCGTAAGATGGAGGTGATCTGTGAGAATTGCAAGCCACTTGCGGCTTCTGAAATTCGCCAGCATGCTGGGGACGACCTTGGAGGAAGGTAATAAGCATGGACCAGTGGAATGCCCACAAATCTGGCCATTTTGAATCGAAAACACCAGAAGAACTCAAGGCTGATGAAAAATAATAGTCTGCCTGAAAAAAAATCAACAACTGTGGCTTATCTGATTCTGACTCCTCCGTTTGGCGTAGAAGAAGGCCGACTTATCAAATTTGTCCTGGGATAGGTGCAAACTAAGAAGGATCTGTCTATCGCAACCCACCCCCCGAGAACTTCTGTGAATGCTTATCAGTGCTGAACCACTGACACCAACATCTTAACTGGACTATGGACTATGGAAGTGCTTCATGGACAAATCTCACCATCTTGCAGTCAAATGCATATGTAATGTGTCTATAAATGTGCTTGCTGGTAGTTTTTTATGTCTTAAATCGTGTCCTGATAAGGACAAGATGTGAAGATATCGTTTTTTTGTAAAACCACTATCCTTTCCTCGTGGCATTTTCCCCTTTTCTATCTAAAAGAATAAGAGGCTACGCTCTTAGAAGCAGCAGCAATGTGCACTCCGCCCATCTTTCAGACTGATTCTTTTCTGCCTTTTCTATTGTTTTTATCAGAGTATCTGCTAAAAAGATGATGCTTGAAGAAAATGAAGCTTTATTCACCACACCCATTTAAAGCACTACTTTAAATGGACTGTGTACAACTTCCCTAAACATCACAGTGCACTTCTATAGAGATATCTTTAGACGAACCACTTCCCAGAACTGGGTACTCCATGGGGAAAACCAGTAGTGTGTGTTACACACGATGACTGGCAGGTGCTCTTCATCCTAAGAACAAACTAACATGACCTCACTTATGAGCAGTGCGTATGAGATAAGATACCTTTGGAAAAGTAATATGAGCAACGTTTGTACTTAAAATAATTTGAATACCTAAATTGTTAAGATATTGTCCATTTCTTAGAGTAATTTCATTTCCAGAAATTTTAAGCTACAGCTCCTCAGAACCCTTCATTTTCATCAAAAGACTTCAGTTGCAAATGCAAATATCAACTTGATATCCAATCTCTGGAAGTGCAACCAGGAGCTTCCACAATACCTGTCATAACTTTTTTTTTATTTTTTACAAACACAATGAACTGTAGTGTATGATAGTGTGTGATGAACAACAAATTGTGAAAAGAAAAGATTTGTTGTTTATTTTTCAATGGTATGCTAAAATAGTATAAACAGATTTGATGGTCCCCCTAAAAAGACTATTAGGTATAGTAATGTTTCAAGCTGATTTGCCTTAGTATCACATGTGCCGTCAATCTTTTCATCAGACGTTCAGCCATAAGGTTCACGGAACAGTAGCCAACCTCCCAGAATGTGGCCGCAAGAGGAAATGCAACCCCAGGTTGATCAGACTGATAGTGTAGATGGTAGAAAAAGAGCCAAGAAAACCATCCAAAACCACGATGAACTCCAAGGTCAAGTTACATCACCTTCTGATTGCATCATCCATTGCATATTGAATCATGATGGGCTTCATGGCAGAGGACTTTTTCTGGTGACAGAAAAACACAAAAAAGCAAACTGATATTTGCCAAAATGCACGCTGACAAGCACCAAGGTTACTGAGACCGATAAGACAACACTAGAGCTTAGACTGTCACTTCATCCATCCATCCATTCATCCATCTGCTTTAGTCCTCCTTTTTGGGTTGTGGGGAGCAGGTCTTTCACAGTCACGGTATGAGAAGCGAGGTACACTCCAACAGGGCCACAGAAAAATAAAAATAGATGAACAACCACTCATACTCTAATTCAAACCTAGTGACAATCACTGTGGTTCCCAACCCTGGTCCCTGAGGAACACCGCCCTGTTTGTTTTAGTTGTGCCTTTGCTCCAACACACCTGCTTTGAATGAAAGGGTGATTAACAGGCTTCTGCCAAACTTAAGGAAGTAATTAAACCACTGAATCAGGTGTGTTGGAGCAGAGAAACAACTGAAACATGCAGGATGGTGTCCCTCAAGGACCAGGGTTGGGAACCACTTACCAATAAGCCTAACATTTGGTCTGTTGGGTCTGTGGGAGGAAACTGGAGTAGCTCCAACCATTGGACCACTGTACCACTGGGCCACCAGCCAGTCCCATATTTTTTTCTATTGCATTTTATTTTTGTTATAAAAGTGTACAAATGAATTCATCCTCATTATGTGCATGTGGCTGTGCACCAGTGGGTGTGCACACCATAAAACCTTAATCATAGCTGCAGTAATTAAGTTGAAGGTTTACTTTAAGTCATATTTACAACGTCTGAGCTGTTTGAAACCATGATTTCACCTCTCCAGATGTGATTTCTGAGTTACTGATCAGCCCATCACTGATATGAACAGTGAATCCGGTGGATCCATCCACATCTGCGTGTTTAGGATGAGTATGGTTAGTGGAAGGTTTAAACTCCGTGTTGTGGCCCAGCTGCTGCCATGAAGAACAGACAGACTTGTCTGAAAGGAAATTCATCTTTAATCTGGGTCTGAAGCTAAAATGTTTCCACTCCACGGTGGTGGGCAGCACCAACAGCTGTCAACCCGCTGCTCACTGAGTCAAACACCCCCAAGTTTCATAACAAAAAGCAAAGGTCAGTTAAAGTTTTTTTTTTTTTTTTTTTATAAATCCCAAACTTCTTTTAGTTTCGATCAACTCGTCGGAAGTACGAAGCAGCGAGCAGATTCGTCCACTTTTCCTGATGCGTGTTGGCGCTGTGTCTGTACGAGTTTTGAAATAAATCAACTTACCAGCAGTTCTCGAGCCTGGCCCCGAACCAAGCAGAAGGTACCAGATCCACATCATACGTTCGCCTTTCTTTTTGTTCTCCCTCCCCCTCGGCCTGCTCTTGTTGTCCTGCCCCGCTACGGGGCCAAACCTGGAGGGGGCGAAAAGAAAAGAAACAACTTCTCCGATGCAGCAAGTCTGAAGCTGTACTTTTCTTCTTCTTCTTTATCTTCCGGCAAAACTGCGAGTGCGCTCGTGTTGGAGTAGAGAGTGTGTTTGTGACGGGGGGAGAAGGCAGAGGAGCTGGGGGGGGCTCCGGGCAGGCGGACTGCAGGCTGAAGGGGAGGCGGAGCCGGAGGCAGAGAGCCGGGGAGCGGAGGTCGATGGGTCCCGGCCAGAGGAGTAACCCCCCCCCCCCCCCCCCCCACACACACACACACACACTGTTCACTGGGGGGAAGGGGGGGGGACCACCACAATGAATGAATGAAACAGCAGAGAAGTAAAAACATAAAGACATTTCAAACTGGTTCGCTTCATTATGTGCAGGGCAGGAGCGATTCTAAAATCTGACCTTTAGGGGGGGCTTAGCCCCCAGTACTGACAATGGATTTGAACAACGCAGTGGCATCAGAAGCATACATCTCCTCCTACACGTCTCTGCGTGAGTGCAGCTACAGCGTACGCTCTCTGGACATTATTACCTGCAGTGTTCCCTCAGTGCGGACTGAACTTGACAAAAGAGCCTTCTCCTACTCCGCTCATGTTTCCTGGAATATCTTACAAAAAGACCTGAAGCTCTCGACCTTGACCTCTCTAAGTGGCTTTAAAAATCTGTTGGACTCCTGGCAAGGACCAATGCAGACATTTTCCTGTTTTTAGTTTTCTACATTTGCCTTATCTAGCTGTTGGGTCCTCTCCCATAAAATTTGGAATAAAGTAGATGCCATTTCCTGCACTCTGGTGTATTTTAACGGGTTGTTAAACATCTATGTTTATCTACATTTGTAAACATGTGATTCAATAACTATTTTAGAGAGCAACAAGAAGTAACCTGACCAACAGCTCTCCTTGTGTGAATAGAGCGCACTCTGCTTCTTTCAGGCATCCTAACACCACCGGTTGACAACTGTATTGCAACGCACAATACAAATGCAACAGCTAAGATGCTACAGACAGCACTCCATTTCTGTCGCACATCCTAACACCCCCTCCCAGCTCCTGCAGGTAAGGGGAATATCACTTTGAGACAAATTGAGGTTGCTGAATGGTCAGTTGATGATGAGCCTACTGGATTGACTGACAGGCGGCGTGGATCTGACTAGTGACAAAAAAAAATCATAGATTTTACTGGCCCATTTAAGAGAGTTATCATTTATTTCATATTTATTCCAAATGTATTCAAATTTTTGGTGAATCTAAGGTTTGAGAACTGAATTTCCTTACAGAATCCTAATGATGGTTTCTTTATTTTTCAGAGGTGCTGAGTTAAAATTTAGGGGTGCTTGAGCACCCCCAAAAAGTGGCTAAAATCACCTCTGGTGCAGGGAAAGTAGGTTAGACCAGACAGTTGAGACAACAAAATACATTAAATTAGGGGTTTGTGATAAGGTATTTATTTTTGCTCATTCACAAATCAAGAAATTTATTAGTAGTTTGAAGTGTCCACAGTTTGAAATATTATGGTGCACTTTTTGTACCTATACATTTATATTACCTGTTTTCTGTTGCATATCTGCACTGTGTGTTGTTTTATTTTGCATGTTATGCTCTATGTTGCACCGTGATCCTGGGGAACACTGTTTCATTTCAATATGTACTTGTACGTAGCTGAAATGACAGTAAAACCTCTGACTCTGAGAGGGAGACCTGTGGAACAGTGAGACAAAGATCAGAGGTCACAAAGGTGCAGGACTTCATGTTCTTGGGTTCAAGTGTCCAGGAAAATGGGGAGTGTAGTAAAGAGGTTAAAAAAGATGTGTTTAGAGGAGAGATTTTAAAAATAGAGACTGAGGTGGCCTGTCGAATGTTGATGGGCAGATTATTCCAAAGTTTAGGGCCCACGACTGAAAACGCTCGATCTCCTCTGAGCTTCAGCCTGGTTTTTAGTACGGCCAAAAGCAGCTGGTCTGATGATCTCAAGGCCCGAGAAGGAGTATAAGGATGAAGGAGGTCGGAGAGGTATGAGGGTGCAAGGCCATTAATGCACTTAAATGTCAGCAGAAGAATCTTAAAATCAACTGTGACACACACAGGAAGCCAGTGAAGAGAGAACAGAACTGGAGTAATGCGCTCAAACCTGCGAGTTCCTGTTAGTAGCTGAGCTGCAGCATTTTGGACAAGCTGGAGACGTGAGAGAGAGACCTGACTGACCCCTGCATAAAGTGAGTTACAGTAGTCCAGCCGGGTTGTAATAAATGCATGGACTAATTTTTCAAGCTAGTTGTATGGTCTTGTGACAGTGGCACTGACAAAACGACAGGAGAAAGAACTGGAAGTGGCAGAAATTAAGATATTGAGGTTCTCCTTAGAAGTAGTGACAAGGATGGATAAGATTAGGAACGAGATCATCAGAGGTACAGCGCAAGTTGAACACATGGGAGATAAAAGTTAGAGAGCCCAGACTGAGATGGTTTGGACATGTCCAGAGGAGGGACAGTGGGTATATTGGTAGGAGGATGTTAGAAATGCAGCTGCCAGGAAAAAGACAAAGAGGAAGGCGAAAGAGAAGATATATGGATGCAGTTAGAGAGGACATGGAGGTAGTTGGAGTAAGGACAGAGGATGCAGAGGACAGAGTGAGATGGAGGAGGATGACTCGTGGCGACCCTTGAAGAGGGACAAGCTAAAAGAAGATTTACAGTTGAGACAATACCCACAGGAAATACCGTGAAGCCGACTGATATGACAAATCCAGGTGTTTAGAAATGACAATCACTCTCAATGTTTATACATTAGATTAATTTTATTTAATTTATTCCGTAATTTATTCCGATGATTGCGCTTACAACCCTTTTCTATTCCATACTGTTTATCGAATTGGTCAAATTTACACAGCTTTATCTTAAATGTACTCATTGCAAAGCATGAAATCAAACATAAAAGAGATTATGTCAAATGTTTCAGTTTGAAAGCAATTACTCCAGTAGTTTTCCAGATTTGCAATTCTGAAATATGGGTCCACTTTCAATGTAAACAAAGCGCTCGGTGGAATCCACTGAAAACCAAGTAGAAACGTGAGTCATGTGATTAGGGTGGCTCCATTAGGGTGGCTGTGTAGGCAAACAAAAACAGTGGAACTGGTCAAGTGTAGAGTCTCAGAGAAGTTAGAGAGTTGGAAACAAAGGAGTGAATCTGCTAAGCATGAAAAACATTAGAAAGAATGAACAAGGCAAGTGCTGAGAATAAATACTGGGGATGAAATGGGACAGTGGAGCACCATATGTACAAAGTTTGGCTTACAAACACACAGCGTTTGCTAAACTTCTTAAAGACCAGTAAGTGTACTACTTAAAATAAATGTTTTCTTTTTATCTGCATATCTCACTCAACAAATCTGATCATCAATACGTACTGAACACATTAATAATTTTGTATTTATTGATCCCAAAGAACTCTTTAATGGACATGATGGGCCAATTTTCTGTCACTTTGGCTCTTTCCATTGATTAACAAACTTGTGGTAGTTGGCAGCTATTCATAAATTTTGATTACCGGTACACATTTTTTTAAAGTACACATTGAAAAACAATAAAAAAAGAGTGCTGATATGGTTTCTTTCTTCATTACATTGTTTTGACCAGTCTTCACAATATTGCAATGAGTACCTTTAAATCAAAACACATTTTTAAATACAGTATATGATGTCCTACATATTCTAGTATATATGTAAATTATGAATAGAGGTTTCAAATATAACAAAAACCTTGGTTGTTTTTCTGCTGGGTCTGTTATATCTTACGTTGCAAAATTAGAAAGCACAAAATGGAATTTTATCCTTTTAAAAAAGTGCATGACAGTGTCATACAATATGGCCATTTTTAGGGCATAATTGAAGCTTTACAATAATCTAGATAACTCTGTTAAAGAAAACAAACTATTAAATTAGGAAGGGCTTAGGTGAAGTGTAAAATTTGTCTTAGAAGAAAAGAAACTTTTGCCAGTATCTTCAGGCTGAAGAGATACACACCTCAGTGAGCACACTAATGCATGTGCACAAAATCATAGATCAGCCATGTTGCGTATTCAAGTTATTTAATGTGTTTCACCTGCACCCTTGTTCTAACGGTATCTCGTACCTTTACCTTAGAAATGGATAAAAACAAATTTCCAGATACCAGCTTTCTTTTCCTTTAGTGAAATAATAAAAATGAGTCTTTTCCAAAAAGATGAAAAAACATTTGCAATTACAAGATTTACTATAGAGACAGTAAACTGGACAAAGGCAATCTAAAGACATCTTTTAGAAGATGATTAAACATAAAAAAGAAACCTGTTTGTTGAAAATTGAAGCAAGAAAGAAGCTAAGAAAAACACACCGAAAGACATTTTCTCTCACCTCTTTATTGTTGGTGTTCTTATTCGATCTTGGTGTTTTCATCTACACAGGGAGGAATTTAATATGTAAGGACCCAAACAGTGCAGTGACAAAAGGACATCCATCCATCCATCCATCCATCCAGATAGATAGATAGATAGATAGATAGATAGATAGATAGATAGATAGATAGATAGATAGATAGATAGATAGATAGATAGATAGATAGATAGATAGATAGATAGATAGATATGTTTGTGTATGTATGTATGCAACCAGTTGCACATGTGCATAGCAAAAACAGAGATACAAGGCTGAAAGTAAGAGAGAAAGTACATCAAAGTTTTATCATTTTATTTGCATGCAAATTAAGTTGTTTTCAGTCAGAGACAGACAGCAGCAGGGGTAGAAGGACAGGAGGCCTCACCTATCAAACCTTTCTCTTTATCATAGAGTTGCAGCTGTGTGCAGGCACAATTTTGCTTCAAACAAACCCAGTCCTTTGACAGCATGCTAACCTGAAGGCAAACGATTGGGATGAGTCCCGATATCAGATTCCTCTAGATTACTTTAAATTCATTCACACAATGCCTTATCTAGCCTAAGCTTAGTGCAGGCTCAGACTCCAAGGGAAGGGTCTTGGCTTGTCAGTCAAATCTGTGGAAACTTTGTCAAAGATCCCAGTTTGATAGCATCTATGAGGCCCTGTTGTCCTCTTTCCCCTCATTGTTGCCTGCTGGGCCTTATGTAATTCCTTCTGTTATAATGAGTGCTGCTGCTAGATGGAAGTACAAGTGCACTGAATAACCACTGTTGAAAAGTGTACAGTTGGCAGACATGAATATTTCAATGATTACCACAGCTAACAAAGGAAGACACAAGCCTCCTGAGCACAAATCCAGGATACAATCAGCACCAATATACCCAAATGCTTGTTGAGGAGGAAGGAGATTTGTCACTCAGTGTTAAATGGAATTTATTCTGCTCCCCTGGAGTTATCATTGTCTCACAAATTACACTGTCTGATCCATGGACCAGAACAAACTAATCTACTTTTTTGGGGAGGATCTCCATAAGAGGACTGCGAGCTAAAAGTAGACATGTGCCCATATACATCACTGACTGATATAAATGTTTCAGCGATGCCTATCAAATAGTTTAGGCTATCTATGAACAGCCCAGACCTAATTAGCTACTGGCCAACAAATGGACTCATTAGGGGACATTAAACTCTAATATGAAGGCTGTTATTGAGTTAATCACTGAAGAAACCCAATTAGTGGCCAAATTTGGAGAATGACTCTGAGGTAGTGTGACGATCTGATTGGGGAACGGGGAAAAGGGAGGCGGGGGGAGCAAAGCAACCTGGAATGGGTTTGCTTGAGGGTGAGTGGCAGCACAGAGAGAAAGATTCTGCCTCAGATTAAACAAAAGGAAAGAGAGTGTGTGGCAGAAGCAACCAGAAGAGATTAGATATATGTGTGTGTGTGTGTGTGTGTTGATGTGAAGGGAGGATAAAAAAAAAATTGTTGGAAGCAAAGAAAAAAAAGTACCTGAAGAAGAATTAAAAAAGACTGCGATGAAGAAGGTGAAGGAGGTGTCTCATAGAAGATAAAAAAATGTATTTGATAGAAATAGAAGCCATTCACTCACATTGCTGGGAATTATGTAAAAGGTGTGGGCTGTTAATTAAAGTAAACACATTTTAACTTTGCCAACAAAGGAAGCTGAGTGCCTTGTCACTGGGAGATTTGCTAACATTTTTTTTTTCCTAATGGGAATATGAGCTGAGGGGAGTAGGAGAAATCCAGCTCTCCTGAGTTTCAGCATGACGTGTCCTTGTCATGCCCGACAGCTACCGAAGTTGCTGTGAAATGCCAAGGCCCCTGTAGGGACTGTCTAAGCCAGGTTCGCTCCCCTGGGAGTGCCGCTTGACATTCATTGTACATTTCTAATAACCAGTGTGAGACACGATCCAGTATGAGCCTGGAAACAGACAGGAAACACAAGTGTCATGCTTTACTCAGTTCATAATGTTTTTTGCAGATTGAAAAAAAAAAAAACCCACTCATTACTGAATAATCAGTGATCAGTGCCAGGTTATTGCTTGACATTAGTCAGCAGCACTGATGTCCCGTCTGTTGTTCCTGCAGGGACATCAGATAAACAGCAAGCAATTGAATCTTGTGTATGTGTGTGTTAGTTTGTGGGTTGCATCATGCAGCTGCCACTCTGCTGGGCCCAGGCAGAGAATTTGAGAAGGAACAGATATAGATTAGGGATTTTAGTGGCATGGACCTGCCTGAGGCATCAGTACTTACCTTCTTAATTAATCTTGATAAAACCACATACGCAATGGGGAGAAAATGAAAATGAAAGAAAACTGTTCATGATGTATCATGTGCGACAATGTTATACTGAAAAAAAAAATCCAAGTGACTATTAAATAAATAATCCCTGGGCTATTTGAGTAAACATTTACAGGATTTCCTTCTATTGCTTTGTCGCTCAATGGCAAATGTTCAATAAAACCAACACAGTAAAAGAGCAGAAAACATACCATTAGGGTAATTATACCAAAATGAGAAGAGTATTGTTAATTGATAAAATATAAACACTAACATTTATATTTATATTAGGTTAAATAGAATAAAACATTACTATTTTGTTGTTATGCATCTTGGTAAATTGTGTTCGGCTGTGTTTCGGCAACGTTTTATGTCATTTTAAATGATTCTATTATCGTCACTGAATTTAAACGATGGCTGATTAGAGAAAAAATACACTAGAGACATTTTGTCACACTCCCAGTGTCCTCTGCGACTTTCTATTAAGGCACAGTGGTGCCCTAAATTGAATGTAGTGGAGTACAGCTGTGGCTGAGGAAAATGTCATTAGTGTTGTTTAAGAAACTGGTATTCTGACCTGAACAGCACATTTGAAGTCCAGCAAATAAACATAGAGTACTGCAACTTTTGTCGTTCTTATCTTGTTTTTAGTCCTTAATGAAAAAAAAAAGAAATTCTTTAGTACTGTTTGCAGAACAGTTCCTGTGATTTACTGATCATTCTACACACAAAGCCACAGGATTTCCAAAGTGGAATCAATCATCTTCTGTGAAACCTACGTACATGGTCTATACATTGTCGTGATTCTTTGAAGTATGTGTCAACTCAACTGTTTCAACAAATCTGAACAAAATAGCAAACAAATTACATCAGCTGAGATCATTAACACTTTAAGATTTATCCCATAGAGACCATAGACTTGTACAAAATAAACAAATTGAAGTTTTTTTTATATTTAAGCAGATATTTCAGCCTGGGGGTAAAAATGTGGCAGAATTAAAGAAGAGATCAAATTTCTCTAAATATAACGTCTGTCCACTAACCTACAAAGCTTTCAACAACCAAACTCCATCTTGCATTAAACATCCTATTTTTCCATATTTACTCAACAAGGCACTTTGCGCTCAGACTTCAGGTTTACTTGTGGTTCAGAGTTTCTAAAAGTAAACTGGGAGGCAGAGCTTTCAGCTATCAGGCTCCTCTCTGGTGGAACAAACTTTCTGCTTCTGTCCACGAGGCTGACACTCTGCTTTTAAGACTAAGCTTTAGACCACTCTTTTCCATAAACCCTATTCAGGTTCATCTCAAAGAATTAGAACACAGTCAAAAAGTTCTTTATTTTGTCAGTCATGTCAGAAAGTGAAACTCGTATTGCATAGATTCATTACACATCATGATCTGCGTAGTGTTGAACCCAGGGTGCAGATGGACAAGGAGAACTCTTAGTTATGGACTTTTTGATCAGCTGGTCCCTCAAATCAATTTACAACATTTCTTCGAAGAGAAGAGGCTTTAGGTGAGCCGATTTGCCCTGTTGGCACGCAGCTGGATATCTCATCGACTTGGAAGACTTGATGATGTGTCTATCTCTGCTGCCATCTGTGGATTTTAAGGACGCATATTTAATTGGATTTTCGATAACTGGTTCCTGCTTTTTGGATTCGGCTGGTTGCTGGTTTTATCAATCAATCAAGGAAGTCATCAGCAGCAAATTTGGACCCGATCATGCTGCTTGCCTTTATGATGGCTTGGTTCGTGTCTCGAGTACCCAGACTCAAATGCTTTGGGCAGAATGGATCAGATCTTGGGGATTGTACTCAGGCACGTTCCTTTGGTGTGGCCATGTATTTTGGACATTTCGGAACCGAGTGGACCAACGCAGACTCAAAGTAGATGTCATTAAGTTCTGCCTGTCCTCAAAACAACTGTGTGTTTTTCTGAATTTGGCTCCCTTGGCTGGCCTTGAAGGTCATCTAATCTGAATTTGCCTGGAGAACCTGTGATCTGACGCTCACCACCCCCTCCCTGAGGAATTTCCAACTGATAACCAGATGAAACCAGCTGAATAAACTTTGTGTCATCATTTCAGGACTCTTGGATTCTCATAGATGTTATTCTTGGCCATTTCTTGACATTCCTCGAGAATGTTTATGGATCTCACCGGAGGACATTGGCTGATTGTTCCAACCTTATCAGAACTCTTACAGTGACCTCGAGAGAATCTATGAACATGCTCTCGCGCCCCCCCCCCCCCCCCCCCCCCCCCCAACAGCATGTCTATGTCACTATGTGCTTGTTTGTGCGAGGTGTTTTTTAATATCAGAGGGTTTTTTCCTCAGGCAGAGATGAAAAAGTCTGATAGGAATTTTTTCGCCTCCAACTTCTACATGTGTCCATTTTACCACTTTTTTTGTCTGTTCAAACAGGTCTCACTTGTAAATGAGTCTTTTAGGCTCAATGTGATTTATCTGTTTAAATAAAGGTCGAATGAAAAAAAATAACTCAAGGATAAAATAAAGAATATCTATTTAAATAAACAAAAGGGCTGACAAAACGTGGGACATTAATAAGGAGAAACAGAGGAAACCAGAGCGTGACAACTTAGAAGGACAATCCACGAGCAAATGAGAAGACACAAAGACGCAGAATATACTAACGAGAGACAATGATGGACACCTGGGCTGATTGAGATCGAGGGCAGGTGTGACAGGAGCTGGCAGCATGAGGGAGAGCAGGAAAACACAAGGATCACAAAACACAAATAACACACAGATCCTCTCAACACCTGAAATATTTCAAACCTTTATTTCTTGTAAATTTGATGATTAAAACTTACAAATATTGAAAAAGCAAAATCCAGTGTCTCTGAAAATTAGAATATTGTGAAGAGGGTCAATATTATAAACTCCTGGTGTCACGGCCTGATCAGCTGATTAACTAGACATGAGCTACAAATGTTTCATTCCACAAGTCAAACCACTCCTGAACCAGAAATAACGTCAGAAGTGTCTTACCTGCTGAGGAGAAGAAGAACTGGATTGTTGCTCAGTGGTCCAATGTCCTCTTTTCAAATAAAAGTACATGTATTTATTTGTAAATCAAGATCCCAGAGTGTGGAGGAAGGGTGGAGAGGACCAGAGTTCACGTTGCTTGAAGTCAAGGTCAAGGTTTCTTGATTGTCATTCGCATCATATGTGGTACATGTGGTGGAACGAAATTGTGTACACAGGGTCTCAGTCACATCCAATATAAGTATAAATTGTAAAAGAAAAACAGTAATAAGATCTAAGATATGGTCTAAGAAATACACTAAATTAAGAATACGCTAAGCAATAACAGTACAAAAACAATACACTGAACAACAGCAGCACAAACATGAGTCTGTGAAATGAGATGAGTATGAATGAACACAGCAGCATGAAATAAATCAGCTGCATGAGCAGCAGTGTCCAGTGTGAAGTTTCCAGTCAGTGATGGTTTGGTGTACCATGCCCTCTGATGGTGTTGGTCCACATCTTAAAGCACTTCATGCTTCCTTCTGCTCATGAGTTTTATGGAGACACTGATTTCATTTTCCAGCAGGATGTGGCTCCTGCCCACATAATCATCAACTCATCAAAATGACAAGAAATGAAGGCTTGAAATATTTCACTCTGTGCGTAATGAATCTATGTGTTTCACTTTCTGAAATGACTGACAAAAAAATATATATATGTAATTTTTTTATGACTTTTTTTTCAGATGCACCTGTAGTTCGGCTTGGGTTGGATTTCTGCTAGACGTTGCTATAGGCTTAGATTGCTGGAGGACAAAGTGGCCACATGTCCTCACTCTGCTGCTGTCAAGGTTTGCACCTAATGATCTATGCCATTAATCAGTTTTTCTTTTTTTTTTTTTTTTTTTTTCCCCATAGAAACCCAACTGGAACAATGGCTACTATGTTTGTCTGTGCCTTCCTCCTGTCCTCTCAAACCCCAGCCAGTTGAGACGGTTGGCCGCTCATCCTGACTCTGGTTCTGCTGGAAGTTTCTTCCTGTTAAAAGGAAGTCATTCCTTTCCACTGTTGCCAACTTTAGGATGGAGGATTGTGACAAAGGGAGCACAGTCTGCTTGTTTCCTTAAAAAAAACTTTTACTCATGTATTTCACTATGTTCTAAATGAGAATGCATTGTGGTATAACACAAAAAAGTGAAATTTGTACAAAGTTTTATGACTTATATATTATAGCTTTATGAAAAGTGTTTAAGACAGCCCTAGTGTTAAATATTAGCATTTTATTGAATAATGGTTAATGCTGTTTTATTAAAAAAAAAATGTGAATACAGGTCTAGTTATACAAACCTACTCTTTAGAAAGACTTGCCCTTCTCAATTAGCCAATAAATGTTTATGCCAAATAAATAAGAAATAAAACAGATAAATAAGCCAATAAATGTGAAAAACAAGGTCAAATAGAACGTTTACACTTAAATCAAACAATATGTATTTCAACTATTCGGTTCTTTTTTTTAAATGCTGCACTTAACCTTGGCACAGTCGACTGGCTGCCAAATCCAATAAAATACAGAAGAATAAAACAAATGGTAATATCACAGAAATATGAAAGATGGTGGAGGAAACCAGGCAGATTGGGAGCATCAGGCCCAGAAGGTCATGTAATGGAGTTAGGCCAAGATAAAAAGAGACACCAGTACTCCCAACAGGCGGCCTGGCCTGTTTTATAGCAATCATTCTGGCTCAGCTTACATCTCACATCCGCAGGCTACATTCATTTAGGGGACCACCAACTGTCTCAGGTGTTTTTATGGGCCAAAATGGGCCACTCATTCCTTGCTTCCTTGCCACGACAGGGCCCTGCTCTGCATTTTTCATCAAAGTGCTGCAGGCTATCTTACAGCTTTAGATAAAAAAAAAAAGACCCATATTCGGATTTTTAAAGGGGTAACATTGAGTGTAACCTTGAGAATATTTCATTGTGCGGTCTGTGTCTCAAACCGTGAAAAAAAAAGACAGGACATACAGAGCCCCTGGATGAAAAATGATACATTTGCACTATCGAAGTACGAATTAGGATGGAGGGAACATTAGACAGGAGCTAATAGGTAATAAAAAAAAAAAAAAGAAAGTTGAATGAAACAACTCAGAGCTTCAACTATAAAGTCAGTGGACAGATTTTATTATAAATAAAACTGGGTTGGAAGCAAAGAAACATAAAAAGTCTCAACTTAACTGAAAGTTATGACTGCTGCTAAGAGACACTCTGGTCAAAATGAGATGAGTAAATTGTATGAGATGCTGAGGAGACTTAAACACGGGAGAATGTTAACAGCATGGCCGCATAAAGTCAAGTAAAAAAGCAGGATTCAGAGCAGCCAGTCATGTCTGGGTGCAGTTAGAGCCTGCTGACTGACCATGTGAGGAGGAAATTGGGTTTGAAGGGGTAAGACTCAGAACTGTGAAGGGTTACCAGGCGGGACTAGTAAGATTTGCAAAGCTCAGGGATAATAAGCAACACCGCCAAGGGGTTATAACTCACGCCTGGTTGCGCTTGACTATGATTGGAGCGACGAAGAAAAGGGAGGGAGTAAAAAAACAACAAAAAGAACCAAGAGAGGCTGGAAGCTTGATGGGAGCCAAGGCTTTGATCACAGGGTGAAGAATTACCAGCTCAATGCTTGCAACTGCATGGTTCCCAGCCCCAAAGCACCAGGAGAAAGTTCACATTCACATATCGGCTTCTTTCTCCCAACACTGAATCGTTTATTGGCAAACCACTGCACATGCAGGACTGCACACACACAAACAAATCGCTTTGTTCTTTTGGCTTGCTGTGGGCGAGCGCTCATTAGACTCATTGCTGTGGAGCAAAGGGCTTTGTGACCTGCAGTGACACAGTTCCTCACACACACAAAAACCACACATCTAAATGTCAACCAGCAGAGGAGGAAAAAAAAACGTGCTGGTCAGTATCTTATGCCCCATTTGCACTGCTCCTACTCAGCCCTCCACAGAGAACAATCGCTATTCCACAGTATTTTTTAGCTGATTCGAGGCTGATTTGGGACCTTGTTTTGTCCCCGCTTCTCTGGTGGGATTGTGCAAGCTGAGTCGGGACCGAAACGTGACACTGATTGGTCAGGGGAAGGAGTCACTGGATCTCAGAAACTTTTCACCGATCTTCCATTTGCAATTTCTCAGAACGCGGAGCAGCGGCTGGATGTATTTTTAAGATTTTGTGCTTCATGTGTGTTGAATGTGTTTAATGCTGAAGTCCAGGCGTTTTTTTGTGTTTTGGTGACCGACGACAAAATTTGAGCAAACGGAGTCACCGTGGAGGATCATACGAGCGGCTGACCCGTTGAAACACGTGAAACCGGACCCTGAGCCCCAGCGGGAGGACGGGGAGTCCGGGATGGAGGGTGGAAACGTTTTTTTTTTTTTTTTTTCACATTTTATGTATAAAAAAATAATGTTTTTTTTTTTTAATCTGTGAAGAATAAAAATAAATAAACGGTGCCGGCTTTATCATAAAATCCTGTTTTCACTTTGATTTTTATTAAATAATCTGTTAATTAAAGTTAACTCAGCTGAAAAATGATAAAAAGACAAAATTATTGGACCTCTCATGAATATTTCCCTCAAAACATATTTAAAGAAGAGCCTTTGGTTCAACTTTATTCTAACCCACAGATGTACGAATCACAAAACAAGAATTACACTTTAAATCACTGATTGTTCCGATCTCTGCAAATGAAGATTGCCAACTTTTCTTTCTTATTTTATAGACAAAGTCAGTAAGGTGAGAAATAACATTGAGCACTGATCATCACTTAAATCACTAAAATAAAATCTGTAGACAAGAAACAAAACCACATATAAAAAAAAAGAACAATAACACACAATGAGTCCAAATACATCAAATGATGAATAAAAATATGGAATTTTTTAAATAAGGCAGCACGTGGCGCAACTGCTGCTGCCTCTCAGCGCGCAGGTCCTTGGTTCAAATCCCGGTCCAGGGGCCTTTCTGGATGGAGTTTGCATGTTCTGTCCGTGCATGCGTGGGTTTTCTCCGGGTGCTCCGGTTTCCTCCCACAGACCAAAAACATGCATGTTAGACTGATTGGTAATTCTAAATTGTCCCTAGGTGTGAGTGAGAGAGTGAATGGTTGTTTGTCTCTATGTGATGGACTTGCGACCCATCCAGGGTGTCCCCCACCCCTCGCACAGTGATTGCTGGACATGGGCACCGGTGACCCCCGTGACCCAAAATGGAAAAAGCAGGTAAAGATAATGGATGGATGGATGGAATAATACTTTAACATTATTTATCTGAGGAGCAGACTGCTTTGAGTTTAACTCATTGCAGAACTCTCACTCTTAATGGTAAACTAAAGTTCATTAAAAGTTCATTAGCGGGATTTTGGATTCTGGACACGCCTCCAGAACCGGTCCTGAAGTGCGGTGCAAATCAGGCTGAGAAGAGCTGGGGCTGAGTAGGAGCAGTGCAAAAGTGCTTGTATAGGAAGCATGATTTCTTTTTGAGTGTGTAACTTAGGGGGAGAATAAAATGGAGAAACTAGATGAAAAGTTTGTATTAAAAACAAACATACAACTGAATTAATTTATTTAAAAATGACTAAACATATCAGTGGGTGATAGGCCACCAGAACTGTAAAATAAAATGAAACATAATAAAATAAATGGTTATTTCTGGTTTTGTTTTGTTGCTTTGCTACTGACAAGAAATTTTAGTTTAGTTAAAAAAATATATATTGAATTAAGGAAAATAATTTTTTGATAATAAATCTTTTTATTGTGTGTGTGTGTGTATGGTTTGGTATAATGTTACATTGTGGGGACCAATTTTCCAAAACATCCTACACTGTGAGGACCAACTGCTCCTTATTGGGACCAAAGCCCAGTCCCCATAAGAACAAGTCTCGTTGATGGGTTAGGGTCAGGGTTAGGTTATAGAAATGAATCAAAGTCAATGCAAAGTCCCCACAAAGACTGACATTCATTCATTCAACCTTATTTATACAGGTTAGTCTCACTGAGCCTCGAGGACTCATTTACAAGACTTTAACTTAATTTGAACAGCTGCATCAAATCTAATAATTGGTCACAGAAAAACACAGACCCATCTTCAGCAAGCATTTCTGTTGTGTTGAAAACTGTCCCTGAAGGTCTCTCTTATTAAAGCATGTGTCAAACTCAAGGCCCGGGGGCCAAATGTGGCCCTCGTTAACATCCTATCTGGCCCCCAAAATGTCATTTTAAATGTAAAATACTTTTATCACTTTAATTTTTTTTCAGTAATCTTTGATTATAGTGTCAAAAGTGCAACAGAGAACTTCAAATGTTACCAATCAAACTCTTTTTTTGAGGAACGTGCAACCCCCCAAAAAATGAAGTTGGGTATCTAACTTGAGTTAATGTAGATTCTGAAACTGGCCCTTAGTTTGAAAAAGGTTTTAATTTTGGCCCCACTTTGTAAGTGGGTTTGACAACCCTGGTGTAAAGCATCCAAACAAACTTCAGTTCGTGATATCTTTAAATTGGGAATGGGCTGAAAGCAACATGGTGTCTCAACTTGTCTTTGACTAGGCAATTTCTGTATTATTGCAAAAGTGTATTTTTCTTCACCACAAAAGTGTCTCCCAGGGTTTGAAGTACATCACACTTCTATATTTTTCCAGCAACTGCCTAACAGAAGTCTTTGAACAGCACTCGGTTTCAAATCTAGCCCTCAGGAGGATGCCTCAAGTATCCTTCTGGCTGATAGAGTTGTGTGCTAGCTGATGGGGGTGTGGGTGTTTCCCACCTGTTGAGTGAAGTGCAGTGGGGTGTGGGGGGCTCAGTGCAGAGGGAACATAGCTTTGATCGTTGCTAATCCTCAAAGCAGAGGGGTGAGCAACCACATTGCACCAACAAGGAATGAACATTGCATAATTGTGTTATTCGTTAGTTGCCCAACTGCGTCACCTTAGCGCCAGACGGGTACAAAGACGACTGTGGTTATTTCTGCTGAAGATGGTCTATGTTGGAACACAAGTCATGGCTTGTGCAACACAGGTTGGAAATAAACCATCTTATGAAAACCCAGTCTGCAAAAGGGATGAAAAATGTCAGGCTTAAGCAGCTGTAAGTTTTAAGTTTTTTTTTTCAGATAACAAAATTTCACTCTAAATGGTCATTGTCTGGATTAATATTGAAATGATTCCCCTGATCCTTCAAACTGATAATGCTCTGAGTTTTGTCTACTGTAAGATACTGACTCTTCAATGTCCCTGTTAAACAACAACAACAACAACAACAACAACAACAAAAAAGAAAGAATATTCCCTGCTGGTTTGATGTGGTAACAAACTGTTGATTTTATGTCAGGCAGTACAAGAATGCTGCATTTCTATAATTTTTTATCTTTGTTGATAATAAAAAATACCCCCCCCCCCCCCCACACACACACAATTTTTGCTAAGGTGCACATTAAGTTGGATTTTTTTACAATATGATTGGATAGTCCTTTAATCAGTTTTCATTCATTCAACATTTACTTATACAGCTTAATCTCATTGAACCACAAGGACTCATTTACAAGAGAGACCTGTTTTAAACACAGAACACAGATGAGGTACAGACAACAATAGACAATCTTATAAAAAGCACGTAAAATGAAAAGTAAATAGAAGAAATTATATAAAAACAAAGCAAAAACAGCTACATTATAAAGCGATGTAAAATACTAAAAACAGGAACATTTCTGCGCTGGTTTTCCCCATGAACTTAGCAGTTGTTTAAAATCCCTTAGAGAGGTCAAGGTCGAGAGTTTCAGGTCTTTTTGCAAGCTGTTCCAGGTTGGAACAGAGTAGGAGAAGACCCTTTTGCCAAGTTCAGTCCTCACTGAGGGGACACTGCAGGTAATAATGTCCTGAAAGCGCACGCTGTAACTGCACTCACGCAGTGACATGTAGGAGGAGATGTATAAAGGCAACAGAACAAGAAGTGATGATAGACACCATGATAGACAGCATCCAATATGCTTGTAGGAGCATTCATGTAAATAATAATAATATAATAATAATTTAACCTTTAAAATATTTTAATCCTAATTTTAACACACATTTCTTACAGAATGTTATAATTTTAGTCAAGCTTCATCCACCGTATTGTTCGCTCCTCCAAATTGTCTTCCAGTGTAGTGCAACAACTGTAAGGTTAAATAAGGACCCCGACTAGCTGCAGCTATGATATTTAATAATTTTGTGTTTTTGTATTCTCTAATTTTCAGGAGATACACAACACGTTCATGAGGAAAATACTGTGTGCACAGTGAACTATGACTCATGTGCAGTGTGGATAAACAGATTTTGGCTCTTGAAAACAAGCTGGTTATTCATCCTTCTCTGAATTGTTCTGTTGGTTTTCACAGAGTGAAATCGCAGGCACACTGTTGCCATCTTTCTTTGCCTCATTATTTGCCATGAAGCCCATTGTGATGGTGAAAAGGAGGCCACATCTGAAGTGATTACATTTTCGAGATGGACCTTTGTGGGCGGAATCGTCTCAGCGGATGATGTGTTTGTATAGGACAGAAGAGGCACACGCTGCACACAAATAAAGGGAGAGAGTTGTTTGCGTAACTATTTTTTTTTATTAATTCATAAAAGCCCATTCACAGGTGCTTTTGGTATTCCACCCACAGGTAGGGATTGCATCGCCGCTGTGACAGTCCGCGCAACACTGGGACAGCTCCAACTCACAGTTTCACAGTCCCCCTATACGACGAGATTTAGCAAGGCACTCAGAGGAGTGGTGAAATTGGAGCACATTCATCTCAATACCCTGCCTGCCAGCGCTAATGGATGTTAGCCTGTTTTGGAAAGACAATGAAATCGAAGAAAGACGGGATTTCTGGCTCTTTTGGATGTGAGGGAAACTCACAAATACATTTAATCCCTCTGTGCTTCTGTGCATATCACATATGATTTGAAATTCAACAGCAGCTTCTGAAAGCCTCTCCTTTTTTTCTCTTGGTCATTGGTTTTAAGCCCTAATGTGTCAGTTGTCAGCATTCACTTTGAAACACAGTATTTATTTAGACTTTGAGCCATTTCCACACTGGCTGATATGTGTCAGAGGTCCCTTGGCTTATTTTCTATACTCTAGAATAAAAAAAAAAAATACCAATAGTGATCAAATAACAGAACTGTTCATTCTAGATTACGTCCAAATAGAAGCATCTATTCTGAAAATCCTAAATTCTTTCTATATATATACATTTTTATTCCATCTCCATAGCATTCACAACCAAGTAAAGAATCTGACTTGTTTACTGATTTTGTTTCTCTTTTTGTCATTCCAAACAACATTTGCTGTTTCCCTTTATGTGTTCTGTCTCTTCCTGCAGGGACAAATGTCCCCTTGGGAATGTATCGAAGAAAAATCATAAACCAACTGAGGAAACAATCTGTTCTCCTCATTTGCTGCTCAGTTTAAGAATCCAGCAAAAAAAAGTTCTTAGACTCTGACAAAAATGAAACGACTACCGTACTTTCCGTCGTACACGTTGCACCACGTCGCACCACCGTGTAAGTCGCATCAGTCCAAATATGTCTAATAAAGTGGAAAAAAAACATCAATAAGTCGCTTCATTGTAGAAGTCGAATCTATTACGTGTCACCACTAATGTGTCGTGTTTGTTATGCGTCACCGCTGACCACCTTAAAACAAGGGCCGGTGTTGTGCCAAAAGCTGATTGGCTGCCAAATAGAGGCCGTGGAAGCATGCATGGGAGGACTTTAACAAGAATTTAACAATATTAACACTTAAAAACAATTATTTGTTTGCTCAAAATTATAACAAAGTGAGTCTCAGTTGAACTTTCCTTAATAAATGCACTTTAATGGTCAAATCAGCTGCATTTCAAAAACCAATTTGCAGCTGCGGGAGCGTGCAGAGGGAGGACTCGCTGTGCATTTCTTCAAAATTTATAAAACAAGATAACCACCTAAAAACAATTATTTGTTTGCTCGACATTATAGTAAAAGTGTCTCAGTTGAACTTTTCCATATAAGCAGCTGCATTTCACCTGGGCGGCACGGCGAAATGCAGCTGATTTGATGTTTGCTCCAGGAGTTCCGGAGTGAGACAAAGGTGGCTTGGTATGGCAAGACAAGTAATGTCTCTTTAATATCCACTTTTACCTATTAATGAGACACTTGGCTTGCCATATTGCTCGTGGGCCCTCTAGCGGCTGAAAATGGAAGTGTTCAATAATTTTCCATGTCAGAATGAATGAAATCGTCCGATCTCAGCCAAAAATTGGTTTATAAATATAGGGGGAAAAACATAAATAAGTCACTGCATAAGTCACAGGGCACGCAAATTTATGCAAAAAGGTGCAACCTATACGGCAAAAAGTACAGTAATTTGTTTGAAAGTGTAGTAGACTTCTTGAAACTTTGAGAAAATGTTTGAAATGCCTCTTAAACACTTTATGCCTTTTTAATGTTACAGCAACAGCCGCTTAGCAAATTTATCACGAGCCATTACAAAACTCCTGAATAATTACACTGCTTCAATATGTTTAAGCATTTCGGTGAGGACAATAAACATTCTTTCTTATTCTTTGATTTCGATCCATAAAAAGTGTTGGAAGTGTACACGATTCTGCAGAAACTGAAAAAGCAGCGTCTCCTTGCGCTGAATAAAGGTCACCCCGCACATCTGCTTACTTGCATTTGCTTTCGTCTTTTCTCCACGCGCAGCCAGATTGGTGTGCATGAGTGCAGCAACTCCAAACAAGTACAGATGCATCAACAGAAAGCAGATTTTTAAGTGCATGACTCTAAAATAGAGAAGATGGTGGATAAACAGCTTCAAAGACGATCGTACTTTCAGTTGCATAGCTTTTAATTAGAACGAGTAGTTTAGGTAATGGATGAACTCCTATTGAGAGAGACTGAACATTCTTGACCGGCTGCATGTTTAGTTAACATCTTACCGTCTTTGGATCCAATTAGAATATGCTTTCAAGCTGCTTGTCATCTTGATTAAACAGTCACCATGGGGAGTCTGCACAAGAAACATTTTATGTGGGAGGGAAAAACAAGGACAGACATTAATACAAATTGTCAGTGAAGAACTAAGCGGATAAAATCATGCTGACTGCAGTAAATCTCATTGATGTTGACATCGCCTTGCCTATATGTCTGCATATTTGTCTATTTTCCTGTTTGATCTCATAATTCATTCATAAGTACATAAAACAGAGATATAGACCTACAGCAGATTATTTTAAGTTATTAAACCAAACACTTATGTTCTTATAACCATTAAACTTGTCAGCAGTTGGTCTTGATCTCTATGACTTTAAGTTTAATGTTCTAAGTCGAACATGGCTATGATACCATGTGATCTAAAATCAACAAGAAATGGTTTGTTATGATTTTTAAATCACAATCCAATTTCGTTAAAAAGTTATATTACCAGCTTTTTAGTGTAAAAGTGCAGAAATTACCAATGTTTCAGTTGTTTTAATGGAAACTATTAAAGGTCTATCCCAAAGTGAAGTCAGGTCTTCTGGACGGTTTCTTTTTGTTGAAACGTTTTGTATTTTATCCAGAAGACTTCATCAGTCTGAGGAGCCACAACAAACTCTGTCTTAAGCACTCACATAATGGGCCAACCAGTTTGATGGTGATAAGATGGTTTCTGGAGTCCGCTCTTTCCCCCGCTGACTCGTTTGAGGCAGTCATGACCAAAGTGGTTCAAGACATCAAAGTTCATGCTCAATAATCCAGGTAAAAAAAAATAAAAAATCCAACAATATTTCATGGTTTGGATGAAAGACGAAACGTTTCAACAAAAGGAAACCAACCAGAGGAACTGACTTAACTTAGTTGGATATTTTACCTGTTATTGAGCATGAACTTTGGTTTTAAAGGTCTAGTATTCCTTGAAGGAGTGCATTTTGGAGGAGTGCACTGTAATGCCACTTTGAATGGTGATATGTGCTGCTGGTTGTCCATGCTGCTGATCTCAAGCTGCTGATTATTTCATGCTGCTGTATTCATTCGTACCCATCTGCTCACACAGGCTCATGTTTGGGCGGCTGTTGTTACGTCATATTGTTTTGCATCGTCAATGTTTAGTGTATATCTTAGATCTTTTAGCGTACTGTTTGACATTTGTTCAGTGTATATCTTAGTTTATGTCTTAGATCCTTATACAGTTTCTTTTTGCACTTTATATTTTTTTCTGTTGTTGGGTGAAACTGGGACCCTGTGTACATAACTTAATTTCACCTCATGAACCTACTTGAACTTGATATCGCTCGCCACCTTTCATGCCAACATTTTTAAAACTAAGGTCCTATTATATTTAAAAATGTCAGACTTATCTCCCATATGCGATATTGCAATACCCCGCATGATCTTGCCTGATCTGTTAGAGCTCAAAGTGTGTATTCAGGATGACACTAAGTTACCACAACAACAAATTAAAATCGGTAAAACTAACTGAGGTACATCCATTTTTGTGTTAGCTCAGGTTGATTTGTTGTGGTGGCCATTTTGATTTAGGTTTATATGAAAAATTGATCAGTTGTAATTATATACTGTAGCTAATCGTAACTTTCTTAAGGTTGCATTAAAATTTCACTAATGGTGTAGGATATATTTTACAATGACTCCAACAATCACTTGCAAGATTTTAAGCAAGAAAGTTGCACAACGGTGAAAGTATATGGTGGGGATGATTCTCAATTTATTCCACAACATAATTTAAATTAATATCTGTAAAACTGGTTGCTGCCATTGTTGTGCTTACAAAAAAATGCTTTGTTGTGGCGAACATGTTGAACTGGGCTGACTCAAAACTGTAATCAGTTGTTGGTGTCACACACAGGTAAAACACACACAGGTAAAACACACACAGGTAAAAATATCTATTGCTCTGTCTTTGACAACAGGCAATAATAAACATGTATTACCCATACATCCGTATTATTTCTTAGCTGTCTCCCCCCTGAACAAATAAACAACATTAGTTTCATATTAGGTGTTAAAATGAGGGGAATGTACTATTTCAGGTTTGTGTGTCAGTTGTAGCACAATCCCAAGGCTCAGCCCAGAACCTCGTGTGTTTAGGTGATCATGCTTATCACTGATCACCCTCCTGGGTTTAGGCTTGTTGACTCATTCCAATTAATCTCCTCCGGCTTCACTCGTTAGTGAAGACGATTCCTCTCAGGTCTGCCTCTGGACTCCTTTTTCCTTGCAGGTGAGTGAAATTGAGCTCAAATTGAGCCATCATGGTAGCAGCAACTTCTGAGATGACACAAACAACAAAAAATTAAAATTTGACTCAATGAATTCCAGCGAGGTTTGCATATTTAGTAGCGCTGACCCTTTCTTTGTCGATCAATCAAGCTGCTTCATTTTGAATATTTCACATATAACTAATCAACAGATTTACTTGCTCACAGCCAAATGCTACCTTTGATTTATCTCGGATCATTACCACTGTAAAATATCGTGTCTCTTGTAGGTTGGCATGATGAACCGGGGTGAGCTCCAAACTCAGAGAGATATTTGTACAACAGCTGGCATTTAGATCTGCTGTTCTCCTGCATGTGGGTCTATAAATTTTACATTTAATCTCATTGTATCATCGCAAAGACAAACAAATAAATTAAACTGATAACACTGTGCTCCTGCTGTAAAATAAAAGCCAACACCACATTGTCAGATGTTCATGCTACGTTTTTCATTACGCACGTGTAAATGACCTGCACCACTCAGCGCACAAAACAATATGCTGCTTTTAGCTCGGCTAATATTCTGTTACAGCTGTGCCAGATGGAGAACGGAGCAAAATGTTGCAGCTTTCTAATAAAATCACAAGATTTATCAACAAGCTCTGCGTTTTGTGTAATAAGGAGAAAAAGTCTTTTTCTGTTTAAAAATGCATGATTGCTAAACTACTTTATTAGCTGAGTATATTGTAATTCTGCTGCTTTATAGCATGTAGAGTGCTGTACAAATCTCTTGGGTCATTTCTAATTTCTTTAAATTTGCGTCAAAACTGTATTCCACAGTAAGTAAAATATGTATTTGTCAGGTTTGTAAATTGTTGCTTTCATTAACATTTTATAAAATCTTCCAACATTTTACAGAATTGGGGGATGAAGAAGAAACTCTTACTGTTTGGAAGCAATTATAATGAAAATATTGGCTGTTGTGAACTTTTGCACAGAACTGTGGAGTACTGGTCTGTTGGTAAAACTAAAATAAACTGTGCAAGAATGAAGCAGATTAGGATGAAGCTCTATGCTGTATGTGATTATAATCTGATGACTTTTTGACTGGAAAGTGATAGAACAATGGAAACTAACATTTCCTTTTGAATTAAATGTTTAATCAAGGTTCCGTTTAGCAATATGTATAACCAGGGCTTAATTTGTAAATCGATTAATGCCAGAACGCAAATAGCAGGCTGGCCAACAAGGGGTGGGGTGGATGGGGGTGTTTGGGGGTCCTCCCCCAGAAAATTTTGAATAAAGTAGATGCAAATTCCTGCATTTTAACAAGTTGTTAAACATCTACGTTTAACAACATTTGTCAGCACTCTGCTTCTGTCAATCATCCTACACTCCCACCCACCTTACTTGATGGTTCCGAGCCCGACACTGTTCCTGCTCGTTGTTGTCCGACTCCACACGTGAAACCTCCAGGTACCTGCCTGCGGCTGCATGTGAGCTCCTGCCCACGTACGATGGCCTAGTTATCTCGGCACTCACCCTTACCACTCTTTTAGGGGAAGAGATTTTTTTTAAGGCTAGATGCAGAAATGCTACTTGAAGAGGCAGATCATATGCTCGTCAGTGACTGTTGTGTTTAAAATGAGTGTTTATGTAATTATTTTCAGTTTACATATCCATCATGTTTTATTCGTTCAAGACAGTCATATTTCTTCATAACTTTATTATTAGTAAATCTGAGAGATACCGGATCCAAGCAAACAGTTGCCGGAACGCACCCTGACAAAATGAGAGCATTCCCGGATCTTGTTCCAGCAGGATCCAGCTCACATTAAGCCCTGTATGTAGCCCAGATGGGCTGTAGTGTGTAACTGTTGGTTATTTTTTTTGTCATGAAGTTAATATGCATGTTAGTCTGGCTTCAGGCCCAAGCCTCCCTTGCAAAAAAGATCTGTGATCTCAATGGGATTTGCCTGGTTAAATAAAGGTTAATAAATAATATAAAGGTGCATTTGCTCAGCACCAGGAACAACCAGGATGAGAATTACACCGCCACTTAGCCTGAGCTGCTCCTGTAAACTGCAAACACTTTCTAACAAACCCAATTAAGAGAGCGGTAACAGTGATGGTACAACTGCTCCTCTTTCCAACAGCTAATACCATCTATCTAATCAAACATGGAGGCATAAATCTAATCTTGTAGCTTTAGGGCAGACCTGGAGGCGAGATGGCCGCACCCTTCTTCCCTTCAGGCCAGACTAGAGCAATTACCAGTGCTGCTTCACACATAGACCTGTGTCACCAGCACAATTAACAAGCTCTGGGGGTGCCTGGGCAACCAGCAGCATCTAGACGGTGCACACAGCATGAATGATGAGAGGAACAAGGACAAACAGGAAACAAAGGGGAGATAAAGGTGAAAATGAGAAGATTGTGTTGTGTTGCTAAGATCTAGTGAACGGTTAGTGTGGGCTGAATTCAAACTAAAATTATCTATCAACATTTTGTCAAATATGTGCACTTTTTCCTTGGACAAATTAATTTTTTTGTTGTTGGTTTTACTTTCCTCGTTTGGGATGACATTTTACTCAAGCCTGCAAATGCAACATTTTGCTCCCACTCTTTTGCATTCGACATTCGTCCTTGTTGTGAGGATGATTCATCACAGCTGTGACAGAGAGAGTATAATGTGTTACAGCTCCCACACGGAAAAGGCGCTAGGTGTTATCTAGGTGGAATGTTCATTTTATTCAGAGGCACGTTTCATTATCAGCTGAAGAAAAGCGAACATCTTGGTTTCTTACCGCTGCAGCCGCGCCATCTGGATCATCACCATCTCTATTACCTTGCAAGTGACCGCTTTTATTCCCTTATAAATTGTTCCCAAGCAAAAAAGAAAAACAAAATGTTTCTACAAACATGGCTAGGCTAAGAAAGTTTGTGGTTTTGCCTTCTGTGGAAAGAAATGCATGCATTTAATTTACTTGAATAAACTACACAAGTTAAGAATGATTCAATTCAATTCAATTTAAAAATACTTCATTAATCCCAAAGGGAAATTAAGTGTTGTCGTAGCTCATCATCTTGGTTTCATTCAAGAGTTGTTACAGATGCTGATAGCTGTGGGCAGGAAGGATCTGCTGTAGTGAAGCCAAAGAATCTGGCCACAGATACAGATCCATCCAACTGGATCCAGCTTGCTGTCTGATCCAGTGGGCTTCTCGGTCCTCCTGGGCAGCAGGACTGCCCGAATTAATCCATTAGTGATGGTCACTCCTCCCAGCAGTCTGCCGAGCTCCTTGTCACCACAGCTGAAGGTGCCAGGGGATGATCCCAGTCCTCCCGTTGTCACAAGCGGAGTTTCCCACCAGCTCCAGGATCTCGGCGGTCAGGTACTTGAGCACCGCTGCCAGGTTGACGGGAATTCATCCACGGTGCCTCCTTTTCAACTCATTTGGGATTTGGGACTGTAGTTGAGGTATTTGAGCTTTTGAGATGTTAATCAGCTGCTCCTGGTTGTAAAAAAAAAAAAAAAACACCTTGTTGCCATGGTTACGCATCATAACAAATGCCAAAAAGTAAAAAGGTTTCTGTAAAATTCCTTCCAGCTGCACAGCACCTGATACCAGAGGAAATAATCATGCAAAAAAGCGATTTATATCCAGAAAAAAGAGGAATTAAAGTTTTCAAAAGCAATAAATCAGAATGAATTTAACAGAGCTGCTCCAACATGCAGCCACCCCGAGCAGCAGAACACAGATTGTGAATTGTGAATGGATTGTGGTTCACAAAATAATTGTCTTAATTTTAGCAATCGGCAGGATTTCAAGGTAGTTTCTGTTTGTTAGAAATTCCACCTAATTTTCTTGAAATGTCTCTCCTCTATTTAAAACCAGGCTATGGACCCTCTGATCTGCTGGTCTTTTGATCCCAGTATCCCCTTAGTCTCACGCCTTCATTTCATCCTCCATAATTCCTCGACTTATTTAAGTAGGATGCTGGAAAAAGACGGCACAAAAAGCTTGAGTGGCCTTAAGGTATCTTCGCTGAATCTGGTATCAAAGAGCGATGGAGGCTGTCTGGGGCAGAGATGGATTCCTCAGCCTGTCTCATCTCCACCCAGTCATTGTTCATGAGCCCGGCTTGCCAGAATGCTGTCTGTACCTGCCACTCCTGACAGATGTCTGCTGCCAGTCAGTCTGAGATGGTCCACAATATCCTTCCCCTTCTCGCTGGCTGGATCTCATATGAGTCGTAAAAAAATTGATGGCTGGGAAAAGATTAATTTATTTTCTGTCCCTACTGCACAGATGTGCTTCAGCCTTTTGTTGGACACATAAAATGAAAGCAAAAAAAGACATTATATGCACTTTTTGTGGGGTTTTATGCATTAGAACATTAAAAAAAAAAACATCAGATAGCAAAATCAGATAATTACACCCTCAAAAAAGTAAAAGACACATTACATCAAATTATTATTTTACACCATGCAAAAAGCTATACTCATATTCAGCAGCTTTTGAAAATCCAATCCAATCCCAGCTGGTATAATTTTAAACAGTAAACTTTGTTTTCTGCATTTTATTTTCAGACAAACTTCAACGGGAAGAGTCTCGGCCCATTCTTCTTTAAAATATTCCTTCAGCTCTTTGGGGTGTGAAAGGATTTCTTCATCAACAGCATTTCAGTCCAAGTTAAGGTCTGGACTTTGACATGGTCATTGGATCACCTTTGTCATTTATTTCAACTGTTAAGATGTAAATTTACTGCTGTGCTTGAGATCTTTGTCCTTGCAGGTGTCAGGAGACATGGCCTCACATTTAGCAGCTGGATTTCTTAAGAACACAAAAGGAGTTTATGGTTGACTTGACACGACTGCGAAATGCTCACACACCGAGGCGGCTAGAAACTGTCACCCCTCCATCGCTGTCGGTGCTTATTAGCAGTTTCTGTATTTTAACGTTCATAAAATAAAAGTGTAGTGTAGAAATTGTGTATTGTTTTTGCCTGAGATCCCCAACTTAACCGATCTTGTGAGTTCTCTGTTAAAATGTTCCCATTAATTTTTGGAACCCACTCTACCTGATAATTTTTTTTAACCACTAGATGTTAAAAAAAATAAAAAGAAGAAGTTCAGTAATGCATCCATGATGTTCAGCCCTGACATTCAGTCATGGATGCAAAGCTACAAGTGATGAACTTTTGGGATCACTGCCACAGCCAACTGAGCTTATAAAACCCAAAAATGAATATTACTCTGTCAATTTGACAGATATTGAACTAAAATTTGGTGAAGTAGCAGCTGAGCATTGCCTCCAACATATATTTTTAGTGGAATATTTTACACAAGATCTTTGCTTAAAACTTTGGCATTATATGCCAGAGTCAACCCTTTTTGTTAGCAAGATTATACAATATATTTTCAAAATCACATACAATTGTCATAATAGCTATAACTTTATCATTTATCTTCTTAAGATGATTCTAGTGTAAAACTTTGTGATTAATGGCCGTGGGAGATACACATTACTTCAAGGATTACTAGACCTTTAATTGTATGTGAGTTTATCTGTTTACCAAGTTATAAAATCATTTAATTGTGGCTAACCACCTCCAAAAAATTATATCCAAAATTCACAAGTTCATACTCGCATTTTTAAACTAGGGTTTAAAATGTTACAGTTTGCAGATGATTGCAGCTTTTTCTTATTTAAAATAAGTGATGTGAGTATTGTAGTGTGTCAGCCAGTGGTTGAACCTGACAAACAGTGGAAAACGTACAAATGTGGAAGAAATGTGAAGGAGTTAAAAGGTCAAAGGGAAATATAAGAGTGCATTTTCTGTGAACCAAGCAAAACAACTTTTCAATGTACAGTACTGTGATTTGAGAGGGTGAATAAACCTTTTTTTTTTTTTTAACAGTCCAATGGACATTTTCAAAATCACCCACAATCCCTAACATGGCACACCCACATGCAAGTAAAAGAAAACGGTGGTCTTTTATTAGAGAAGTCACCAATTCCTCTACCACCAATTGCTCTTTTATACTCATAAATAGAATTATTAAAGCATGTCATAGTGGACTGGGGTGGTGGTGGATTTGCTCCTCAGAACTGTGAAACCACAGACTGCAACTGTCCTTTTAAAAAGGATGATAGAACAGACGCTATTAAAGGCAGCAATCAAAAGCTGCATCACCACTAGCAAGCATGTCACGTAGCTAATTCAATCTCACAAGCCATGAAGCAATTAATTCACGTCAATACAAATGCACAAATAGGGTTTTTTTTTCTCTCCCAATCAGAAAAGTCGAGGTCTTACGGCTGTGCGTCTGTTTATTTGCAGATCTTTGTGCCTCTTTGTGAACATGCTCAGCGATGTGGACCTGGAAGAGCAGGTGTAATTGGGTGTGGAAAAAAAGGGAACCTTGTGGTCTCGTTTCCTAAACGAGATCAGACAATCTTCTTCTCTCCATTTCCTCCACTGACACCAGCCACATTGACTCCTTTCAGATTTCTTATTATTGCTCCGGGGCATAAGAAATGAACATAAGGAGATGACGACTGTTCTTATTTTGATAACACAACAGGCTGTAACTTGCTATGCCCTCCCTAGCTTACCCACACCAGAGACTCAGACGCATTATAGAAGGAGGCCTGTCGCAATAAACAATAAATCAATTCATCGCATGATAAATGAAAATTATCGTCCTCATTTTCATTTATCGGCTTTATCATTTCTTTGTCTCTTTCTTTCTACTGAAAACACTGGATGACAAAAGGCTCAACTCCAGTGCTCTTCACAGACTCCTTCCTTTCTCTAAAATCCATTTTAACCGTTCAAAATCGCATTTTTGTATCGTTAAAAGCAGCTAAGCTGAGAAGCTAAGCTACGAGCTAACAGGCCGACCCCGAGGAAAAAACCTCCGTCTTGTCGAAGCTCAAAAATTCACAGTTGAAACCCGTGCCTTTGTGTAAAATGTTGTTTTACTCTGCAAAAAGAAGCTGAGAACTTGTTTACTGATTTTTTATTAAAAGCTTTGTGTGAAAAATGCTATGCTAAAGAGCTCAAACTGCACCTAGCATCTGCCATTTTGAGAACCAAAGAAAGACAGCCCATGTCATGTCAAAGAGCCTCCCTCCCATTTTTTCTAAAAAGAGACACGCTGTTCGCTCCCTCACTATCCATCCTTTGGTTCAAACAGTCTTATACTGCCATCCGATGGTCGAAAAAAGTTACTACACACAAACTAAATTTTTTTTCTTAAATTTGACAATATAACAATATAATCGTTTATCGCAATAATTTCTGAGATAAATAATCGCACAGCAAAATTTGTTATCATGACAGGTCTATATAGAAGATTTCAAAGGACTGGGACTTAGGTTTTGATTCAGCCAATGCTAGAGCAGAGGTTAAACTTATTACAGAATGTAAAATTATAGTTACCTCATATGTAGCAAGGACTGGAGGATAGATAAATGTCCTTAAATCAATATGTCAAAACCAGTATCTCAATTATGGGCTAGAAGGGCATTTTTTGGCTACAAGAAGTGTCTCAGGTAGAGAGCAGGTGTGATGCTAATGCACTCCAGATGGTGGTCTCCCTGTGAAGAAACGAGACAGAAAATGAACGACGGAGAAACAAAAGCTCTCAGATTTGAAGTGATAAGACTTGATCAAGGTTGGTTTTGGCTTGTTTAGACACAAAACTGGTCCTTCATTTAAATATCTTTGGATAGGCAGATAACTTACAGTACTTTACTGCTTTGCCTCCCCCTGTTCCCAAACCTCCTATTCCCAGTCCTATCAGAATGAGCTCCTGCTTTGAATTTTAATGAGGGAAAAAATCCTTAAAAGTCTCCCCCATCTTGAATTCGTTTTAAAACAAGTTTGTCATTTTTTTTCAGTCTGCACCATCTTTAAAAAAAAAATCTTGCTTCCAGGAGAGGTTTTATTGTAATACTGACTTAGAAGACTGGTTGAGTGATGGTTTCCAGTATTTTTCCACAAAAAAAAAACCAACATAAAACAATGACAACTCCTTAAAATAGAAACATGAATGTCATACAGTCTGAGCGAAAAAACTGTTTATTTATAGATTTAAAAGCCCAAAAAGACAAATGAAACTAGAAGGCAACATCAGACATTGAGACTACAGTCGGAAGTCACAGTAGAACATAAGCTCGTTTTTTCTTCAATAGACTTGACACACCAGCAATTCCCTTGAGTAAATATACATCTTCAGAGTATCTTTGTGCAATGCTACAACAGTAAAATCGTGTCATTGTTAAACTTGTCCTACATATCATTAGTGACACACTCTCACTTCTGAATTTAAGGCAACAAAATAAATCACAATAGAAGCAAACTGCTGATATGTAAAAAAAAAAAAAAGACAATACATCATGAGTGAAAGCTGTGTCTGAGCAGGTCAAGGTAAAAACTGCATCCACTTCTCTGGACTGTAATCCGTCACATGCTGTAGAATGGATGGAAGTAATGATCCTTTACATTACAATACCTAGAGAGTTGAGAAATACAGAAGGGCTGTTTTTCATAGTCACATTGCAGTTCGATTTCTATCTAACAAAGATTCAGCAACGTTTACCAATCAATAGGCATCAAAATGTCCCGATTCTTAACAGATTCAAAAAGTGCACAAAAAAATTGGAACAATTTTAAGGTTGGAAGAGACAAAGGTAAAGACTTAAGGATTAATATCCCTTTAAACAATTAAAATAACCCCCACAGAACATTGTGTTTATTATAATCTTTAAGGACGTAAGGCATTTTGGCATCTAAGAAATGTTCCCTGTTCATGTCTGAGAGCATTCGGAGTGTCCAAATGGCAGAACCAAAATGATATTCCAAATAAATGAAGAGAGTAAAGCACCGTGTCACACACGTTCCTCTTCCTGACATCTGTTGGGCTTAACAGATGCTACGCTCAGCTGCCTACCCAAGCTCCTCTCTGAGTCAGCCAGGCTCACCAGTAAGCCAAGACTCTGACTGGCTGTGAAAATCGAGCCTGATGGTAATTGATTGCACATAACTTGAGTGCTTCAATTAAAGAAAGTTCATAGCTAGTGTGGAATTTAAAAAGTTTGAAAGTGAAAGAGACGTGGCCATCCATATATGTCACGGCAGCCTTCATCAAGGTCAGTTCACTGCCATAGGGAGAAGGGAGGGAAGGAGGAAAATGACTGACAGAAAAGGGGCCGGCCAGATGGCAGACTGAGGCTGATCGTGAAGGACAAGTTGATGTACAAGGAGTCTGGTCCGCTCATATCAGGGGGCGTGGTCCATGGATGGTCCAGAATCATTGTCCTCAAAGTCTCGTGGGTCCATGGGGTTCGCCCTTGGTTCTGGCAGCCTGGAATAATAATAAGAATTAAAAAAAAGTTTCAAATCACATAGGTAAATCTCGTCTCTTACCCATTTTCACAACCTCCTGTACAGGGCCTCACAAACACAAACTCCACCCACATGCACACACATGATGGAAATATAATCTGCAAAATGTAATCAGCTTCAATCAAGCTATGCCTTAAGTAAAAATCATCCATTCTGTTGGTTTTGTATTAGCAGCTGTAGTGTGACGGAGACAAAGTGATAGCTGAATTGCAGGGACCTGTACTAATCTGAGCTCGGCTGATAGATTCAATTTCACTGGAGACAGTCCACACTAATCATTTACTCTAATTGAACAAAGTACTGCAAGGGTGGCAGAACTCTGCTGCTCCCTCAGTGGCAACTTCTCTGGAGCTCCTCCAACTCCATGCATTCATATGTTTTCCACTAAATCTTTAAGAACAAGTCAACAGGATAATTTAAACACTGGTTCTCTGTGTGAGGATGCTGCTTAGATCCATCAAGTCCCATTCACTTTAATGGAACACATCAGAAAAAAAGCAGGAAAAAATCCAGCAAACTGACATGGCAGCTTCCATCCTACATTTTTTTTTGTTGATATCAGAAGTTGATATTACAGAAGATTGTGTTTCTGCATTAGAATGAAAAATATGTTTCTAAAAGGTACAGATGCCATCAAAGCAAGAACTAAGATCATTAACTTTGTCATTGGCTAAGGAGTCCTACAACCATTACAGATGCTATAAACAATGGTTGCAGACAGCTACAGAGCAAGAATTCATTTAAACTTGAAGCAATCTCTCACACGCATGCTACAAAAGCAAATACAGTAGTCCCTCATTACTTCACGGTTCGCTTTTCGTGGACTCACTCTATCGCGGTTTTTAAAAATAAGGTTGGACATGACACACAATGGCTGATTGATAGATGAGTCGCATGAGCGGCATAGGCTTTTTATTTAAAATAATTTTAAATGATTTAGCAATTAGCGCCCGTGTGCAGCCCAAAGCTGTGGGAGAAGCGTCCTCCTGCAGCTGATCTCCCTGCAGAGCAGATAAGTGGGCGTGGCCAAGAATGCAGCCGAGCTGAAATCATGAAAATCTGTGCTCTTTTAGAGCGTTTAGAGTTTAGAAACATTGTTTAGAATATTGCAAGAATGTGGGAAGGGTTTAAAACACCTTCTAAAAATTCTGACCTGCAGATTCCGATTTTGGCCGATACTGATTTTATTTTATAAACAACACTGTCAGGTGTTATAAGGTCACAATGCACCTTCAATTTTCCAATATTATTTTGTTGAAAAACACACCCTTGAACAATATCCTAGAAACAATACAAACATGTTTTAACTGACCACGAGGTAGTGCTCTGAAATATAAAGGAAGTTTAGACAATTCTTGTTAAAACAATGAGGGACTACTGTAAATGAAATATCTCTAAACGAGCACAATTTTGCTCAAGCTGTTAAATGCACCTGATATGAGGTTGCAGAAATCGTGTTGACAAAAGATCTAGTAATCATCTATTTGTTTGTTAAGAGTTACAAGCATAAAAGCAAAAGATTTATTTAAAATAAACTGAAAATAAATGAGAAAATAGGCTAAGTTCTTTGAAAGTGCATTCATGTGTTTTTTCACATCCATTTATGGCCTCAAATTAAACAACAGAATAATAACCACTAAACCAAAAAGAATACTCTAACTCATTAATGACAGCAACATTTTGATTTTAAAAATATGTGTATGTTTCTTTGCTACTCAATTTCCCAGCAGGACCACTCATTTACCATAAAGAAAAAAGTTTATTTAATAATTAGATTAATTAAACTTGATATATTTCCTTGCCATTCTTTTTAGCAATAGAAACATTTTAGTTTATTCCCATCAGAGCTCCTATCTTTTCTATCACAGTTCTCCAGGTTAAATCACAGTGAAGGACCAAAACGTGCTTAACTAAAACCAGTAAGAAATACTAAATAAACACATTCATCCATGCATGAATTAAAAAAAAGCTGTGGCCCAAGAGCTGCACACACAAATAACTGGACCACCTTGATTATTATTCATGTAAGAAAGAGCACTTTGAATAAATGCAGAAAACTTAAACCCACTGGCTCATCAGCAGACAGCCCTCATTTCACTCCCCCACAATCAGTTCGCCTCAGACTTACAGAGAATGAAAGACACATTAAAGAAGATGAAAATCTAGTTTTAATTTTCCACCACTGAGCATTTGCTCTGCTGCCTTTAACACCCTGAAGGAGAAATGCATTTTATTTAAGAAAGCAGCCACAGTAGACATGTTCAAGTGTTAGCAAAGCAGCAACACAGCAGCTGTGGCTGAGTGGTTAGAGCAGTTGTCCTCTAATGGGAGAGTTGGAGGTTTGCTTCCTTCACTATCCAGTCACATGAGGACGTGTCCCTGAGCAAGTGTCCCCAGGTACTCAAAGGAAAGAAAGACCTCACTGCCATGACGATAGTGATTGGCTTCGGAGGAAGTGCCAGTAAGATTGGCACTGGCATCATAAGGAATGACGAAGTGTTTCGCAACCCGAGACAAATCTACATTACACCTTCTGGTCAAGGGTTCATGCCAAGCGATATAGCCAGACACCACCATGCAGTTGTACTGACTGTCCAGAAGGAGACGCTGGAGCAAGTGGTGCTGAAGCCTGCAGACATCGACTGTGTGGCGTACACGAAAGGTCCTGGCATGGGGGCTCCCTTGGTAACTGTAGCTATAGTGGCTCGCATGGTGGCACAGCTCTGGGGGAAGCCGCTCCCTGGAGTCAACCATTGTATCAGACACATTGAGATTGGCCAACTCATTACCAAGGCCAACAAGCCCACTGTGCTGTATGTTAGTGGGGGGCAACACACAGGTTACTGCCTACTCAGAGCGACGGTACAGAATATTTGGGAGACTATGGACATAGCAGTTGGCAACTGTTTGGACAGGTTTGCTCGGTTTTCTTTTCTTACCATATTCATATTCCACCCCAAAAGTCATAAACTAGTAAAAGTGGTATTGTGGATGTTAAGACACTTTGTGCTGTCATTATGCCATTATTTAATATAATATTTTAACAATATTTGTGCATTTAAACTGGTAATATAGGGTCACTCACAGTCACAAGTGTATGCCATTGTCATTTTGTGAAGAACCACCACTCTAACACATCCACAACTGACAGCACAAAGCAGACAGGTTACACACAGAAATCAGCATCAAGCTGATCCTCATGATTACGACACGGCTTCATCGTATCTGAGGTGATATTCAGGAAAAAAAAAAAAAACACTCACAATTTTATCTGTGCAAGGCAACTTCATTTTGGATCTCCAGACAACCAAAACCCCCTGCTTTTAAACACACACACACACACACACACACACACAAATGTAATTACACATATATTCATATGGCACAGAGTGAGGCTCTATAGAGGCAAATGAACTATTTATATTCAAAAAGTCTTTGCTAAGCCTTAGGACACAGGGATGTAATAACTTATTTATCGCTCACACAGGAAAAATCTATTACTAGAGAGAAAATGGCAGCAAATACCATGGGTGGTGAAAAAAAAAAAGACGAGATTTAACATACAACAAAGTATCAGTCGGTGCTTGATAAATTCCTTTCAACTTAAGGCCTTTGCCTTGTTCTTTATTGTATTTCTTGCCTGTTCAGTCTCTCTGTCCTAAGTAAAAGGCCATTTTCTACTGTGTGTCCTGACGACTGGGTTCTTTCCCTCCATGACTTATTCATAGACTTTAATGCAGTCAATGTTTTATTGATCAGGAACCATCATTGCCTCCGCCTCTCATGTGACCAAGGCCTGTGGATAAGAGCTGAGCTGATAGCTGAGAGGCTGAAACCATTCGGGGTTTCACTGAAACGTACCGGCTCATCGCAGGGGTGAAGGGTGGACAACATCCAGCAAGCGTGGAAATTCGGAAGACCGTGAGAGAAAATGAGAAAGAGATCAGTGCTAAGATAGGACTGATCGAGTAGAACGGAGCTAATCTTACTAATGTCTCCTCTGTCAGTAAAACAAAAGTGTCTCCAATGGCCCTAAAGGAAACCCATCGCTCATGGCAGAAAACCTCTGGCTCCTCATGAAGAAAACAGAGGGTGAGAGTGAACATGACTCTGTTTAAGCTTCGACTCTTGTTCCTCTCATTCTCTGTCCACTTTGGCCTTAACCCAATGAAAGTTGCCCGGAAAAAGACATTCTTATCTTGATTAAGTTTGAATTCCCTGCAGCCAGCCTCCAAAGTCACCATTCGGAAACATTCCCATCATGCCAAAGCAGCCTTGCCAGCTTGATCTAGCCTCATTGCCATATGAATAATCATAATGCAGTAGCTTGGATATGTTAAATGAGCCCCAAGGATGAGTGTGTGTGTGTGTGTGTGTACATAGAAAAGGGAGGAGATGAGGAGCAAATTGAAGGTTGCCTATAGGGGAGTGAGGCTCTTCTTGATTAAATGAAGAAGTTAAATGAGAATAAAGCCATGTACATAGGCCTCGTGGCAATCATCCAGAGGGAAAAATAACTGTCCTAATTTGCATTTCCAAACAGCAGTGATGCCATCTAAGTATACTCCATCACATAGAATGGGTGAGCCTATTCCTCAAGCCCTGAGGCCTTATGAAGTTTGGTCTAATGAGAGAAAACCCTTAATGGTTATTGATAGAGCCCAAGAGGACAGACTTTTACCCCTGCATGCTTTTCAGCAAAGCAATGAACTCAGGTACTTTAAAATGAAGTAAAACTATTTGCTCCTGCTGAGCACTTTAATTCAACAAACAGATTTCTGATAAGAAAAGACAATGCTATGGAAACACAGCAAAAAATAGTAATGATGACAACTTAATCTAAAGAACAAGTATAGTTTATAAGCTGTTATTTTATCATCTTTACTCTAATGGTAGATATATGGGGGAGTGGTTACGCAGAAGGTAAGGTGAGCCTGTGATAGGAAGGTCGCCGGTTCATCCCCGGGACCGACGACATAAAAATGTGGGTGGGGAAGGTGAAACACCCACACCTGCCTCCACCCTCATTTGTCCCACTTTGGGCCCTTGAGCAAGGCCCTTAATCCCCACCATCCGGTCTCCCAGGCCATCTAGATGGCAGCTTTCTGCTCCACAGAGGGCTGTGGTAGCTCGGTGGTCTGTGGTTGCGTCAGGAAGGGCGTCCGGCGTAAAAACAATTGGCAAGTCTTTGAGCGAGCTAGTTTGCTGTGGTGACCCCTGAAGAAGAAGCAGCCGAAAAAGAAAGAGGAGGAGGAAGAAGAAGAAGAAAAACAAGCAAACAAACAAAAAAAAAACCTCTTGGTAGATCTCACTGTCCATTGTCCTATTTTATTTTACCTTTTCCTTTTTCTCATTCAGTCTATTGTTCTCTTCTTTAACAGAGTTACAATAATTTCTTTAAATCAATAGCCTTGTCCATGTTTGTGTAATCTAGATATAGTCTGTGCCAAGAGTTTTCATCAAGATAAACTTGTGATCTCCCAAATACTGAACTCTCATTATCATAAAAGTTATAATTCGAATTTTAGTTGTTTCCTAGAAAAATATAATACGATGAAAAAAAAACACAAAAAAAAACAACAAGTGCAAAGGAGTGACACTTGGAGATGGAAAAACCTGCAAAAGAGGAAAAAAAAATCTATTTACTGGTGCTCGAGAAGGATAAACATCAGAGGACAAAAGGTGGGCAGCCAAAGTGATATCAAGAGGGTGAAATCTTTATTGAGCCGTGTTCCTGAGACAACAAAAATGATGCGTTTAGGTTTGAAAAGATTTTATCTCACAGTTGCATTGCTGCTACAACTTGATTAGATGCAGTGTGATTCTTCTCAGACAAAAGCTATTTTTGTGCCTGAAAATTCCCTTAATCACCATCAATCTGGTATCCAAGTATCTTTTGTGAAATTTTCTAAAACAATCAATTGGCATTGTAGATTCAGCCACGTGGATACTGGATAAGAAAAATGAATACATAAAAGCATTGGTGGTGCTTGCAGCTGCTCGATCAGCCATGGCTGATGTTGTAGCTCTGATGTTGTGGACTGACTTTTTAAAAAACTGTATATTACTGTAAAAATAAGATCAGAGCCGTCCTTTGTTGACAAGGCGTTTAAAATATGTTTCCGTTACCAACTCTCTGCTAGAATTATTCATTTCACAGCAGTAGCAAAAATAACTCTCAATGTTCCAACTCTTTCAAACGGCAACTGTTCATATTACATTTTAGAAAGATACTGAGAACTTTCTGTTGACAATTTGATCCCCATCTGTGTTTGCTACTTTTAGTAACAGATATGTTAAAGTTTCAAAGATTGACAGTATAATTACTAAAACAGATCAAAGGCTCCAATTAAGTTGATGCCTTTTTGATTTAAAAAAGTAGATTGTAGGGAAATTTCCCTGCACCTAAAACAAACAATAACCCACCTCAGTGCAACAGAATTTTCAGAAGTTTTCTCTTTCTGCCTTATAACACAATGGAGTTTTGATGAGTGAAGACTCCATTAAGATTTCACAGTGAGAGGCTGTTATGTGGGCCCAGGTGTTACCATCTGTGCAGGTGGACAGCAGGAAGAATGAGTCACAGTTGGGATTTTATTACAGTTAACTCTTTCACTGTCAAACTACAGACCCACAGCTACAATGATACACTGATTGGACTCGTCAGAGACTCGATTACACGTTGCCATTGCAATTATTACTTTTCCCTCAAATAAATTCAATAGGAACAGAGTAGAGGACCGACATCCAAAAAAGCCTGTGGCTTTTAAGATGTAATTGTAGCTATGTCCAAGGTTTCCTGCATACACACAGACACTTCTCAAAGCAGACACATGGGGATTCATGCCTTGAGGCAAAGAAAACAACCACAGCACTGTTCTTCCACCTTGAGATGTGAGAAAAAATCTACAGGGGAGTCAAAACTCCCTGAGCATTTTAATGACAACTCTGTGAATTTCTCTGTTCGCAGCAATGCTCAGGTAAACTATAAAAAATAAGCTTGCACTATTCTTGTCTTATTTTACACTGTGGTATATTTCTCTGAATATTTTTTTTTTTACTCTGACTAAATATTTGTGCACACTCATTTCCTGAATTATTACAGAAATTTGCATATACTAAAACAAACATTGGTTATTATATTATAAGACAGTTCAAGTCAAGCATTATCTTCTATTTTGTCAATTATGAACAAAGGACCTGAACAGCCTTATTGATTGTACTACTATGATCAAGGGTAAGGTGAACAAATAACTTTTCTGTGTCTTGTGTGACCCCATTTTCTTTATATTCAAGGTAACTAATGACCTACTAAATCGTGCAGATATAGGACACAGCCTTATTTTAGTTATATTATATATAAGTATTTCCTTTGACATTATTGAACACTGTGTCTGTGCCATTTAGAATTTGTCTCAGAATTAATAACTCTGCTTTACATGTTTACATTTACCGTAGATGCCCCCATCAGAACCTTTGCTGTCACTCAGAATAACGTCACTTTCTCAGCAGCTCAACCGACTTGCAGTGTACCACAAGGATCTGTTCTTGCCCCACATCTGTTCTTTACATAATATCTCTAAAACTGTTTATTTTGGTGTACTATTATGCAACTTCAACTTGTTTATACATGTTAGTTATACATGTACTTAAGAACTGCTAAGAAATTTTCAAAAGAAACAAAATTATATGGTACTGCATTAGAGCAGTTTTAACCCCCCCCCCCCCCCCCCCACACACACACACACACCGAATGGATACCTTAAAAATGTACAATTAGTGATTTTTCAAAGTTATCACTCCATCCATCCATTATCTTCAGCTTGTTGCAAAGCTGGGTCATGGATTGGACAGGGAGGTCCAGATATTTCTTTCTACAGCCTTCTTATAGCCCTTTTGGGAAGATTCTAATGAGTTTCCAGGACAGCCGAGAGACATAAGCCACATTGCCATTGATAAGTGCAATTCCACTCAGCTCTTGTTTTATTGGTTCTTCTCAGGTGTGGGTGATTTGCCACTATGGCTTGTTTCTCTGCTCTGTGGGCGGATCATCAGTGCAAATATGGCGGTATCATAATGGGTCTTTTTGTGTTTGAGCCACTCTGCCCATTGTGGTCCTTCTTAATCGACCTATAATCGGACTTCAATCTCTTTAGCTTATCCTGGTACTGCTTATACAGTGCCTTGCGAAAGTATTCGGCCCAATTGAACTTTTCAACCTTTTGCCACATTTCAGGCTTCAAACATAAAGATATAAAATTTTATTTTTTTGTGAAGACTCAACAAGTGGGACACAATCACGAAGTGAAATGAAATTTATTGGATGTGTCAAACTTTTTTAATAAATAAAAAACTGAAAAGTGGGACGTGCAATATTATTCGGCCCCTTTACTTTCAGTGCCGCAAACTCACTCCAGAAGTTCAGTGAGGATCTATGAATGATCCAACGTTGTCCCAAATGACTGATGATGATAAATAGAATCCACCTGTGTGTAATCAAGTCTCCGTATAAATGTACCTGCTCTGTGACAGTCTCAGGGTTCTGTTCAAAACACAGAGAGCATCATGAAGACCAAGGAACACACCAGGCAGGCCCGAGATACTGTTGTGGATAAGTTTAAAGCTGGATTTGGAAACAAAAAGACTTCCCAAGCTTTAAACAACCCAAGGAGCACTGTGCAAGCAATCATATTGAAATGGAAGGAGAATCAGACCACTGCAAATCTACCAAGACCCGTCCGTCCCTCTAAACTTTCATCTCGAACAAGGAGAAGACTGATCAGAGATGCAGCCAAGAGGCCCATGATCACTCTGGATGAACTGCAGAGATCTACAGCTGAGGTGGGAGAGTCTGTCCATAGGACAACAATCAGTCGTACACTGCACAAATGTGGCATTTATGGAAGAGTGGCAAGAAGAAAGCCATTTCTCAAAGATATCCATAAAAAGTGTAATTTAAAGTTTGCCACAAGCCACCTGGGAGACACACCAACCGTGGAAGAAGGTGCTCTGGTCAGATGAAACCAAAATCGAACTGTTTGGCCACAATGCAAAACGATATGTTTGGCGTAAAAGCAACACAGCTCATCACCCTGAACACACCATCCCCACTGTCAAACATGGTGGTGGCAACATCATGGTTTGGGCCTGCTTTTCGTCAGCATGGACAGGGAAGATGGTCAGAATTGATGGGAAGATGGATGGGGCCAAATACAGGGCCATTCTGGAAGAAAACCTGTTTAAGTCTGCAAGATACCTGAGACTGGGACGGAGATTTATCTTCCAACAAGACAATGATCCAAAACATAAAGCAAAATCTACAATGGAATGGTTCACAAATAAACATATCCAGGTGTTGGAATGGCCAAGTCAAAGTCCAGACCTGAATCCAATCGAGAATCTGTGGAAAGAGCTGAAGACTGCTGTTCACAAACGCTCTCCATCCAACCTCACTGAGCTCGAGCTGTTTTGCAAAGAAGAATGGGCAAGAATTTCAGTCTCTTCATGTGCAAAACTGATAGAGACATACCCCAAGTGACTTGCAGTTGTAATTGCAGCAAAAGGTGGAGCTACAAAGTATTAACGGAAGGGGGCCGGATAATATTGCACACACCACTTCTCAGTTTTTTATTTGTTAAAAAGTTTGACACATCCAATAAATTTCATTCCACTTGCTTCCACACTGCGTAAGCTGCACTGATCCGTCTCTCCATCTCAGTGTCCCACTTGTTGTTGATTCTTCACAAAAAATAAAAAATTTATATCTTTATGTTTGAAGCCTGAAATGTGACAAAAGGTTGAAAAGTTCAAGGGGGCTGAATACTTTCGCAAGGCACTGCAAGTCTGGGTGTAGCCATTCTGTGCCATCATCTCCGATATCTCTCTGTTAACGTGCTGATTTCTTGTGGCGCTGTCCATCAACACAGTGAGGAAGTGGCAGTTCAGATCTAGTTTGCAGTTTTGCTGGGTGAGTCATTCAGTGAAGTAGCTTCGCCAGCCAGTCAACAGCTGCTGTCTGCTTATGGTACATCAAAATTGGCAACTTGGAGCAGTCCATTTGGAACCTCAAATAAAGTGGTCCCATAAACCGGGTTGAGTGGGGGTGGGTGCCAGCAGTGAACAGGCCCTTAACTGGTGCAGTGTCGTGCAGAATCAACGAGAGTTGAGACAGTGGCAAAGCACTAATAGTTTCTCCAGAATATTTTAGGTCTTGCCCAGGGTCTCCTCATAGTTGGACATGACCAGAAAACCTTCATGGGCATCCAGGGGGCATACATACTAGATGCCCGAACCACCTCAACTTGCTCCTCTCAATGTGGAGGAGCAGGAGTTATACTCAGAGTCTCTCCTGGATAACTGAAGTTTTCACCCTATCTCTAAGCGAGAGTCTAGCTACCCTATGGAGGAAACTCATTTCAATCACCTGTATTTGTGATCTCGTTCTTTCAGTCACTACCCAGAGTTCATGGCCATAGGTGAGAGTAGGAAAGTAGACCAACTGGAAACAGAGAGCTTCACCTTACAGCAGCTCAGCTCCCTCTTCACCACAATGGACCGGCACAGAGTATGCAACACTGCGTAAGCTGCACTGATCCGTCTCTCAATCTCATGCTCCATTTTTCTCTCAAGATATTTGTCACTGAACTGGACTCCTTCAGCTACCTGGCTGCACTGAAAATCCTGTCCATAAAAGTTATGAACAGAACCCGTGACAGACAAAGTCATTTTTCTATCAATATTTTCATGAAGGCTTTCTTTAAAAAAGAACAGTGCAGTCCTCTGTGGGATGTCTACACCTTTCAAAAATCTTAATCAGTTCACCAAGGAGGCAAAGAAGACAAAGCACAATAACATGCAATGCATCATACTATATGGGACAGAGACCTAGCGGATGTTTAATATGACCCTCTGTGGGCACCACAGCCAATTCATCACAACAAAATGGGAGAGGCATTTCATCATCCACAAAATACACCACCACAAGCAGAGTCCAATCAAATTTCTGTTGTGTACAGGATTATTGTAAAGAATGCACCATAGAATGTGGTTTTAACCCCTCCAATCGCAGGTAGCGTGCAGGCATTACATATGTGATGTATTATACATGTTTTGCTAAGGATGCTCTCTCATGTGTAGAACCAGTGCACAGTGAAGCATAAAATGCCAGTGATGCAGAATAAAGCAGTGTACTGATGCTCATCCAATCTGAATAATCATATCTTTGTCTGTGTTGCAGCAGGTGTAAGTAGTTTCATGAATATCTCATCCCTTCATAAACAAAATTCTTGCTCCCTTTGACACAGGTACCTGCTATTAATCATGCAGAGGAATTAAAGCAGAGCCATTTAGATAAGAGCATTAAACAACCGTAAAGATTATATCTTACATTAGCTAATTTAGTGATTTTACCATTTCTCTGGGCAAGGGCAATTGAGAAATTAATTGAGGAGAACCATAGCAATTTTATTTATCCCAACAACAAAGCTGCTCAGTAAATGTAACAATAAAATTGACCAAAACATGAAAAACAGTACACCTGTTTTCACTTGCTTTAGGTATGTGTGTGAATGACAAACTCATCCCTAAATGCTTTTCTCTACCATGGGGGGCTTTTAATCTGTCAGCAGTCAACAATCACTTTGAATATTGCACTCTTTTGAGCAAAGACGTGTTCACTTGCATTTTCTACAGCCATTACACAAAAGGTCACAAATTACGTGGCAGTAAATGACATTAAGGAGATCTCTTAAAGGAGAGCATAGACAAGATAATGGAAACACTTTTATGCTTCTCCAATGAATAACAAAGAGAAAAGGAGGACAGATATTAGGGTCGGCTAACAAGATGTTGAATCCTCTTAATGGCACACTGGATCACTTTCTGATATTTGACTTGCACTCAGGCATTTCTAAACCACACATAAAAGATAGGAATAAAAATCTTGTCTACAAAGAAAATCAGGGAACATTTGCCATTGTAATTGCCTTACTGTGATAAATATGATTGGCTTAGCAGTTCTGGTAATATAAAGTAAATGCTTAGTGAAAGACTAATAAACCTAATCTTATGAGAACATGGGAAATCAGTTTGTTAGATAAAGATGCTGTCTATTATATAGGTTCAACGTTAATGAGAGGTCAGCAAACAAAAAAGCAAAATAAATACATAAACAAGAAATATGAAAGAAGAAAACAATTAGAATTTGGCTGAGCAGATGTAGCCTCTTTTACAAACGTCCTGCGCATTTTGTCTTTGATGCCCCAATACAACCTTTGCTACACCAATTCTAAGCTCAAGAACTGATTAAGTTTAGAGGATTGATATATTCTTTTACATCAATTAACATTTTGGAAGATGTTCTAATGCAATTGTTCTCTGGTAAGATCTGATACTTATCAATAATGAAGTGGAATTTTTTTTTGTGTGTGATGTTCCTACTGATGTGTGATGACAGAGAAGGGCCAACCCCTTTCAGACTGCTTATATAATCTGGTGGTAAATGAACAGTTTGATGTGATATTTGAATTAACACTGATACTTTTATGCACCGTTTTCAAAAACAACTATCTGACTACATCAACATGTATGTTTAAAATCTTCACTTCTGAACTGAGCCTGTAAAATAGATATGCAACAGATTCCATTCACAAATGAATGAATAAATAAAAATGCTTTTTTTGGTTTTATCTACAACAATAAGCTATATTAACTACCATAGTTAGTATTTTATTGAATATCACGCAAACATATATGTACAAAATCTGCCTAAGCTCAGATGTCTTTCTGTCTAAACATGTAACAATTTAAAATGCTTTAATCTGGTTCCATTTTATTAATAGAATGCTTTAGGGATGCACGATATTATCAACATGGTATCGTTATCAGCCGATATCAGCGATAAAGTTAAATATCGGACATCGGCCATTCCATCAAAATAACTCGCCGGTATAAAAGGCTTCTGTTTTAAGTAATTTTTTTATTTAAGAAACTGTCAAGTATATCTATTAATGCACTTCTACTTATGCGACACAGCTGCGTTGTCACTTGTGAAAAGGTTGAGTTTAGATTTGTGAAAATTTACAAATTTGCACTGTTCAAGTGTTGTCGTTGTGTTAGAGAGATTAAATGTCATGAATACATTTGACATTAAACATAATACAAGTTGAAGTCTTACATCATTTTCAGCCCCTTTTTGGCATCTGCATTTGGTAGCAGGCCAAACTGACAAAGACCATGCAGAATAATGTAGTATTTTAATTCCACAGCAGAGAAAGCTATGTAGTCTCTGTAAGTAGGTCTAGGGGAAAAATAATTGGCCAAATAATTTTTAATATATCGGATATTGGTCAAAAATCTAATATTGTGCATCTCTAGAATGCAGAATGATTGTTCACTTAGTATACACCGTTTTTCACATGTATCAATTATTAATATACTTGATTATTAAACAAACGATGATGGAAAGCCAACAAAAGGTCCAATCATATACAAATATCTAGTAAAAGGTAGACAAAGGTTTTCTATTAAAGCATCCGACCCATTATGGTGTTGCTTTGCTGTGTTGTGTGTTCATAAGTCAAAAAGGATATTCTTACATGGGAAATGATGCAAAGGAAGGGTTTATTTTTGCCATAAGCTTTAAGCATTTTTCCACCAAGTCTTTGAAGCGTTAAAGTTCACAAGAATACTATTGCAGCTGCAGCTTCGTCTTTTCTCCCACTCTTTTACCTAATTTTATGCATCTCTCCAATGTACTTATATGATTATTTTTTCTTGCTTATTACAAGTGAAACTGTAATATTTACATATGCAAAGGTGTTTTATCTAATGTTAAAAACCTTTATATGATTTGTGGCTGTTTGAGAGAGGAAATTACATTTTCATGAACCATTTTTGCAACAAGTATATTTACATAATCGCACGAGAAAATAGAGACGTAGCCTACCATGACAAGTCCCAGGGATACGTGATTCATTACGGTGAAAACTTCCTTTCCTTAAATAATTAAAAAAAAATAGAAAAACATTAAAAACAGACTACGTCTTTAGCATAATTGAAACTTCATTTTGCTCTAATACGCCTTTGAAGTTTAATTCTCCAGTTCAAAAGGGTAAGAAAGAAGGAGAGAAGAACACTTTATCTCTCTTTTTCACGGCACATAGAATAAGCACACAGGTAACAAGACTGAAAGCTAATCCTGTCCCTGTAATACCTTTTACCCAACATTTCCTGCATCTTTTCTTCCTTATATAAATTTCTGACTAACTTGGATTCAGTTGAATTTCTGTTTAATTCCTGAACCTTTCTATTTTCTGTAAGACACATTTAAACAGTTTGCCTATTCAATCTGTTTCTTCAACATTCATGTTTCTAATGCATTCACTCTTTCCCCCATCATTTCCATATGGTTTATAAAGGTAGTTCTGCCTTGTCTGATATCTCCAGTCTGTCATGTGGGCACTGAGCTGGCTCAGTCCCAGGGGCAGACAGCCATTATGAAGACTGACTGGTCACAGCAGCGCCCACACATTTGGCAGGCTGGCAGAGCTGCCCCTGTTGCCTTTTTCAGACAACCCCCTTCTCTAACAGCAGAGTGCTGCCGCCTACTTAATTTGAGACAATTCAGGTACCCCTGACGAGCTGTCAGAGAACTTGGATTTCACTGGAGAAAATGTAAATTTAAAAGCCTGTTTATGCCACAAAATAATACTGACCCCCTCCTTAGTCTACCAGTTAGAGATGGAGGGATGTCAGGAGCGCAGTTGGCCAGAGATAAGGAGACAGAAAACGTGTGTGCGTGTGCATGTGTGCATGCATATGTGTGACAAAGAGAAATAGTCTGAGCTGGAGAACAGACTGGCTATTAGGCAAAGCCTTCTGCCACATTAAAACGCCCCCTCCCCTGCACCCAAGCCCTCAGTGTGAAGGACACCCAGATAGAAATATAAAAATATATACCTCATCCATCCGTCCCCTGCTTTTTTCCTCTGCAGAACGTTAAACGTGTCATAAAAAGCCTTTCTTCAGATTACACCACCAAGATTTTATGATTGCAACAAACGAATACATAAAATCTCAACCACAACATCAGTAGGCCTGTCGCGATAAACAATAAATCAATTAATCGCATGATTAAATAAAATGAGGTAGATAATTTTCATTTATCGGCTTTATAGTTTCTTCATGTCTTTCTTTCTACTGAAGACACTGGATGACATAAGGCTCAACTCCGGTGCTCTTCACTGCCCCCCCCCCCCCCCTTAAAATACATTTTAACCGTCCAATATCGTGTTTTTGGATAGTTAAAAGCAGCTACGCTGAGAAGCTAAGTACGAGCTAAGCTAACAGGCCGACCTCGGGGAAAAAACCTCCGTCTTGTTGAAGCTCCAAAATTCAAGAATTCATGGTTGAAACCCGTGCCTTCATGTAAAAAGTTGTTTTTCTCTGCAAAAAGAAGCTGAGAAATTGTTTACTGATGTTTTATTAAAAGTTTTGTGTGAAAAATGCTATGCTAAAGAGCTCAAACCACACTGAGCATCCACCATTTTGAAAACTGAAAAAAGGAAGGTGAGACAGCTCATGTCCCTCCCATTTTTCTTAAAGAGACACGCTGCTCGCTCCCTCACTAACCATCCTTTGGTTCAAAGAGTCTTATACTGGCATGGGGTGGTAAAAAAAGGTACTACACTCAAAACAAATTAACCAACATTTCTTCTTAACTTTGACAATAATTATTAATTATTGTCAAATTTCAAACAATATAATCGTTTATCGCGATAATTTCCGAGACAATTAATTGCCCATTTGTTATCGTGGCAGACCTAAACATCAGTCTAAAAACTTGAAATACAAATTATGTGCACAGGAATAATTTGATTTTACACGTGGTGCTTCACAAACTGCATATGAGCTTTATTTCCCCAAACTGAAATTTGTTGTTTGCTCCAGCTGAAGCAGCATAGCTGGATTTCACATTGCAACACAGTGAAACAGAGACAAGGGGCTTAAAGGCTCCCCTGTGCAGCCCAGCTAATAAACTTTTATGTGTACTAATGCATCCTGTAAAAGATAAGTCATAAAAGCCTGTCTTTTCTGGGAGGGTGACATCGCCCTATTGGATATTCCAACATCAAGAGACTGGATGCAATTGCATTACAAACATAAAGGTGACCGCTAACTTGTGAGAATCTGATTTTTATCTGTGCTATTAGAAAAGAAATATGCGACAAGCCGTCTTTAAAATGTAACTATTTAAAAAATAAAATAAAAATCATTTTCAGTATGCAAATAACAATTCAAATGTGCACTAAGGAAAACTATAAAAAATTAAGCTATTAATATTTCGATCATATTTCTCCCTTCACAGAACATTGCTAGAATATGGTGATTTTGTGAAGTGTATGTCTCCCATTAGAGGCCTGGGGTAGTTAAATTCAAACTATCTTCGCATATTTCTCTACCCAATCTAAATGTACGTGGTGGCAGGGGTTGTCATGAGGCTGCTGAATTAAATATGCTGTTCATTGCACACTCCTGCTTCCACAACTCTCAGAATAACTGATCTGAAGGACAAAGTGAGGAGTGCAGGAGTCACAGTGCTGTACATGTTGTTGTGGCATTGTTGCCAACTCCAGTTGTGGAAGGCAGATATTTTCCAGTGGCATGTGTGCATGTGTGTGTGTGAAGAGGGAAGGACTGCTGATTCTGTGTTGACAGTTCATACCTAGAGCAATGGTTCTATAAGGCACTGATTCATTGCCCCTTGGTTCAGTCTGTCATTATCATCTTTCTTCATCTCCACCATGCTGAAATTAGACCTGCAATTCCACCTAAAGGCTAACACGATGTGCTACGCATGCATGTGTGTCTGGCTAGTTAAAGGGGGCATAGGTCAGACTGCATGAGGTAAGCATCAGTGCATGAACGCACCTTCCTGTCAGAACAGAGGCAGCTCCCTTACACTTTTCATTCACCCTCTAATTACTTGGTATATGCAAGCACTTGTTTTGATTTTTATGTGGTTTTAGGAATGAATAATGAATGTCTATGCACAGTGTGACATCATTAGAGAGTTTTTATTGTGTGTGAGCGCTGCATGCATGATGTTGGGCAATGTGAAGTCTCAACAAATCCAATGCGACAACCTACAGCTCGGATAAAACAATAAGAGAGAAGTGTGTGAGTGAAAATGCAAAAGATTCAAGGTAAAGTCTTCTGTATACTTTTCTGACATGAACTCAGCAGAACATGAAACTCCAATTGGCTCTAAGAACAAATCACTTCAATCATACTAAGGCTAAATAATGTTTTATCAAAAGTAAAGAAAATCTGGCAACGTTCTGCCACACGCCAAAAGTTCTGTCATCCAATTGGCTGATTCTCAATGATTTTTGGAGGAAATAATGTCCTTAATATCACTGATATTTTCCTGCACTTATGTTAAAATATTTATGCTAAATTGATTGTTCTGTTTAAAAAAGCAAATGAAACAATGCTGAAAAATATTGTCTAATTAAATAAAAACTTGGCTGTCACAAAAGCCCAATTATTGTTATTGCCACCGTTTCAGCAATCTAAAACAGTGGCAAGAGTATGAGATGCAATTTGTCTAACTATAACTTGTTCAACTTCTTTGATCAAAACTGGAATGCCTAAATTTGAGCCTAACCCTATAATCTAATTGATTGCAGTAAACTGCTGACTTTGAAATTGTGACACTAGGTATTTGGTTTGGAAATCATATGTACAAATTTGTATGTGAAACTTTGACATAAACCACAGGTCCAACATTAAATGAGAGTATGGTTGTGTTCATTTCTGTAGTTGGTGTCCCTAACTGAAGCTGTACAATCTATTAATGTGAAAAAGACCAGAGTGCAACTATCTGCTTTATCAAACTTTTAAAGCAATTACAGGTACAGTACTTTTCGCTGTATAAGTCGCATCAGTCTAAATATGTCTAATAAAGTAGAAAAAAAACATAAATACATCGCTTCGTCGTATAAGTCGCATCTATTATGCGTCACCGCTGACGCGTCGTGTTTGTTATATGCGTCACCGCTGACCACCCAGAAATGTGGGCCGGTGTTGTGCCAAAAATTGATTGGCTACCAAATGGCGGTCGTGGGAGCGTGCACGGGAGAACTTTAACAAGAATTTAACAAGATTAACACTTAAGAACAATTATTCGTTTGCTCAAAATTGTGTTAAGTAATAACTAAGTGTGTCTCAGTCTAACATTTCCTTAATAAATGCACTTTAACGATCAAATCAGCTGCATTTCAAAAATGTATTTGCGGCTGCGGGAGTGCGCAGAGGGAGGACTCGCTGCGCATTTCTTCAAAATTTAACAAGATAACCACCTAAAAACAATTATTTGTTTGCTCGACATTATAGTAAAGTGTGTCTCAGTTGACCTTTTCCTTAATAAATGCACTTTAATGGTCAAATCAGCTGCATTTTGCCTGGGTGGCGAAATGTAACTGATTTGACGTTTGCTCCAGGAGTTGGCGTTGGCAAGCCAAGTAATGTCTCTTTAATAGCCACTTTTACCTATTAATGAGACACTTGGCATGACATATTGCTCGTGCGCCCTCTAGCGGCTGAAAATGGTAGTGTTCAATATTTTCCATGTCAGAATGAATGAAATTGGCCGATCTCAGCCAAACATTAGGTTATAAATATAGGGGGAAAAACATAAATAAGTCGCTTCACTGTATAAGTCACGGGGCATGCAAATTTATGCAAAAAGATGTGACTTATACGGTGAAAAGTACGGTAATTATTCTATTTAATTTTTCCAAATCTGATGAGTTTGTGTCTTAGCTATCATTAGATTTAATCGAACAAAGTCAATCTAGACTTTTGAAACCCTTGTTCCATCTTCTATTAATTTTTAATCTGTTTAGCTTTAAAATCATGTTTTACAGTTGTTAAACAAGCAAGCTGAAGCAGTACGACAGCAAAATACCCCACAGAAATAGCCTCATCTGAGTGCAAAAGACTGCTCATTAATAACATAATCTGACATAGAAGGTCACATCATTACTGCTGCAGCATCTTGCTAGATTTGCTTTGACATTTGATGGACATGTGAGGAGAATATGCAAATGTGCATTTTTTCATTCAGATATCTAGGTTTGCTTTGGCCTGACTGCTCAATGTTTCTGTTTTTTTACCTTCTTATATTTTTGTTATTTTAAGTCCTCCTTTTATAAATATTTGCATGTGCATGAATACACTTTGCACAATACATACAACCTCATTCCAGACAAATCTGTTTTTGAGTGAGTTGTTGTTGACACATTTGAATTTATTTTCCTTCACCGAAACTAATTTCTCACAGCCTTTATCTTAACAGAGCACACAGACTTACGTGACAATGTGATCAATGTGACAGGGCAACTAGAGATGTCTGAATGAGGAGTTTTCTAATAAGTGCATGTGGGGAAAATATTACGAGGGTAGGAAAAAGAGAACATAAAACCTTTTTCCGTTCATGTATATTAAAGTAGATAAAAACAGATAAATGCATTTTATGACAATGATGTTCAGACTCAATCTACAGGTAGAGTCACTGAAAGAAAGTAGACCTGAAAGGAAAAAAAGGGTTTCACATTACAAGTAGCTTAGTATGATGTTCAGTGCTGGGCTCTACAGCACAAGGTTATCAGGAAGATATTTATTGAAGTAGATACTACAAAATATTGACCACTATGAGAGATAAAATGCTCATATTGGTTGAAGTTACTGGACTAACCTTTTCTTGTGCTGTATCGTGCACTGCACCTCTCTGAAATATTATTCACCATGCTTTCCTTCATTTTTCATAGCTGTCCTCTCCGTATTGCTAACCTACTCAGAGAGCTTACCTCAGTTTCCCTGTTTTCAGCCCCTGTTATTTTTCACTTTCCTCTTCAGCAGTCACCTCACATCTGCCACAATGAAGTGGAAATACATCTCTACAGGCTACACCTTCTGCTCATCTCGTCTCAGCCTGGTTGCACCCTACCACAGCTCAGTTTCATTGCTGAAAATCACCCAAGAAATTGTCCCCTTACTATTCCAGTTCGCTGCAGTTTTGCTTCTTGCATGTCTGCATTATTAGATGTTGCAGTGATTGAAATTAACATGTGGTTAATTTAGAAAGTTCTTGTAAGAGCACTAGTCTGATTTGTAAAATATGAATTGCAAAATAACTCCTCCTTGTTACTTTCGTTTAAATCAAGTCTTTGTCGCACTTAAAGGCAAAGTTCAACAAATATGTATATTTAAAGAGTCCTGTGGTGCTCTCCGTTAATCTCCATCTTTCCAGTGTCAGCGTAGTGACAGATAAAATCATTAATTTTCCTACAGCACACAAATAATTGCTGTTAAAGATCTCAGCATTTTGGGCAGCTGTGGCTGAGTGGTTAGAGCAATCATCCTCCAATGGGAGCATTAGGGGTTCATTTCCACCAGCAGTCACATGCAAGTGTCCCTGGGCAAGACACTGAACCCCTCATTGCCTCCGATGTGTGTCCCATCGGTGTACAAACGTGATAAAGCACTGATTAGTCTTTGTAGAGATCTAGTAGAGTGTATGAATGGGTAAACCAGGACACAGATTGTGTTGTAAAGCACTTTGAATATCTTGATAAGATAGAAAGGCACTATATAAGTACAGTCCATTTAGCATTTACCATTTACTTTACAAAAAGGTGCAATGTGTGCATATGTCTCCCAATGGAGAATACTGCAAATTCTGTGATTTCAGAATTACTACTTGAGTGCTTTTTTAATGGATATAAAAGTATGTACAAGTGAAGTACAGGTACTGTAAAAGAGAATAGGTCTGCACCCATTTAAGTACATGCTCTCAGCAAAGGAAAAGCAGACAAAAGTTTGTGGGAGAGATTTGCAGTTTATACACATGGATTAACAATGTAATATCCATAGGCATTAGAGGCTCAGAGCATCAGCACAAACAGCAATAACTGGATTGTTGCACACTGTAGACGTGAATGCATCTCACACTCTTAATGCAGACTCTGTTCTCTCAGGAATCGCTGACACACACATACACACAACACTGATCGAGTCCTCATATCCATCTACCACAGCAGATCAGTAAAGAGCTGTTCTTGTACACTGTGCCACATCCTTACAAGGCTCCAGGAATGAAACAACAACAACAAATATCTACCTGTCCTCAACATTTTAAAATCCTTCAGATCAAACTGATCAGACTGCAGTCTCTACTACTGCAACTGTTACAAATACATTCATAGCTATAGGGTCTACTATGAATAAATGTATATTTACTTTTGCATTTTAATGATTGTGTAGATCAGTGGTTTCCAACTCTTGAGGAACACCATCCCTGCATGTTTTAGTTGTTTCCCTGCTTTGACACACCTCATTTGAATGAATGGGTGATTAGCAGGCTTTGGCAAAACTTGAAGAATTAATTAAATCACTGAATCGTGTGTGTTGGAGCAGGGAAACAACAAAAACATGCAAGATGGTGTTCCTCAAGGACCATGGTTGGGAACTACTGTGTAGATCGTGATTCTCGGCACCCTCATCCATTTTAAGGTATGGGCTTGGGCAGGACATCTAAACTTTTTATATTTTACAATTTCATACGTTGCAACATATGAAATTTTAAAACTTCCCAATATTTTTAGAACACACTATCTATAGGAAAGTTTTCAAATAGTATTGTATATTCACAGTTGTATATATTATTATGCTGCCATACTTATTAAACCCGTCACTGCTCCTTCCTTTCTTTTCTAACATTTTAATGATTAGAAACCAAAAACAAGTTAATAAATGTTCTTTATGATTTTAGATTGGTTATAAATCCAGCCATTACTAAGCATACATAATCAAATTGAATTTAAAAAAGTGAATTAATTGGTTGTATGTGTTGGTATTAAAGCATTGAGGGCTGTTTGGCAGGTTATGCTGCACAAAGTTACTATTTTACAACTTACAACTCTTTGTTTGTTTGTTACAACTCCTAATATTTTGGGGACATTATTGTTTTGCTTTCAACAATATAAAGCTTGGTTTTGCCCTTGTTCTTTAATTGGACACGTTTGATCAAATAACTGCATAAAGGGCAAAAATCGGAGAACAATTATAGTCTTTTACTCTCTCTTTTTCCTACACAAATTCAGACATGAGAATTAGGTTTTATACTCCTTACAGACTACAACAGAAAAGGTATTAAAGTTCTAAATATACTCAGAAACATCTCTGCCATCTAGACACAACGCAAAGTAAAATAGACAAGTAACGCTATATTCTTATAACCAACATATTTCTTACAAAAATTAGCTAATTTATATTCAAAATATATTCAAAATACATTCAAGGTAAGTTTAAAATAACCATTAATGATTACAAAAAGGGCAGAAAGAAGTGTGCATACATTTACTTTATTAATCTTCAATAATTTTCATTTTTCTGCTGATATGATAAAAAAAAATGCAATCTGCTCTTTTTTTATGTATGCTATAATGCTAGCAGTACTCATGAAACACACTCAAACATAAATAAATGCCATCTAAAAAAATTAGGTGAACAATGTGCTTGGGGCATGAATTATACACGTTTAAGTCTTACATCATCTAAATGCACGTCTCTCCATTTGTCAGTTTGGTTTGTGTGCCTTGCATATATTTGAACACAAATCTCCATGTGGAATGGTAACGGCCTGAGGAGACGAGACGGGGGGGCAAGGCAACCGAAAAAGATAAAGAGACAGATTGAGAGCAAAACAGTTGTCAAAATAAAGTTTAGAACAGTCTTAGCAAGCAGCTTGGCTTCACTATTATTTAAACAAACAGGAAAATGGAAACATGCATCTCAGGAAAAAAAAATAAAAATAAAAAAACGGTTCAAATTAATAAAAATGCATGAAACAGTATTTAAAACTCAATTTTAAAATCCATTAGATAAACAACTAAGCTAATCTCAGTTCTAATATTTACAGAGTCTCAACCATGATTTTAGCACCATCCCAGAAAACGGTGGGGAAATTAGGGAACACTGACGTTCCCATTCCAAAAATAGTTGGATGGTAAAGCCCACAGAAAGAAAGACACAAAAATGACAAAGCCTGTGGTCGCTTCTATTCAAGGAGGTGATGTAAATTTTTCATTAGAAAAAATGCAACTCCCCTCCTCCATGTCTTCATCTCTGAGCTCGATCATATGTCCTTTGGCCACTTTCCCCAGACATGTTCTTGCTTCACTTAACACATCAGTTTGACCCAGTGAAGGGCAAGAAGCTCAGGCAGATAAGCTGTGTCTCTAAGATCACGCTTGGCTTCCCTATAAGCCTTTCTTTCTTGGTTTGCGTGTTCGTGTGATTGCACACCATGGCACCACTGGGTGGTCTTCAGCCTTCACTCAGAGGGACTGACATCTTCTCTACTGAAAACTGAATCTCTGGTTAATGCTAAAATGAAAGAAAAATGAAAAGGAGATACAGCTGAGTTGTGACTGAAAGAACCAATGAGTGACATCTCCATATGTTGTCTATGCTTTACTGCCAGCTTTAATTTATTTTGTGTAATTAAAACAGGATTTATGGGTTTTACAGCCCTCCATTATTTAAGCTAAGTAAACCTGCCACATTTTGACAAAAAGTAGTAGTTTTTTATTTTGTTGTTTTATGTTCGTATAGTCAACAAATTTGTTGGTTTGCAATTGGGCCAATCTAAAAATTACATCATGATTAGTTTATTTTTGGTGATAATTTTTTGGTGAAATCTTGTGTTATTTTAAACAATATCCTTTGCATTAAAGTGTTCTTAGCTTTATTTGCATCTTGCCATTAAAACTTCCCCTCTTCACTCTGTATTATTCTGTTTTTATTTCCTCAATATCTAATATTATTAATGTTTCTGTCTGCCAAACCTCATCGGCTTGGATATAACATTCTTTTTTCAGTTAGTATTTTATATATCCATATCTATAACTGGTACAATGCATTCATATTTGCATACCATTATGATCAAACATCAATAAAAAAAATTTTACATGTTAAAATTCTTTCTAGATCAATATATCATAATGCAGTAATAATTGATAAATTAATGAATTGTTAATAACATTGATAATAGCAGTAATAACAGTCATTATTTCCTATATTGATATGCAGTGATTACCATCAAAGTGAAGAAACCAAATACCGGATTTAAATTGACTTTTAACTATAAACAAGTTGTCATTATAATAAAATCATAAAATCAATCATTATAGTAGAAAATGTTCAACCAGACAGGAAAAAACAACAATGCATAGGAAAGATAAATTCACTTTTATTACTGCAGCCTAAAACGAAAAGCAGGTACAAGTTGATTTGCTAATGGCTTTTAAAAAGTATGCAGCACATATGGTGGAGATTTTATTAAATGACTCTTTACAATTCCTGATGAGGCACATAAGCATTAATGAGGCTTGTTATATAATGACTCAATCCCCAAGAAAGAATAGACAATCAGTGAAAACTAACAAGTCTTATTTCTTTTGTGAAGAACGTCTTTTTCTCATCTCACAATTCTTGACTACTCTTTGTATTGTTTGCTGAGAAAGAGCAGGGCACAACAAAAATGGAAAGAAGAAGAAATTACAAGCTGCTTATACCTAAAATAAATGCTTCTTACAAAATACAAATATTTCTGCTTCTTAATTGAAGGCTTACGGCTGCACCAATGCAGAGGAAAAACAAATCTACATAATCTCTCATGGTCATAGTCTGGGTTTAATATGTATTTAATATATCTACAAACTGGATTCCAAAAAAGTTGGGACATTAAACAAATTGTGAATAAAAACTGAATGCAATGATGTGGAGATGGCAAATGTCAATATTTTATTCGTAATATAACATAGATGACAGATCAAAAGTTTAATCTGAGTAAATGTAACATTTTAAAGGAAAATATGTTGATTCAAAATTTCACAGTGTCAACAAATCCCAAAAAAGTTGGGACAAGTAGTAATAAGTGGCTGGAAAAAGGAAATTGAGCATATAACGAACAGCTGGAAGATCAATTAACACTAATTAGATCAACTGACAACATGATTGGGTATAAAAAGAGCTTCTCAGAGTGTCAGTGTCTCTCAGAAGCCAAGATGGTAAGAGGATCACCAATTCCACCATTGTTGCGCAGAACGATAGTGCAGCAATACCAAAATGGTGTTACCCAGCGTAAAATAGCAAAGACTTTTAAGTTATCATCATCAACCGTGCATAATATCATCAAAAGATTCAGAGAATCTGGAACAATCGCTGTGCGTAAGGGTCAAGGCCGTAAAACTCTACTGGATGCTCGTGATCTCCGGGTCCTTAAACGTCACTGCACCTCAAACAGGAATGCCACTGTCAAGGAAATAACAGAATGGGCTCAGGAATACTTCTGAAAGCATTGTCAGTGAACACAATCCACCGTGCCATCCGCCGTTGCCAGCTGAAACTCTACAGTGCAAAGAGGAAGCCATTTCTAAGCAAACTCCACAAGCTCAGACGTTTGCACTGGGCCAGGGGTCATTTAAAATGGATGTGGCAAAATGGAAGACTGTTCTGTGGTCAGATGAGTCACGATTTGAAGTTGTTTATGGAACACTGGGACGCCATGTCATCTGGACCAGAGAGGAGGACAAGGATAGCCCAAGTTGCTGGTGAAGATTCTTAGTCATCCAGGACATGATGAATTCAAAAAGTGTTCAATACAAAAATCTGCCAATCTACATATGTGTGTGTGTGTCTTATGTGTGTGTGTGTCTTATCTCACTCAGCCTTATAACCTGTATCTCTCACTCTCTGCTCTTTGAATTGAGAAAGCTCCTCGGATGAGGAGCGAAACGTCTTCTGTTACAAATAAAGTCCAGTTGTTTTTGTATTGAACGCTTTTTGGATAGCCCAAGTTGTTATCAACGCTCCGTTCAGAAGCCTGCATCACTGATGGTATGGGGTTGCATGAGCGCTTGTGGCATGGGCAGCTTGCATGTCTGGAAAGGCACCATTAATGCAGAGAACTATGTTCAGGTTCTAGAACAACATATGCTCCCATCTAGACGTCATCTCTTTCAGGGAAGACCCTGCATTTTTCAACACGATAATGCCAGACAACATTCTGCAGCAATCACAACATCATGGCTACATAGGAGAAGGACGCGGGTACTGAAATGGCCAGCCTGCAGTCCAGATCTTTCACCTATAGAGAACATTTGGCGCATCATAAAGAGGAAGGTGCAACAAAGAAGGCCCAAGACGATTGAACAGTTAGAGGCCTGTATTAGACATGAATGGGAGAGCATTCCTATTTCTAAACTTGAGAAACTGGTCTCCTCTGTCCCCAGACGTCTGTTGAGTGTTGTAAGAAGAAGGGGGGATGCCACACAGTGGTAAAAATGGACTTGTCCCAACTTTTTTGGGATTTGTTGACGCCATGAAATTTGGAAACAACAGATTTTTCCCTTAAAATGATACATTCTCTCAGTTTAAACTTTGGATCTGTGATTTGTGTTCTATTCTGAATAAAATATTAGATGTTGGCACCTCCACATCATTGCATTCAGTTTTTATTCACAATTTGTTTAGTGTCCCAACTTTTTTGGAATCCGGTTTGTACACTGCTCTCTTCCCTAGCTAACTGTAAGCTAAAGTATTTTGATTAGTAGTTGAGAAATTCAGCCTCCTTTTACTCTCACCTTGGCTAATAATTACACATGTTGCATAATGGAGTAAAAATATTAATTTGATTGCTGCACATCAAAATGTTGGGAATTGTATTACTTACACAAAGGATGCATTTAATTTAATTATTAAGAGGAATAACAACAATTAAAAGTTTGTAGATAGTTCAGCTGTAAATGTGTTAGAATGATGAACCAATATGCGTTTTCTTCTTTGGGAAGCAGTGGTGGCTTTAATCAGAGTAATGCTTATAGAGTATAATATTACAGATTAAACTACTGAAAGTATTGAAAGTTTTTCTGTGATAAACATAAAAACTAACATTGTATCCATATGACATAAAGAAAATTGGCACACTGTAAAAGTTTCAGTTCAGTTACTTAAAAACAAACAAAAAATTATTTAAAAAAAAAGCAATTAACTGATAAACTAGACCACTGCTGGTAATTACACAAGTCAGATAATCTAAAATAGAATGGTAGAACACATAAACAAGCATTTTGGGAGTTTTGCCATGGTAAAGGTCAAAAGGTCTTATCCTTCTACATGTTCACTTGGTTGAGATTTTGAGAATGAAATTTATTTACATGCAGATTTTTCTTTCTTCTGCCACTGTCTGTTATTTATTCTTGTATCTTTTCTCTTTTAATTATGATACTGTAGGAGACAACATACATGTAGTGTTCAGGTAAAAAAAAAAAGAAAAATAGTGGAAGTAAAGCTTTTTGGATTGATCAACTTATAAATATTTAGACAGTCTGAAGGTACTATTCCCTACTTAAAAATGCCATAGTGAGTCCTGATATGCAATGACTGTCACTGAGGACTCAGGCAGCAAAATGAGAAAACTAAGACAATGACGTATTAGAGGTTCCAAAAAGCACAAAACATATGTAAGTGAGAAAAAATAGACGAACCGCGAGATATGAACTTCATTTCTAGACTGAGTGCTTCTTGTTTTTGAAAAATGACAGCAAGTTTTAACCTTGTTCATTCAAATGCAGTGCAACGCAATGCAATTCATCCATCCACCATCCATCCATCCATACATACAATAGGCTCTACATGACACATCTTGTTCAGTCACTTGTGCTGTAAAATGTAAAAAGAAACAGACAAGAGAAACATGGATTCAAACACATGTCAAATCCAAAACATGCAGGAACAAAGTTTGAAAGTTCACAGATTAAAGCCAAGGAGTGTACAGGAAATTGGCAATGCATCCCATTAGACTCTGCTGTGAAATGGATAGGCAGAAGAGAGGGGAAAAAGATTTATACTAAGAGGAAAACAAATCTCGGTTGGCATGGAGAACCTATGTTCAGGGGTTAGGGCAAAGGCAGTGGTTTTTATCGATGAGTAAGTCCAAGAAGATGCATGTGGGTGCAGGACTGACGTCCTCTGGGGATGCTCCGTCTACTGCAGCGATATGGGGCTCAGACGGCGGATTAGTGTTTCTGCTCCATAATCAATTTTCTGTCTGGATCCCACTGCACACAACTCTAAACAACCACTTGTTGCTTGATCCTCCAAAATCTCTCTGTTCCTTCTGCTTATTTCTCCCCTTGGCCAATTTTGCTTCACCCTTTTATTTACTTCACCTTCAAACATACCAAAAACTCTGATCTTTGTCGCTCAACAAACACTCAACCTCAAGAATATTAATTTTTTGTTTCTCTTTTTCAGCTCCCCTCTTCAGGCCTTCCCTTTTAAATAATCTCTCTCTCATACGTGTATTAATTTACACTAGCTACTGTAGATTCTGCAAGGATTGCATTTCTGTGCAATACGGGGTACTTTGGAGTAAAACTATCATGGTGTTTCTACAAATGAAGAATTCAACCTTTTATAGAGGGCACACCATTAGCTGCATCTCACCCATGGGTCCAAGTCTGCTGCCATCTGCTCCAGTGCTTAGGGGTCATAATACAGGCTGACCAATCAATAACATATTACATGTTGGCACTGAGCACCAACCCTGGTCTTGACTTTCCTTGCTTATTAAAAGCAAGGCACACTAAAGTCCAAAGAGGAAACACAGTACATGTCCTACAGTCAGCACCACAAAAGACTAAAGTGAAATCAAAAATGTATTTTCTATTTGCCAAAAACAACATTTTCTATCAAGGTTTATTATATAGCAGCTTTTTTAAAATTAAACAAAACATTTTTCTGTGACTCTCACTTTAATGTCTACAGAAAAAAAAAGGTTTCTTTTCATTTTCAGTAAGTTACTCAATATGTTTGGAGTGTGTCTTTTAGTGTGTGTCTATATCTCAAGAAGTGAGGGAAACGTTTTACGATTAACGCTCGCCATGACAGTTAATGGCAAACACTGAAATACAGCGAGGTTGTAAGAGTGTTTATGCTCTGAGTTAAGGAGGCAGAAAAGTTTTTATATTACGTCTTAAATTGGCAGAGGACTATTCATTCTAGATTGTTTTGAACAAAAAGAAACAAATAAATGTGTGGTGTATAAACAGTGTCAAGTGTATTCTGGAGGCTGTGGGTTCAAGTCCAGGTTGTGTCAGGAAGGGCATCCGGCGACAAAAAATTGCCAGATCTACCACGCAAATGACATATAATGTGTAAATCAGAAGTAAACACGTTAAATATTGCTCTTCAATCTTCATGATACACATCTACTAGTCCATCTAACAAGGTTTAGTATAAGAGAAACACTAACTCTAGAAGCTGGGTAAATAAGAAACCTTATATAAGAGAGTAGGATTCTGCCCTGCTAATGACACAACTACTTATCTTACTCTGCGCTGCAGTAGCAAGGAAACCAAGATACAAGAACGCGCATTTAAAACTTCAGCCTGTCAGCCACTGTTTGCAGAGCTTTCATCGGATCAGGCAGACTGTCACCTCTACAGCACCGATGTGACTTGCATGTGATCAAATTGCTTCGGCGGCAAGGCAGGCCTGATGTGCCTGTAGAGTTTGTCAGATGTTTGAGGGAGGAAGTGACAGGTGAAAATGTTTGAGGAAAAGTGCAAAAATGCATGCGCTTAGGTGGATTTTATTATGCAACATGAATAGTAGTCACTCTCATGGAGGATGAATTATCAAGAAGCTGAGTACTGAGGAGTCACAGCTACAGTTGTGCTATAAAAAGGTGAGTATGAATCATACTTGGCAAGACGACTTACCTTGGTCTGGCTTCAATGTTGTTCTGAAAACAAGACAAAAAAAAGGGAGAGGGGAAGTGGGAAGGAGACAATGAAAATTGTAAAAACCTTAGCACAGATGTGAATAACTAAAAATAAGAATAAGCAATAAAAAATGAAACGAGTAAACATTGTCATTCATATTACCCACGAGTCTACAGATGGAGTGGCTTTAATTCTCACCAGTTAATCATCACTTTCATCCACCAGTTGTGCTCATGTATATTCATCAAGCGTTAAGAAGTGATTTGGAGCAAAGTAACAAATGAGCTTCAAACAATATTAATGGACTAGCTTTACTACAGAGTTGTGTTCGGGAATTAAGATTTTGCAGCATTTGATTTGAGGACATCTTTTGTAGACTATCAAAGCAGTATGTGATATAAATTATAAGCTATATGTGCTAAAAAAAAAAAGATTTAAATCAGACAACAAAAAATAAATAATAAAAACATGCATGTAAAGAAGCCAGATGAAATAAACTCACACTCTGTGGTTAGCATGCAACCTTTTTCAACTTATTTATTTAGCAAAAAGGCTGGGAGAAATGGACCAGACTTAAACCCTAGGTGAGCACTGAAACAATTCAAAATACATAAAACTCCCTGAGGTGCAGAAACAAGATGCTAATAGCAGCTTGTGCCTATATGGTGTCAAAGATTCTGATGGATTTGACTTTTATTGAATCATTTTTATCAAAGGAACAAGGAACCCACACATTTTAGATGTATATAAGTTGTATATTTTGAGCTGGAATACATCAGGGCATGTTATAGGAGTAATAAACCTTATTTTAGATTATATTAAAAAAAAGGCAAACGCTTAGCACAAATTCTAATTAAGTGTGATTTTACCAAGGGGCAATGCTCTGATGCATATTTCCTTTTCTAACTGTTAAAGAGTGTGAAGTAAAATTAGAACATAAACTATATCATGAGGGGGCAGATACTATAAATACAGTATACCAAGTATACAGTCCAGCTTTATTTAACAAATGGTAATGCTGCGGTCACACATTTACTAGGATTAAAAATGTTAAAAAACAGATCTACTTTTAACATTGAAGATGTTTTTTATATTATAAAGAATAAAATAAGGAGAAACGGGTGAATTCTGATTCTGTATCGAAAACATGGCATACTAAGATTCTACTGCAGCTCCTGCAAAGCTCATGCTAGACTTTAACATGAGTGCATCATAAAACATGGAGCATTGCCTCTTACCATATGGCCATACGCCACTAGTGCCAAGTTAATGGAGCCTGCACATCTTTCAAACTACCGACCAGCCAGATGCACTGCTCCCATTTTGCTGTGAATGTGACCACTGGTGTATTTGCAACAATAGTCCTTTGTCTTTGTAGAAGGCAGAGTTAAGGTTTCACACCACAATGGAAGTTGAACTTAATCGAACTGCCTTTTCAGGCTCACATGTAACATTTTTAAATTTTACAGATGTTTTGCTGCTGAATTTTAATACAATCCACACATCCACCGAACACTAAGCAAAATGTTAGTTTTTCTTTCAGCTGCTCCCTTCTTCAGGGGTTGCCACAGTGAGCGAACTATGAAAGATTTGGCGATTGTTTCACACCACATGCCCTTCCTGATACAACCTGGACTCAAACCCACAACCTCAGGATTATAAGACCTGACACTGACCTTCGAGCTCCCACAACCAGCAAACATTAAGCAAAAGTACCATTTACAAAACCAAATTTTTAATGTGGTGAAGCTTTCAATTTTCTCCCCACTTCAATTGTATTAGTTTTGTATGTAAACCCTGTGCAGTCTTTACACATAATGATTTCTTGCTTTGAACAGACTAGGCATATTTAGGAGGACAGATTACAGGAAGTAGCAAACGTGCAGTGTTTCAGCACAGATTATACTGTAGCACTGGACTTCAGCACTATGACAGCACCATGAAAAAATAAAAGTAAGAGTAGCAGAAGACACTGGCTCTTTGGCAGCACAGCAGATGAGAGGAGAGACAATGAGGAGGCTGCAGAGACAAGACTGGCTGTTAGCTGAACTGACTGCACGTTATACTCAAATTTAGTTTTCAATCCGAACAAATACAAGTCAGTAAGTTATCTATTCACTTAAACTGACAGACTCGAAAAACATTTTGTAAAATGAAAGTACAAAACTGACATTTTTTTTAAAGAAAGCTGTAAAATGTCTCCACACAAGCCTGCAAATATCTGCATTTTTGTTTTAATGTTGGTGTTTACTGATGCTTAAATGAATAACAAGATTTTCTAGTTATATTATATAAGGCACATTTATAAATGCAGTGCAACAATCTGCAAGAAACAAAAACATTTCAAAATAAAAGTGCACTGTATTAGTTCCGTCATAAATTCTAAAAACACTTTGGGAGAAAAAAAAGTTAATATTCAGAAAAATCTAAGGGTTACAGCAGTTTGAATATGAAGCAACAGTTTTCAGCCACAGTTGAGTCAGATATGGTACAGACTGACTAATGAGGTGTCTCATCATTTTTGGCATCCTTTATATCATAAATGGTCCATTGGTGGTGCCCATCCTTCTGTGCTTTTAAAAGTTAGATTCCACTTTTTGCATAGGCTTAAAGACTTTTGAAATGACTGAACACTAAGACAAAGCCTCTTAATATATTCTCCATCTGGCTCGTACTGATTTGTCAGTTTTCAAAATGCATTTTCAATCTTGCTGACCCCTTTTATTTTGCAACTGTGTCTACACTTGCATATTCCTGTGCTTACATTATTTACCCAAAATAATGTGTTTGCTTGATCTAAAGTGGGAATGGTTGCCTTCATTTAGTAACTGTTTCTCTGGCAAGATGTTAAAGGGATGTGATAAATGTTTTACATTGTAGCTACTGCATTATTGAAGTTTGCCATTACATTTGTTTGGCCTTGCTATGTTTAAAAAAATCTAACCGGTTTGCAATTAAATTCATTTTTGTCTTATAAAACCTTGAATCAGGTACCTAGGTCTCAATACATCCACCACCAACAAAACTGAACGCCTTTTTTGAGATATGCTCCTGCCATCAAATTCAAAACAATTTCCAGAAAAGTTATACAATTTCTTAAGGTTTGATATGTTTACGATGTCTCTTTGCGAATAAAATATACAACAGGTTTATAAAATTTGAAAATGGTTGTTTTTATTTCATTTTTACACAACTTAAAAAAAAAATCTGGGGTTGTAGTCTGCTGCAGCATTTGCTACTAACTTGAACTTGTTATATTGCTGCCACAACAGATGGAGGTTTAAAAAACATAGGATAATTTATGTGTTTGTAACTGTTACTGCATACTATTGGATTGTTTAACCCCCCCCAAGGTATTAATTTCGTAAATACCTTGACATTGTAATACACATTTTTCTCTCTGTCTGTATACGACTTAAATCCAGTAATTGGTAAAACAAATGAGTTGAACTAAGGTGTATATTGAAGAACTACGCTCTGCCTGTTTTCCACTTCCATTTATTTGTTTGATTGTGTTTGTTATGAACTACTACGTGTTGGACGAGATGCACTGCAGACCATGCACTTTAAAAAAGTTTTAACCTTTGCATACAAGACTCATCTTTATGCAACTGGAAAAACCCTACCCTAATCGCCACAGACATTGAAGTAAAGAAGCTCATTAAAACTCAGTGTGCCATTATAGTACCATCATACCACAGATTGAAAATGTAAATATGGCAGAAACATTTATGCTACAGTCAGTTATTTCTTTTAACTAGAAAGTGCTATGCATCTAAAATAAACACATTACATACATAAATTAGAAAAACATAGCTGCAGGTGTTGTACCAACAATTAACCTTCTTTTTGATACAACTCTTGCTGTCTTAGTACCACTTAAATTACAAACTTCAGATTTATTACTTTGGCACATGCTCAAACTGCTAATACATGGGGATTGTGTGTGCCACATACACACTGCAAGACACACCACTAATTTAATTTCCATATAAAGACTTAACTCTGACACAGGACCTTCTCCAGCGACCATCCATTTCCCAATCACATTGCCTATTGCTTCCTCAAGCAATAAAGAACACACGAGAACAAACTGGGCACCATTGGCATTCAATTAGCGCCTCTAATGAACCTGGGCCACTGTGGAATAATTTCTCAGAGAAAAAGCAATCTGCACATCAGCTATACCATTACCACAGCCTCTTTAGTCATGCACAGTATCTCTAGGGAATGCTCAAGTCTCCTCTCTTGACTGTGGTCACTAAAATAAAACGAGTGACAAATGGTCCAATGGGATATTTTAATTTGGGGCCTATAAGTAGTAAAAGCCTTCTCTGCGATTTTGAAAATAGACCAGCGGGAGTGAGGTGCTTAAGTGTTTGATAAGAGTGTGAGAACACGACTTGCCCTCTGCCACTGTTCACATCATTGCAATCATGAAAAGCAGCAGCTGAACTTAGATGACAAATGTTCTTTAGCATAAGGGAACTTTCACCAATGACCTAATGTGAAAAAAGATGAGAAACAATAAATCATTTTCTGTGTTCATAACAGCTCAATGTTTATAGGCAGTAAACAAACACTGAACAGTTGGACTCTGATCAATTTTGAAATTTTAAGAAAGGCTTCTTTCTTTGTCTTTGGGATGACTGTGGCTGAGTGGTTAGAGGAGTTGTCCTCCAGTGTAAGAGTTGGGGGTTCGATTGCACCAAAAGACATATGCCCAAGTGTTCCTGGGCAAGACACTGAAGCCCTCATTGTCTTCGACGTGTGTCCCATCGGAGTATGAATGTGATAAAGCGCTTATTATTCTTTGTAAAGATGTAGTAGAGTGCTGAATGAAAGGGTAAATGAGGGCACAGATTTCAGGTGCAGTCCATTTACCATTTGTCATGTTTTGTCAGTAGATCTGTCATGATGACAAATTTTGCTGGGTGATTAATTGTCTCAGAAATTATTGTGATAAATGATAATATTGTTTGAAATTTGACAATAATTAGTCATTATTGTCAAATTTAAGAAGAAATGTTGGGTAATTTGTTTTGCATGTAGTATGTTTTGTATGTAGTCCCTTTTTTTTGATCACCAGTATAAGACTGTTTGAACCGAAGGATGGATAGTGAGGGAGCGCACAGCGTGTCTCTTTAAGAAAAATGAGAGGGAGGCCCCTTGACGTGATATGGGCTGTCTCCCTTTCCTTTTATTCGGTTCTCAAAATGGTGGACGCTTGGTGTGGTTTGAGCTTTTTAGCACAGCATTTTTCACACCATGTTTTTAATAAAAAAACATTTTTTAAAACAGTAAACAAGTTTTCCGCTTCTTTTTTCAAAGAAAAAACAATTTTTTAGACAAAGGCACGGGTTTCAATTGTGAATTTTGGAGCTTCGACAAGACAGAGGTTTCATCTCGAGGTCGGCCTGTTAGCTTAGCTCGTAGCTTAGCTTCTCAGCTTAGCTGCTTTTAACAATCCAAAAATGTGATTTTAGATGGTGAAATTGATTTTAAAGAGAAAAGAGAAAGGGAGGGGTCAGTAAAGAGCACCGGAGTTGATCTTTTTGTCATCCAGTGTCTTCAGTAAAAAGAGAGAGACACGAAGAAACAATAAAGCCGATAAATGAAAATGCGGTCAATTATTTTCATTTGTCATGCGATTAATTGATTTATTGTTTGTTGCGACAGGCTTATTTGTCAGCACGCTGTTTTTTTCTGGAACTGCCTTTTGTTATCGTTTGTGGGTTTCCTGGCAATAGCACTGACCTATCCTGCTTCATCCAGTTGACACTACAATGACACTACTTTAAAACGACAGAAAATTCCACTTTTGCACCTTCAAAATGGTTGTTTAAGGCTATTGTTCAACTTCTTACTATTCACAAACCAAATCACAGTTTGCATTCTAGTAACCTCATCAATCTTTTCACACCTGTACCTCCTTAGGCTGTGCCTCCTCCCAGTTCTCTGCTGCAGATGACTGGAACCAACTGTAATGGACCTTAAACCTTGATTCATTTATTTCCCTTTTCTCTTTTAAAAGTTCGATACATTCACTAGTACAATCTCACTGCTTTTAGTTTTCAATGCCTGTCACTGTTCATATTGTTCACAATGCTTTTTTCCCCTCTTAATTGTTTATAGTAGCTTTTAAATATGTTAATTTATGCTGTTTGTGATGTGTCCTCTGTTTTTATCATTACTGTTTTATGTCTACTTGTGGAGCTGCCTTTTGAATAAGTCGTCCTTTTAAATGAGAACTGGTTCTCAACTGACCTATCTGGTAAAGTAAAGTTTACCATTATAGTAGTTTCTCGTTTATCACGGGGGTTCCATACCCTGCCCCCCACCCCCATGGTAAGTGAAAAACCACGAAATAGGAATACAGTAGTCCAAGTTCAAGTTCAGTAAACTTTGTCATAACATGTGCCGGGCTGCAATCACACACACTCATGACCTGCTACTCCCAATTTCCCTCCTTAAATAAACTATTTAAATACTGTAATATTTTAAATAAACAATTCATGCAGCATGGATTGTTTATGTAAAATATTACAGTATTTAAATTTAAATTGTAGAGAAGAGAAGTGCAGCAGGACATCAAAGAGTTAACCCTTCACAAAGCTGATACAGGAGAAATGTGTGCGTGGCAGAGAAGGAGATCATGACAGGCTGCAGGAGGGAGCTTCTCCCTGCACGTACGGGCTGCGCATATGGTGCAAAACCATTTAAAATAATTTATTTTAAATAAACAATTCATGGCTCATCCACTAATCAGCCAGTTGTGTCATGTCTAATCCTACTTTGAAAAACCGCAATATAACAAATCCGCGAAAAACGAACCGCTAAGTAGCGAGGGACTATTGTATTATTATTATTATTATTATTATTATTATTATTATTATTATTATTATTATTATTATTATTATCATCATTAAAGTGTAAAGCACACAGTCTTTTTAACTTTGTTGCATTTAGTCAAATCTTGGGGTAAAAAATAACCAAAACACTGCAGCAGGTTGCTGTTGAATTCTGTCTCATCATTAGTAAACAGCCATGACCAAATGTCACTGGAAGCCATTAATGGTTTAATTTAATCATACACAATATTGAAACCTTTCCAGGCTTATTTATGTATTTAATGATTTAGTTTCATGTGTTTTTTCTGCTACAGTTTAATCGTATCTTTCTCATTTTTCCAAAGAATGCTGGTATTTCAACAGTCTAGCCTGTTTCTTTACTTGAGGCTTATAATTAATTTACACATTAAGTTGTTAAGTTGTCATGGAAAGTGTTCCCCACTATGCCTATGCTGAGTGTTTTTTTTCGTTACAATGCAAATAATTTTATTACCTATCACTGTTCTGAAGCATTTTTATGTTTAGAGTATTTCTTTCCTCCAAATGTACCAAAGTACTGATCTGGCCACTCCCAATGTCCCTGCGTTTTTGATGGATTTGTTCTGCTTCTGAAGCCTAAAAATAGCCATTTTCATTTGTATTGAGAGCTTTATTGACTGCTGTAGGTTTCAGCAATGGCTTAAACGCAGGCACCACTCTTTGATTTAACATCAAAGCCTGTTAGCGAAAATTAAGGCAAAGCCCAACCTTTTTTTATAGAAGAGCTTTTGACTCAACAACCGAACTACATTTCATATCCTAAAAATTATATTTACACAGAATTTTACGTTTAACTTTTATTTAAATGTCATTGTGCTTCAATTAAAGCACAGTTTGAGAACATTTTTTATTTAAACAACTAAGTTTACCATGTGTTGATAATCAAAATATGGCACAAGAGCATTTCTTCATACAAATGTAGTATTTGGCTGGATAAATAGTTACGATTTTCACATTTCATTTGGAGTAAAACTGTAGAACTGTAACCGCACCTGAACTTGTATTAATTTGTCTGTTTGCAGCAAGTATAATCCTCACTAGGAAAAAAATCCTTGAAATGTTACAAAATGCATGATAACAAGGAACAAAACTTACCAGCTGCAAGTGTAAATGCTGCTAAAGTGCTTTTAAGAAAGGCAACGTGTTCATCCAACAAACAACATTTTGAGCCAAATCACTGGCAAATAATGACAAATTAATTATCTTAAACTGTAATCATAACCAGAAATAAAGTGTTTGTGTTTTGAACGCATTTCAAATTAGACAAAATTTGTAAATAAATTGTGGGAAGCTAGACGTCATGTTATCAGGAGTTCTGTAACAGTTCTCTTCTTTATGTACTTCAATTTGCAGACACTAAAATTTGGAATGCTAAATTTGCATCTATTATCTTTACCCGCTTCTTCCTTTTTGGGATGAGGGGGTCACTGGTGCCCATATCCAGCAGTCACTGTGCAAGAGGCGGGGGACCCCATGGACAGGTCTCCAGTCCATCACAGGGACACATAGAGACAAACGAGACAAACAACCATTCACCTTCTCACTCACACCTAGGTACAATTTACATGTATGTTTTTGGTGTATGGGAGAAAACCAGAGTACCCGGAGAAAACCCATGCATGCACAGAGAGAACATGCAAACTCCACACAGAAAAGTCCCGGGCCAGTATTTGAACCGGCTCTATCAACTGTGCCACCCATGCTGCCCGCACCATGCTAAATATGTAGTTCACAAAATGCAACAAGTGCAAAAAGAAAAGAAAAATTTTGCTTTCTCACCAGCAGTCTGTGGGATGGTTTAGGAACTGCTTCAAGGACCTCTGCTGCAGCTGCAGGTCCAACTGCCTCAGCCTGCTCCAGCAGGCACAGCTGGTGCGTGATGTTGTCCATCTCCTCCTGCAGCTTTTCGGTTTCAGCAGTGATCTCAGCTATTTTTTCAGCAGCGGATGCAGTAAGGAAAGCTTCTTTGAGGTCGACCAAGTGAAGGGTTCTCCTCTCCTCCAAGCGAACCAGTCTGCGAAGCTCGTCAAACTGACTGTTCACATATTCTTCTAGTTCCTCTGTCGACATCTATGATATGTTAATCAGACACACACGCAAAAGAGAAAAGACAAAAGAATGAGTGGGTTGGACACATTTTAATAGGGCAGAGAAAACCTTTCAATTTTACAAGACAGAAAGGAATACTGTCTTTGTGTTGGACCTACAATGAACTTGCAACCAGTTCAGTGTACTCCACCTCTTGCCTATTGGCTGCTGGGATAGGAACTATTCCCTCCTGTGGCTTGAAACCAGATTAAGCCCATACATAAAAACAAAACAGCAAGAAATACGAGATTCAACAAACTATAAAACTAGATGACTGTTGGTAAGAATCATGGATATGAACGCAAACATAAAGCAAGAAATCAAAACAAGGTAATAAAAGAAGAGACAACATGTTCAGTCAGGAACAAGTTATTTGTCAGGGCAACTTATTTCAGGAAGCCCACAGGTCTCTGTCATGCAGTAACTGATGGCATCGAGCAGATTATCTAATGGCAAACCCCATGAATCACATCTGTAGATGGAAAATTCAAAGGCTTTTTTTTTTTTTTTTTACTGCAGAAAGCCATCTGTTAGGCTTTCAAGATGGCTGAACTGCTTACCAAGACACATTTTTTCTGTCTTCCTGCTATTCCTTGGTGAGACTCTTTAGCTATGACTCATTAGTTAAAACCACCTGATAAACTTGCCCCTGCATGCATCCCCTCCCTCTTAAATGCCTCCATCTTAAAAAAGCTGTATCATGACATAAACAACCTTAGGTTCCTCGTCATGGTCTCTTCTCACTAATATGTTATAATTGTCTCAATACAAACATAATCTCCTCCACCCAACCCGTTCTCCCTGGGGCAGAACGCAATTCTCTTCCTTTCTGTGAGTTTCATCTAATTTCTGGCAGACTTTTTCTCCAGTGAAGCAAGGAATCATTGTCTTTACCAAGGTTGGCAGACTGACTGCCCCTAAGGGCCCAAAGTTTTATTATGCATTTGCCATTTCTGCACAAGCAATCAGATTCCACAAATTGCCCATTAATCCAAGTGCAAGAGGCAACACTTTCAAATTACTCTCTTTGTATGAGGCGAGAAAACTTCACATTATTCATTATGAATGAGACAGAAGGAGTTAACATCTAATCGGGGAGCAATGAGGGTTTTTGTTGTTGTTGTCGTCTTTTTAGCCTAAGCATTCAAGCCTTGAATATATCTCTATGAGATGAGGAACAGGCACTACAAATGTGTTGGACGAGCAACACTATTGGTTTAGTTGTGTAAAAGTTACCTGTAAATATGGTAAATTAGAAAAATAAGTAATGCTTCCGATCAGTCTGCTGGATTTCTTCGATAGATAAGTTCAAGTGCAAGTATGTTTATTGTCATTTCGCCACATGTGGTACATGAGGTGGAATTAAATTATGTACACAGGGTTCCAGTTACACCCAACAAGAGCAAAAATATAAAGTGTAAAGAAGTAAGGATCCAAGATACACACTGATATACGCTCAACATTATTTATGATTAAATTATGATTATGATTATTACCTGCAGTGTTCCCTCAATGAGGACTGAACTAGGCAAAAGGGTGTTCTCCTACTCCGCTCCTGTTTCCTGGAATACCTTACAAAAATAATTGAAGCTCTCGACCTTGACCTCTCTAAGTGGCTTTAAGAATCTGTTGGACTCCTGGCAGGGACCAATGCAGACATGTTCCTGTTTTTAGTTTTCTACATTTGCCTTAGAATCTAGCTGTTTTTGTTACCTTTTCCTTTTAGCCGTCCTATTTGTTAAAAAAAAAAAAACTGTAGTATGACTTTTTATAACCGTTTATTGTTGTCACTGTTGTCCATTGTTGTCATCATTCTTTGTTGAAATCAGGTCTCTCTTGTAAATGAGTCCTCGAGGCTCAATGGGATTTACCTGTCTAAATAAAGGTTGAATGAATGAAAAAAACAAACGCCAAACGTTACGCTAAAAGATCTAAGATATACGCTAAACATGAATAATAATGTAAAACCATAAGGTGTAACAACAGCAGACAGAACATGAGACTTAACTTTACTAATTGGCATTCATTCATAATGTACATGAATGTTTTTGTTCAGTGCCCTGAGATAAATTCTGTTGCAACTTAGTGCTATAGAAAGAAACTGAATTGAAATATTGAATTGAAATCAATTTTTTGCAAATAGTTTAATTTTTCTGACACTGCTTTAAGCTTAGGATGCAGGGGATGGTACAAACATTACAGAAAATCAAAAAACTTTTTTTGATGACAAAAATCCTTAAAGAATCTAATAAGTCAGACACTGTCCTAAGTTTTTACTGTAAATACCAAACTCAGTGTATAAACATTATCTTAGCAAAGTGTCTGTCTTTTTGTATTCAGAGGGTCCAGGAAAATAAAATATTCAGCTAAATCCTATACCATGAACAAATCATTTAAAAACAAAACTTTGCATGTTTAGTCCCTTCATCTATCTAGAGGCTCACAATTTCCATCACCACATATTTATTTATTTATATTTAACTGGGCAAGACCTCCTCAAAGCCCTACGACCTTTCAGGCATTCCCATGGCTTGCATCACAGATGGAGCTCGTGATGCCAGATCTTTGTGTTTGTTTGGAGAAGCCCTCTGTCATTGGAGCTTTCACTCTGAAAAATTGCGTCAATCACAAAGAAGGAGCATCCATGCGTAGTAATTACTCATTTGCATCGCTGCAAGCTGAGGCCACAAAATGAGGCCTCAGGAGAAACAAGAGAGCATGTTGCTTACCCTGGCAAAGTTATCGTAAGGACATGAAGGGAGGATGAATGTGCATAGTGCATACACTGACGGGAACGTGGATTTATTTGAAAAAAAAAAAAAAAAAAAAAAAGTCAAGACAAAAAAAAATAATTTATTTGCATTTTCATGTCATATTTTACTCTGGATGACTAAAAGTCCTCATAAGAGAAATATATGAGGTTGAAAAAATACAATATTTTTATCAGACACTTCAAATGACTGCAATGTTGCAAGACTTACAAACACTTCTAATTTTTGACTGATTATAAAGAACATTATTCTTGTTAGTGGATAAGAAAAATGGAAGTAAATGGTAAAATCATACATTTGTATTAGAAGCTACAAGGTTTAAAATTATTTTTTTCATAAAAGATTACCATCCGGTAGTGTTATTAAATTGATAAAATGCAGATGAAAAATGCAAATTATTTCATGAAATGAGTAATGGAATATTGTTTACTTCAAACAAAAAAAAAGTACTTAAAGGAAACATTTGGAATTATAAGATTTTAGCCAAAATCTTTGAATGATCTTCAAAATTAAGCTAGCTGTACTGTTTGTTCAGTTCTCTCTTTGAAGTGATACCTTTTTAAAAAGGCCTAAAAGGCATTAATAATACATTAGGAGTAAATGGATTTGAACTGTCCTTGCCCTTGGCAATGATGGCCCAGTTCCAGCAGAACACAACCCTCTTTTATTATCTTCCTCAAAATTAGATTTTTCAATTTAACGTTTAATGCAACAATGCAATAAATAAAAGGTTCTTTGAAGAACAATAGATTTGCAATAATATTTTATTATTTATTTTATTATTAAATATTTTTTAAGTTGACTTCAACGTGATAAAAGTCGAGTCAATGTCGAGTAGTCGATGTGACGTCAAAGGAACTCAAGACGTTATATCATATTCACAAAAAAACGTCATTTATTATTTACCAAAAAAAAGGAACAACAAAACATTAGGAGCATATATTTATGTTCCTAACATTTATCATACTGCAAATAGGTGACAGGAAAACCAAAACTATTATTAAGCTGCAGAAGTTAGTTTTATTTTAGCTATTCCACTAAATAAAATAAACCACCGCGGCGGTGGTGGCGGTGCGCTCCCGTTTTTATTTTTATTTTATTTAATGGATTAAATAAAATAAAAAAAAAAAAAGGGGGGGGGGGGGGCACCACCGGTGGTGGTGCACGGTGATGCATTCTACTACCGGCATTGGTGCGTGGTGGTGGATTCTACCACAAGCAGTGGTGCACCCCCGTTTTTATTTTCATTTTATTTAGTGGATTAAATAAAATAAAAACGGGGGGGGGGGGGGGGGGGGG
>NC_056507.1:17188382-17215221 GCF_014905685.2 Nematolebias whitei | reverse complement strand
ATATATATATATATATATATATATATATATATATATATATAGGGGCATATCAAGGTTCTGGAGTGGCCTAGCCAGTCTCTAGACCTAAACCCTATAGAACATTTTTGGAGAGAACTCAAACTCCGTGTTTCTCAGCAACAGCCAAGAAACCTGGCTGATCTGGAGAAGATCTGTGTGGAGGAATGGGTCAGAATCCTGCTGTAGTGTGTGCAGACCTGGTGAAAAACTACAGGAAACGTTTGACCTATGTAACTGCAAACAAAGGCTACTGTACCAAATATTAACATTGACTTTCACAGGTGTTCAAATACTTATTTGCAGCAGTAACACACAAATAAATTATTTAAAAAATCATACATTGTGGTTTACAGATTTTAATTTTTTTTTAGATTATGTCTCTCACGGTGGACATGCACCTAAGATGAAAATTTCAGACCCCTCCATGATTTCTAAGTGGGAGAACTTGCAAAGTCACAGGGTGTTCAAATACTTATTTTCCTCACTGTAGACGCACGTTACTTTAGCCATGTAGAATAATAGACGTCAGTGAATAATAATCAGTGCAGTGAAACAGTTTGCTTCATCTTGTCTTCAGGGACTGAAAAATGTAGTTTATGAAAACAAGCCTTTTTCATTTAATCTAAATTACTCTTAAAGTGTATGGGGTTCAAGGGAGCAAGTAGTTTTACAACAAGACTTTGTGTTTCCTCTTTGATCATGTCTTTCAGATGAATATCAGAGCATAGTTTTATATTAAATAATTGTATTTTTAACTACAGTTCTTTTTTAGGGCCAGCAGATCATAGTCTTTCAATCCTTGTTTAAAGTCTTATCCTTTCAGAAGAGACTCTTGATTTGCTATTCTTTAGTAAAATGCATATTAAAGAAAGAAATCCTCAAATGTCAGTTTGAGAAAGATTATTTTTTAACCTTTTACTGACCAGTACTATGAAAAAAGTATTTTTAAAAACTCTTTACATATTCCATGATTTTACTGATGTGTCAGAAAGAACTAGATGTATAATATTCCTTCGACTGTATTTTTCTTTTTACGGCTTTTTGTTGCTAAATATATTCTAAACATTTTTCCTAGATGTTTTTTTTTTCAGTTAGCCAAACCAGTTGTAGGTATTAAATTTAAAAATATGTTTTAATAATAAAAAAATAAAAAAGAGCAATTTGACGAGCGGTCTGTGTACTTTCTTCAAAAAAATAAAAATTTAAAGACAACAAATTAGCTAATATTACCATGTAGATTTTAAATTATGTACTAAAACCTGTATTTGAAAGAACTTTACACACTGCTGCATTTATATAAGAAACAGGGTTATACATATAAGCTTTGAAAAAACTTATTAGAAAAAGACACATATGGTGGACTGCACAGTGAAACAGATTTGATATATTCTCAATTTCATATTTTTATTACAGTATACAACCGTATAATTGAGGCAATTTATTAAGAAAGTCGTGTGAGAGATGGATATATTGTGTTTAACATTACTTAAAATATTTACAGAGCCCAGGCTTATAAATCTGAAAGCCATGCAGCTTTTAGAATACTTTATGATGAATAGGAAAACTAGGTAAGTGATGCACCAAATACATTATGCTGAAGAGCTGCAAATGTTGTCAAGCTATAAGTTAATAGACACAGCATGCAGCGTACAATAAATCACACCATGCTAGTCTATCATATAAAAACCTGTCATGTTGCGTGCAGCTTACCTTCTGCCACACATAGGCCTCGTGCAGCGTTAAGATCTCATGCTCCTTGTGCTCACCCTGCACAGCACACACCACACAGATTATTTGCTCGTCAGCTTTACAATAGAGGGAGCCTTCCTCTCTGTGCTCCTTGCAGCGTAGCCTTTCTACTGTCACAGTGTCCCTCTTCCCTGCCTCTTCAGGACCCACGACCTCAGGTCCTGCTTCTGCATTCTCAGCCCCTTCGCAGGCCTCGACTTCCTGAGGTGAACAACTGTGAGCATCTTCAGCATCTCCACTCTCTCCTCTGTTAGCCAGAGTTGCGTCTCCCTGATCTGCACACGTTTCAACCGCTCTATTTCCTCCAGGTTCATTCTCAGCCTGCCCTCCAGTTCTGGAGTCTCTGTCCGTGTCCAGACTTGTAGGCTGTGTCTCTTCGTGGCTGTAAGGCATTAACATGTGACGTGTGCTGCTGGCGTGGTTGTCAGCGTGGACAGGGCAGAAGGCAAAGCTGCAGGTGTGGCACACTTGCGTCGCTGGCTGGGCCTCATCTGGCTCACATGCGTCACATGAACCGTCCATCTGTGGCAGCTCCTCTTGTTTCAGACCCATGGCTCCTTCCAGAGGTTGCCATTTATGATCCATACCAGCTGAAAAGGTCTGGGAATCAATCTAGTGTTGAAAAAAAAAAAAAAGAACAGAGGACATAACAACTGTGATCTTCAATTAATGCTTTTTATTTCTGATTAAAGCAGAAAGTCCAAAATGTTCTACAATGAAGGCTGATTTAATGTTCCCACATTAGATCATATGGAAGCTAAAATCCTCAGCGAACAACACGCAGCGCAGCACTTTAATAAAAGCCCAACAAAGTTCAGTCAGGTCATCTAAATGTTTTTTGAGATGTTTCATCCTTCATCCAAAGGACTTCATCAGTCCAAGAAGCCACAACAAACTCAGTCCCACGAGCAGCACACTCACATAGTGGACCAACCAGTTTCATGGTGATAAGATGGTTTCTGGGGCCCGCCCTCTCTCCTCATCGACTCCTCTGAGGCAGCCATAGCCAAAGTGGTTCAAACCATCAAAGTTCATGCTCAGGAATCCAAGTAAAAAAAAAAATATTCCAATGTTCAGTCAGGTCATCTGACAGTTTATTTATTTTTTGTTGTTGTTGAGACGTTTCGTCCTTCGTCCATCAGTCCGAGGAGCCACAACAAACTGATGAAGTCCTTTGGATGATGGGCGAAACATCTTAACAACAAAAATGAGAAACCATCCAGATGACCTGACTGAACTTTGCTGGATTTTTTTTTTACCTGGATCATTGAGCGTGAACTTTAATACCTTAATAAAAGCTAAAAACAAAGCTTCATTATGCAAGAGCTTTGAACAGGAAGACTGCAAAAAGTTGCTGAACTGCTTCTTCTACTTTTACTGTTTACTGACTTACAAAAGTGTGTGAACTCATAAAACCCTATGAGGCTCTGACCTCAGACACTTCTTCTTTTTTCTTTGTGCTTTGAATTTTTGTGAACTCGTCTTTTCATACCCTCAACAGGGAAACAGAAAACAGTCCACTGTGTGCCTCTCTCATTTAATCTCGTCTTTGGTGCTGCACAGTTTGTATGCTCTTACCCAAAACAGGGAACTTCCTGTTCTGTCACCCTTCTGGGTCCTGTTTCTAACATGTTCGCACCATGATAGTCCACACGAATACAAAGACGTCCTCCCTCACAGTGCAGGTGTTCAGCGAGTACTTACTTGTCTGTTTGCCGGGGTAGTTTAAGATCTGTTATGAAGTCTGTGAGAATTAGCTTGACGGCTAACTTCCTTAGCAGCGCTGTTGTTGTTTACAGTTCAGTTACGAAGCAGTCGGTTTAACTACTTTCACTTCCAGACAGAATAAAGAGCTCCCAAAACAAGCCCAACAACGTTTACTTCCTTGTTTATTATCAGCTGCTGCATGCTTCTTCTTCTTTCTTTTTTTTTTCTTTTACTTCCTGTCTGTAATTTTCGGAGCGTGTGAAAGCGACAGAGACACACAGAGGCGGGGAGGGAAACTTCGTCTGACAGCAACAACTTGAAGGACACATGAGGACACATGAGGACAGCTGAAAAACTCTCAGCAGGTTTGTACAGTTTTAGTGTAGTCGACATAAAGTCTCAAAAACAAGATGAACAGTTTTAGCCTCTTGGCTGCAAAATAAATGCACTACTAAAGTCCATGCTCAGTAATCCAGGTATACAATCCAACAAATTTCAGTGCAGGTCATCTGGACAGTTTCTTTATTATTTTTTTTGTGCTGAAACGTTTCACCTTCAATCCAGAAGACTTCATCAGTCAAGGAAACACACAACACAAAACTGATTCTTCCCCCAACAGCTTATTCCAAAGTGGAACAAACCAGTTATGTTGGTGCTCAGATGGTCTCTTTGGCACGTCCCCTTCTCCGGTGCCGGCCCTCTTCCTCGTCAACAGTCATGTCAAACTGGTTCAAAACCAACAAAGTCCATGCGCAATAATCCAGGTATACAATCCAACAATTTTCAGTCAGGTCATCTGGACAATTTCTTTTTTTTTTTCTTTTCAAAGAGACCATCTTAGCACCAACATAACTGGTTTGTTCCACTTTGGAGTAAGTTGTTAGTGGAAGAATCAGTTTTGTGTTGTGTGTTTCCTTGATTGATGAAGTCTTCTGGATGGAAGGTGAAATGTTTCAGCACACACAAAAAAAAAGAAACTGTCCAGATGACCTGACTGAAAATTGTTGAAGTGCACTAATAATTTATTTGTTTTTAATTTATACCCCCTCCCCACCCAAAAAAAAAAAAAAAAAATAGCCACAGAAAAAAGTTAACGATAAGAAATGTAAGTGATGAAAATACACAAACATTTGTTTTTGTCTCTTACATTTTTTACACATGACCAATGCTCGAAGTTAGTATTTTGCAATGCTATGGTCTAGATCAGTGGTCTCAAATTTGGTTCCCCAGACCCCCGGGGGTCCATGAGCAGGTGCTTGGGGGGTTGCAATATATATATATATATATATATATATATGTATATATATATTTTTTTTTGTACAAGCATGTAGATGTTTAATAACCAATTAAAAAACACCTAAAATGCTGGACATTGCATCTACTTTATTCTAAATTTTTTGGGAGACCCCCCCGCACCACCCTGCTGGCCCGCCTACTATATTTGTTCTGTCATCGATCAGTTTACAAATTAAGCCCTGTTACTTGGCATGACTGTTATGATTCTATTCAGTTTTATGTAAAAAGATTTGTCTGTAATAATTTGAAAAAAGTGGCAATACATTTATTATTATTCATTATTTAAATAGGTAAAGTCTTAAAGCGGTTTTTGATACAGTTAATTTGATCAAAACTGTAATTTTTGGAAGTTGAAATTAAAACAAAATGTTAACTGAGTGTGTCTTGAATGAAAACTAACCCACATATAAAAGTATAAAATTGCATTAACAATATTAAAGAACAGGTCTTAAGAATTTATATTACAAATATTTCCATTGCATTAAAGAGACAAATTGAAAAAATAAAAAAATAAATATAGTATGCAGTTTATCTTCCATCCATCCATCCAGCCATCCAGCCATCTAACCATCCAGCCGTTATCTTTACTGGCTTCACCCTTTTTGGGTCGCAGGGCTCACTTGTGTCCATATCCAGCTATCACTGTGCGAAAGGCGGGGGACACCCTGGACAGGTCTCGAGTCCATCACAGGGACACATAGAGACAAACGAGACAAACCATTCACTCTCTCACTCACACCTAGGGATTATATCTGGCGACCTTCTCACTGAGAGGCAACAGCTCTACCAACAGAGCCACAAACCGCCCGTAGTTCATTATTTTTTGCTAATGTCTCTTGTTCTCCGGGCAGAAACAGAAGGCGCTCTCACTGATTTTGTCTTCACTGTCTGTAGAGATGGCTGAACTCAGTGAAAGTCTCTGCAGGACAATATGTGATTGGTAAACATGCACACAGGAGAGGAGGTAGAGTTGGCTCCTGGCCAGCACAAGGTCTGGATGGTTGGATCAGATTTTCTGATGTTATGTAGATGTTCATATGAATAAAAACAAGCTGTTTTTTTTTTTAATTAGTGCATGTAAATTAAATTCTGTTTCAATTCAGTTTATTTATATAGCGCCAAGTCACAACAGAAGTAAATGACACAACTATCATATCTGGGCTTTTTGAAATAATTAATGTATATCTGGCAACGCTGGTTGAGAAGCGATGACGTTATAGCTGCTTTGGTCAAACCTTGTAAACAATGTTATGCTGAACATCATGGGATATTGACATCTCACAAGGTGTGATAGCGTTCAGTATATGAGCTGAGGATGACTCTCTACCATTACTACATCAAATTTATGGCTTAATAGCTGTAAAACTGCATGAGTTAGATCTATTTATTTGTTGTGGTCATCTTGAATGCATGCAAAATTTAACTAGTTGTAACATACAGCCGATGCTTTTCTCTGATAGTTTCACTAAGAACCATACAATGGTTCGTGAAACGTTTAGTTACAGACAAGCAAAAATACAGATACACACACAGAGAAGCAGACACACCATTATTGCCCTTTCTTTTTATTTCCTTTGGTAGAGGACGATAAAAATCGTCCCAGAAAATATGCAGCCTTTTTTTTTTCTGTAGAAATGCAGTAGGGTCCACCCTTATGAATGTATATTTAATCAGTTCAAGAGGAACATGTTGAAATGAAAGATTACTAAAACCACAGGGATTCATTTTTCTATTGGGGGTGAATATTATGCTGCAGAGAAATACATGTTTTAAAAACAGATTTGTAGTAATTAACCCAAGGACACGAACCCATTGTTAGTGAACACAGCTTATATCTACATTCACAAATACTGGCTCTTATCCTGAAAAGAAAAGAAAAAAGAGAAAGAAAAAAAATGTTAATTGATGCCATTCAGAAATACTTTCTTTCTTAGTCTTAATTGAAGACATGCATGTTTTTATTGGAATTTATTGATATCACTTTCTTCATGCTATAAAATGAGCATCGTTAAGTTTGTTATCAGTGCACAGTTCAAATGCCAGCATCACAGTGTCAATGTGTATTTACTGCATAATTCATAGGTATTTTCACACCACTGAGAGAACCAATAATGCTGAATGACGCATACAGGTTTTTGGAGCAACAAAATACAAGTATTGTGAATATGTTTTTGGAATATTTCTTTCTAGATTCTGCATCCAGTAATCTGTATCTGTTAGTAGGACATACATGTCCAAATGTTCTTCTTGCAGTTCAGACCTTTCACTCACTTAAAATGTATGTAGAAAATTTGTATTTTTTTCAACATACTGCGTTTGGTTTCCTCCATTACTAAAATAAACAGAATATTGCTTAAAAATATAAAGATTCAACTGATCATCTTGCTATAAATAATGACTGTTAAACTTTCTGAGTAGTTTTAAATAGGTCCAGTCTAATAAAAATGTTTGCACCTGCAGAAACACATTATGTGGCTAAAATAATTTATTCATATTGTGGATATTTTAGTCACAAAAATTGTTAATTTTTTTTTGCAGTATTTTATACATTTACAATGTGTGGTGAATAGAATCCTGTTTATCGATGAGGCTTTATTCAAACACTTTGAATTTATTTAGAGATTTGAAACTTCTCACCAAAAAATGGTACGATTAGTATAATGACGTTTGATGGCTAAACGAACGTCACTGAGATTTTTGGTAAATTTAATAAAAGTTAGAGATTTTTCATTGAAGTATTTTTGCTTTGTTGTGCTGCTGCTATTGATATTTGTCCATACAAACTTGTTAAAAAATAGCAGTGATTCTAATTAGGGCTCCAGGAAACAAAGAAAGCACCAAATGTCCCATGAAAATGCAGACTAAATAAATTAAAACATTGTGGGTTTATTAACACTATACTATAACTATGTTTATTTTAAAATACTGCAAAACAGTGTCACTTTGTAAATGCTTGTTCGAGTATTTAACAAAGCGAGTACACAAATGAGACACGGGTTATTGTATTCACATGAGAACAAAAGAGTAAGATCAAATGAAAAGGCCTCAGCTGAAACAGTAAAGTGTGTGTTTTAATAGAAACATTAATGGAGAATTTTTAATAATTATATCAGCTTTCCCCTTCTGTTCCTCGTAAAACCCCACAAAGAGACAATAGAGCAGGATTAAGAGGTCTGGAGAGAGATCCAGAGAAAAGAGGAAAAACAAACTGTTCTCTGTAGAGAGAGCTATTGAACCGGGCTTCTCACAAGCAAATATGTATTGACTTGTAGTCTGATTTGAATGGCGTGCCATAAATATCCATTGACCATGCTCCAAGAAAGCCTCCAGCAGCCCCCTGAATGAACGATGATGCTGTTTTTATGCCATTTTGAGGAGGAATTTTCTTATTGAAAGATTGTAACTTGACATTATGTATTATATAGCTATAAACAAAAAGATGATTCAGTGGCAACATATCGACGAGCAAAAATCTCTGGTGTTGCTCTTAAGCCTTGCTGATGTAGTTATTAAAACTGGAACTGCATTCAATCCTAACAAACGCATCTGTTAGGATGCTAGAAGTGCAACTAGCTTGTACTTGTGATTAACAAATGGTTCCACCACACAAACACCAGTGAGATCGCACTTCTGAAGCACCACCGTGGTCGGTGTGAATTTAAACGGTCATCTGTCTCGTTTCATCGTCTTCCACTGCGCTGCATTCTCCTGCATAGTAAAAGGACAGCATCATTTTGCATTCTGCATAAAACTGAAAACAATTAAAAGGCTCATTGACTCGCAGTTCATTACAATAAGCACTCAATATGAATGCAATATGTGGCTACTGGTACAGTGATCTGTTTTTTCCTCTACAGGGGAAATTTAGTGAAACAAAATGTGGCACGCAGTTAGAGATAAATTTGTTTACCTAAATGGTGTTTCTGCAGTACAGAGACCGCTGTGCATGGATGCTGGCAACACAAAGAACATCAAGCTTTTAGAAATAACAGCCAAGGGTAAAGGAGGGGATGTTGGCTGACAAGCAGAGCAGAAAGAAAACACTCCATCCTTCAGTTTTGACACTGTAACTGGCACAAGGTCAGCTGCTGGTCTCGACTTAAAGTGGCCAGTAGTGGAACGCCAATTTTGAAGTGAGTTATCTTTCCCCTCCTTGTAATTGGAGCAAAACCTAAAAGTGAATCTTTTGTGAGGTTGTTGTAGGTGAAAATAACAAAAATGGTTAAATCATGTCATCTGGACCTGTTTATTTATCATCCCCCATCCAGATGACTTCATCAATATGCGGCTTGCCAACCAGATCTGTCCCATAGGTAGCCTTCATTGCTTCATTGCTATTGTTGTAGATGCTTGAAATTTATCTTTTGAATCAGGATAACTACAAATCCTTGAACCTCTTTAAACCTAGTGTGCATTATATGAGAGATGAACTGATGCATGTAAGGTTTTGTTCAGATATAGTTTCATAGCTAAATCAGAGATGCTGCTTTATGAGATGGCCCCTGCTGTTGCATTTGATAAGCGTTGTGCTGTGGCACACAGAGAACATCGAACCTTAGTTTTGCCTTCATTATGTAAGCTGAATAATACCGACAACTTCTACATCCTTAGATTGTCTCTTTGTTTGTTTTGTATGAAATCTGAGTGCTCTTTGCTTAAAGTGTGCTTTCATTTAAGAGTTGGAAAAATTCAAGGGAATGGAAGCTGTCAAGACTAAATGAAGGCACCAAGGGATACGCTTGAAATGAGGAGAAAAGTAAACATTTTACAAGGAGAGTCACAATCAAGACCTCACAATATTCCCCTGAAAATACAAATATTTTTTCAAAGAGCATTCGCACACAATGATAAAATTGTCTAACTTTCACATTTTTCTGTGTCAATCAGCATATATTTGTTAATATTATTATTAATTATTAATATTATTACAACATTAACGTCAGTTTTCTGCATTTACTTTAATATTTGAGTACATTCAAAATGTAGTTTAAGATGGTTGCTAGTTTGTTTCTATTGTGTATACAGTCTACTTTGTATGTACAGTATGTGTTCATTTGTAAGAGATTATTTTTTACTATGTACTGTAATATAAGTAGGAAATCCTAATGAGAGACAAGCAAAGCGCTATATTGATATGGTAAAATTTTTGTCAAATTTTTACTTAGTGATCAGACTGTAATGTTTTAAAAGTTATTTTTATTATTTCCTTACTAAAGCCAAATATGTAAACTGCACCTAAGTTATTCACTTTAAGTTGTATAATTTTTTTAATATTATTTCGCCGTCTTTTTGACTTGTATTATCCATCCATCCCTCCATTCTTTTTAACCTTCTTTTCTTTTCTGGGTCACAGAGCATTTGGTGCCCATCTCCAGCAGTCACTGTGCAAGCGCTTTGGGACACCCTGGACAGGTCGCAAATCCATCACAGGGTCACACGGATACCAACAACCGTTCAGTCTCTCACTCACACCTAAGGACAATAGTTACCAATTAACTTGCATGTTTTTGGTCTGTGGGAAGAAACTGGTGTACCCGGAGAAAACTCATGCCTACACAGAGAGAACATGCAAACTCCACCCAGAGAGGCCTCAGCCCGGAGGTGGTCCTGTGACCTTCTTGCTAAGAGGCAACAGCTCTAACCACTATACCACCGATTCATATCATGAAAACTATAAACCCATTTTTTCTTCCACCATGGGGTAATACTCTGTCTTCCTCATTCTCTGTCTTTCTCTTACTATCATTTAATGTCTGTCATTGGCTATAAATACTTTTTTCAGCTATATAAAATCAAAACTTTTTAGTTTGTGAGAAAGATTTTAGAAGCTTTTTTTTTGCGTAATCTAAATATATTTTTAGATTTCCCTAAAACATGTAAAACTCAGTACTTTCTGGTTAATATTAAACCATTTATTTTATATCCAAAAAAGTTCAATCTGGTCCTCTGGACATTCAAAAAACAAGAAAACAAAAAAACAAAAAACAAAACAAAGCAAAAAAAAAAAAAAGTAGAAACATTTCATCTCTCATCCGAGAGACTTCCTCAGTCTTATTATTTTTTTTTATATAGTTTTTTCTCAAATGGGTCTATTGTTAGGATGGTTAATATTGACAATATTGCTTCCGTCATTGATTTTGTTGTGAAGTTTGAAAGTACTTGATAAAAAAATGTTAAAAATTGCTCCGTTTGCTTATGTTTTTTGTCACAATCTTCTGTTTAATGGGTTACGAAACATCTTCATGGTTCTCTTGACTCCTATTGAACACACAATTATCAAATTCAAATTAATACAATGAAAGAAAATCCATGGATCATTGTTGGCATTTTAATAAGACTCAAGATTTATGCCTACAACCAGCAAAACCACATGGCTTGTAATTATACATGTTTGGCTGGAATTTTATGGATTTAATAAAAAAAGAGCAATATGCATTGTTGTTCGTGTAAGCTTAACAACAATTTTATGAAAACTAATAAGTGGGCTAATGTATTCTTTTTACAATCTTCTACACCACATATGCCTTGCATTTATGTTCAGGGAGTCTGATTTAAGACCACATACACAAAGCAAATAAAAAGGTACACTTTCACTGCCTTGGCATTCTCTTCCTCTTATCCCAGTCTGATAAAAACACTGCTCTTATCAGCCTATTCCACACGTCCTGTGACCTCCCTGACTGCCTTCCACCACTAGTTAGAAGCACCGATGTGCAGTCACTTGTTACTTGTTGGTCCACTTATGCTGAGAGGGTAACCATAATAATTTAGTTTACTTTCTAACATTGAGCTCTGCTCATATAACAACTCTGATTTATCTCTCTTGTACTTAGATGGAATAAATCCTGAGCTTTCTGAAGCAATTTGAAATGTATCATACATCAGTAGTCTCCTCATTCATTGGTTATGCATGCTGCAAGTAAATATCTGGCATTACAAACAGATTAGCTTTTTTATTATTTGTTTTGAATTCATAGCTCAGTTATCAGATGGGAACCAATTTTACCACAAAATTCGCCTGCATCTGACGTTTTGTTTTTAGAATAGCTTTTTTTTTCCTGCTAAACTGCATCTAGTTCAATACAGTAGATGCATAATAATAATACTTTAAACATATTTAGTTTCGTTAACCTCACAATATTATGATGGTAAAATTTGGCTTGTGAATAGTACCCCTTTACACACACACACGCACGCGCGCGCGCACACACACACACATACATATACATATATATATATATATATATGTATCTCAAAATCAAGGTTCAAGGTGACTTTATTGTCATTTGTGTCACATGTGGTACATGAGGTGGAACAAAATTGTGTACTCAAGGTTCCAGTTACACCCAAAAATATCAAAACAGTAAAATATACAAAATACATTGTATATAAGGATCTAAGATATACACTAAACAATAATAATGCAATGTAATATGGTGAATTAAACAGCAGCCTAAACATTCACGGTTCTTTATTTGTCATTCACACCACATGTGGTACACGTGGTGGAACAAAATTTTGTACACAGGGTCCCAGTTACATCCAACAAAAGTATTAAAATGTAAAAGAAAAACAGTAATAAGATCTAAGAAATGAACTAAGCAAATGTTAACTAAAAATATGCTAAGCACTAGTAGCACAAAAACAATACGCTGAACAGCAGCACAAACATGAGTCTGTGTGAGTAGATGAGTATGAATGAACACAGCAGCATGAAACAGATCAGCAGCAACATGAAACAGATCAGCAGCAACATGAAACAGATCAGCAGTCGTGATGTGATTTTTCACAGTGATTATCCTGGTTAGAGATTCATGAGTCCAACAGCTTCAGAGTAGAAGCTGTTCCTCAGTCTATTGGTTCCACACGTAATGCTCCACAACCTCCTGTCTGAAGGGAGCGGGGCAAAAAGTGTGTGTGCTGGGTGAGTGGGGCCCTTCATGATGCAGGTGTTAGTGTTTAACATGTATTTTAGATTTTTAGGCGTATTGTTCAGCATTCATTTAGCACATCTTAGATCCTTATATACGGTTTCTGTTTATACTTTATATTTTTGACATTTCTGAGTGTAACTGTGACCTTGACTACACAATTTCCTCCCACCTCATGTACCATATGTGATGCGAATGACAATAAAGAACCTTGAACCTTAGTTTTGCCTTCATTATGTATGCTGAATAATACTGACAACTTCTCATTCTTAGATGGTCTCTTTGTTTATTTTGTAAGTAATCTTAGTGCTCTTTGTTTAAAGTGCGCTTTCATTTAAGAGTTGAAAAAAATAAATAAAACCCTAATAATATAAATGTTACTGACCTGTCAGAATAAATTTTATTAAGTGCCTAAATGTTTGAGTTTTCTCTTCTTAAAATCTTTTGGAGACACTTTAATTCTCTATGTCTCCTCCTTCAAACTAAAAAAAGAGAAAATCAAATACAATGGATGGTTTGTTTAAAGAGACTGTCTTGGCTTTACTCGCACAACATTTTCTTGTTTCATCTGTGCTTTATCAGTGGAAACAAGTGTGCGCCTGCCTCTGAGTCACAATCTGCTCAGCAGAGAGCACAGCATTTCTAGTTTTAGATCAACACTTTTTTTAAACTTTGAAACTGTGGAAGGGCCTGTGTAAATAAAATATGTGTGCAAAGCAAGATTAACATTAGACATAGTTTGCATGTAAGGATGTTTAAGTAAGAATATGCTGAGATTAATGACTTTTGTCGCTAGTTTTCTGATGCTTGGCCACAGCTGGATCACTGCTTGCCATGACGTCAAGGGGCACAGATCAAATCACTGGGACTTCACTGCAACACAATGAAATTCAGTGTTTTTCCTCCACCGTTCCCCTCAGCAGGCCCCAAAACGTGGGCGCCAGGTCACAATGCTCCTCTGTGCCCTCAGACGTATGGCGCCCTGGCACAAATGTCTCCCCTGGAAGCTCCTCGGGATGGGTGACCATGCCAAAAGCCTTCAAGCATTCCAAATCTCTGGACGGCTTCCTCCGAGACTCATGCAGGACTTCCTAAGACTGAGAAATGTTGAAAGGGGCACATCCCTAAAGGTTTTTGTGAGATAGGTAGAAAAGAAGACAGAGACATGAACAATGTCCACAAAGTTGTTTTGTGAAGATGGAAAATGCATTTTCAGTGAAACGTGACCACCACTCAGTGCTTTCAAATCACAGGCCCCCTCATTACCCGTCATGTTGACACAAGCCTCCTCAGTTGTTGGCTTTGTGTTCTCTAATCAGAGTCTATTATTGATCGAACGTTACAGTAACACTGCACCTGCCAGTCAAACGGTGGGAATAGAAACCTTCTCTGACAAACTGGGTGGACAAGAGAAACCGTGGGAATGAGACGGCACTTGGTCGAAGTACTGAGGTAATTACAAACTTAAAGGAAGGGGTTCACCCTGTTAGCTCAAGTGTGTATGCCCAAACCTGACAAAATGAAGTGGAGTCTATTGTGTGGGACTCTCCACAGTGACTAGCAGAGAATGGAAACTATGGAAAATATCAGGAATGAGTGAAGTGTGAGTTAGAGGAAAACATAATCAGTAAGCTCTTTTAGTGCAAAGATGGGCTGTTAAAAAAAAAAAAGAAAAGAAAAAAGGTGAGTGAATGGATGAAGATTAAATTTCATCTTCACAGGCGAGTTTGCTGCCTGCGAGCGAAACAAATGGATGAAAAGAAGAGCCGCTCCTGCTCTCTTGCTGATGTTTGGACTGTCCCAGATCTTCTCGATGGCAGCTCTTTTCCCTGACTTCCTCTTATTTGCCGTAAGTCTCTTCCTGTTGCCATTTGATATCAACATTCAAAACAATTAAAGGAGTGCCAAAGGGCTGACATGAGCCGAGTCAGCAGACAAACGCAAGAGACTAACCGTCTTAGAAATATATAGACAGCTGAGTAGAAGGATGTTAGATGAGGGGGAAAGCAACAAAGTAAAATAGATAAATCATTTTTTGAAATGAAACTCTAAAGACATTTAAGCTGCTTAATAATTTGGCTGACTCTGCAGATGTGTATGTGCACATGTGTGCACGCTTATTCTGTCTGTTGATCTCCTATCTGGATGGGGCATGCAACTCTCTTCACAGCCAAAGCAGATTATGAGATTAAACTGTGTGCTTCTGGGAAATAATAATAAAAAGATATATGAATGAATATAGCAATGACAATGACTCTCGACAAAAACCATTGCTGCATTAAATATTTGTGCGGTGTGCACACGAGTACACAAATATTGTATAAATGAGTTGTGATCATACAGTCTCAGATACTGTGTGACAAGGACAGAGAATGACGGCTTATTTTCAGTTTGTAGAGATTTTACTGAGAGCAAGGAAATGAATAGCTAAATGGGGGAATTGACAATCGGCTCTGGACGGGAAGTAATCTGCAAACAATCACAAGGACACTGATGCTTTTCGTCTCTTGTCTTACAAAGTTACAGAAGACTGCTTCATAAGTACATCGCATAATCCTGTGAGATTAAATGGTTTTCACATAAAACTTGTGTTATACAGCAAAAATTAAAACGCTGCAGGGCCAGTGTTTTTCTTGCTTCTCGTGTTTCCATTGCAATTTTCCCAACCTCTGATTGGTTTTGTGTGTTCAGAAACAGGATCTTATAGCCTAAATTGAAAGAGGGACTGCTTTGTGATGTGCAACACATGGCAACAGATGTGTGAATATTCAAGAGGAGGGCAGTGCAATTTTTTAAAAATATATAACAGGACAGAGAGGTTGAATGGAAGATGTAAAGAGTGAATTGGGAAGAGCAGGAAGAGGAAAATGACAAAAGGATAAAATAAGACCGGAGAGGGTTATTGGAAAACGGGTACAGGAGACAGGAAAGGAAGGAACATAGGAAGAGAAATGGAGAGGAGTTTAGAGGCTCTCAAACATTTTGCACTCCCAGCACAGCAGATGCCACATTCTGTCTGGCACAGTGATCTGTGGGCCTGCACTATTTATACCCTTGCTGTGTCACTTCAGGGCTAACACAATACACGCACCGCACGCACACACTAAAAGTGTCAAAGTTTTGCAGCTCCCCTGCATGACTGAAATGGAGCAAGTTGGAGGGTCTATCTGCATGAAGTACAGATGGAAAACAACGTGAAAGCTCAGTGCACTCGCACCTGTACATGCCTTTTATGTAAGTGAACGAGTCTGATTTTACTTTGAAATTTATTCTCGTCTGCAGGCTAAACCACGAGACAAAGGGAATAGAGATCTTATCGTACTCTGACAAAGACTTTGGAGAACCTTAACCTTTTGAACCAGCCTGATTACTTGGATTGAGAGACAAAAGTTACATCCGCTTTCAACCTCGCAGGAGTTGTAAAACGTATAGAAAAAAAGCACAAGTGACTTAATGAAAGAGGTAAAACACTGAAACTGAGAGACAGTTATGAGAGGCATTTTGGACCTTAAATAATGCAACAATCATTATACTTAAATGTGCCAAGGCTTCATTTTCATCTCGGGTGGCTACACGCTTCTGGGTGGACGAAAAGTTAGATAATAGCGCAGCTTTAATTTCAAAAGCCGCCCGCTGAGGACAAATAGGGGTGTCTTTTCCTGTGATGTATGTGTAAACTCATCTGTGAAGCCATGTTGCATTGTTAAGAGGCGATGCTCCTGCAAGGTAAATGGCCTTTGTTTGTAATCAATCAGCCCAAATGTTACAGAGGCAAACCAGGGTTCATTACACATCCGCTCAGAGAGGCTACGCTACGCCACACATCCATCAACTTCACACACCGCAGGGCCCCGTGCACTGAAAGGCTAGCTGGTTGAGGATGGTGGGACAGCTCACGCGTAAATACAAACATGCTCACACCTTAATTTGTGACCTATAAGTTATGTGCAAAGTCACACAAACAAAAATAATTGGATGGAAAAGGCGGCTTTTATAGTGCAGGAATATTTTATGCAGGCGCCATATAAAAGCAATCTCCGTAGGGTCACCTTTGATGTTACGAAAGATAAAGGGCTAAATTATGTTTGTGTGAGAGCTGATGTATGAAAAACCTGCATTAAAGATAAAAACGCCACCTTATTTTGGCCATACAGGATATTACAAGGAAATGAAAAGCTCAGATAATTGTGTGCATGTCTGTGCTTAAACCAGTGATGGAGCACTCCTGCTGTGAGAGGTGCAGGGCTGTGCACATGTGTGCACCACATACGTGTTGGATAAAACAACAAAGCGTCCTTCTCTTTGAAGTGGACCTTGTTGCCCCTCACTCCGCACCCCCTCCACCTCCACCGTCCATCAGCAAGCCATAAATCTGGGCTCTGATCTGAGTCTCATGTGTCTCTGAAGTTGAGGAATGCCAGTGTGGGATTTGAGACCCGGTGAATTATGGGAACACCTGGGAGGGGTGAAGGGGACTGGGAGACAGAAGAAGGGGGGTTCAGTCCTGGTTATACCTATGAAGGGCAAGCTGACAGCAAGGCAGAACTATTAGTTCTGGTGAGCAACTATCTGAGGTTTAGGTAATAAGCTTATAAATTGTGAAATGAGCGTGAAAAACAAGCCAGCCTTTTTTTTTTTTTTTTTTGCACGCACATGCCCACATATGGTATGCTTACTGATTTTACTGTATGAACTGTGTAGAACGAGCAACCTGAGATGGAAACAGCAGGAAACTAAAGAATGGGAGAAAGATGGAGAGAGAGAGGAATGCATTTGAAAAGGCAAAGGGTTAGAAAAACAAAACAAGGCTGGGGTTGTAAGGCCTGGTAGGTGGAGTGCAGCTCGTGTGCAGCAAGTTCACATTCCTCATGGTTGCTTGATCAGTCAGACACTGGCCCGTCCTGTGTTTGTGTCAGCGGGCAGCAGTTTGTCTCAATCTGTTTACCAGGTGTGTTGTCCTAAGCTCTCATCCAGTTTCCTGCTACGAGTGGTTCACATACGCATAATAACTGCTCCTGATAACTGACCAGACTGAAAGCGCTCCCCTTCTGAAGACTGTTTTCACTTTTATGAAATGCCCAAAACGTTTGAAAATGGAAATCCCAGCATTCCTTAAAGAAATGCATATCGCATGCCGCCTTTCATATCAGAGTCTAAAATGTTGAGAAATTATGGAGGTGTGGCCATTTTAGTCAGACGTTTAATATAGGGTTAAGTGGTGGCCCAGATGTGTAAATGAACATTTGATAAAATGGAATTACACTAAGCCAAAGCGGAAGTGGCCAATGTGGAAGTGGCCAAAGCGGAAGTGGTAAAAAAGGAGAATTGCATCTGAAAAGACGGAATTACTTTAAGCCAAACCAAAAGTGGTGTTTTTTTGTTTTTTTTGTGTGTGTGTGTTTTTTTTACTTTATTAACAATGTATAACAGAACAACAGAACAATGCACAGTATTTTTTGTGTGCAAGATATAAATACAAATTCTCGTGAAGGGTGTGGGGTCTGTGCACCATTCGTTCAGTTGTTTTTTTTATTGAGAATCAAAAAAAAAAAAAAAATTGACATTGCATTTTTCATTTTTACGAGGGATTCAGAAAACACAACTCATCCATGCTTTTTGTATTTTTCACTTTGTCTTTTATCCAATCCACTTTATCAACCGTACCCCTGCAAATAAATAAATAAATAAATAAAAGTAAAAAAATACCACTTCCGGTTTGGCTTGATGTAATTCTGTTTTTTCAAATGTTGTTCATTTACACCTCAGGGCTACCGTAGTTATGCACAATCTCATGTGATCCTAGCATCAGACATTTTTGTGTATAAAGCTATGACCATCTTGAATTTGGTTGCCTCCAACTCTTAATGAGCTGGAGAAGCACCTTCAGTGTTTTTTTTATTTTCTTGAACGTTTCATTAAAATCTGTTCTGTGGTTTATGAGATGTTTTGCTAACAGACAGATAAAGTTGACTCCAATAGTTAATGACAACATTTTAAAGACAGCTCTTACATAATCAGCTATTGCTCAAATGATAATGACTCTCAGCTATGACCACACCAGATTTTGGCTCACTATGACCATATTTATCTTTCATAAATTTGCTTAGCTATGGTGCCCCTCTTGAATAGGATTGACTATTAAAGTTAATCAGTCATCAAAGTTTATTCAATATTTACCTACTGATCGTTTCAATAAATTTTTTTCGGTGGTTAATAAACATATTACATTACATTACATATTTTGTGGGTTGGGCAATATTCCATATTCAACAACTCATGTAGGTTGGATTGATGAAGAATCATTAGATTACAAGTTTTAAAACTTATGAACCCACCTGTAAATAATCATGTACAATATATTTGTATGTAATTATGTCCTACAAAAAGATTGAGCTAAATATTTTCATCTGTTTGATAAAAAAAAAAAAACAAGGTCAATGCAACAAGCACAGTTTACAATATACTGTACTGTAGAGTTGATTAAATAGTGCTATTAAGGAAATGCACTGACTGAGCCTTCTGTTTGACGCATCAAATGCCATTTTAGGATTAAATGCAAACTGTTCAATCCAGTTAAGTGCAGGACATTGGATTTATTCATTTATTCATTCGCTGATGAATTCACCTGATCAAAGAATACAGTTCCAGTGAATTTTCTCATGATAAACAGCTCAGTTCAAATTATAATTTTCATTGTGTTTGTGTGATGTCTATAATGTCAATATTAAGATGACATAATTATTTTGCTTGTTGTTACCTTCACATCAGCTAAACGTGAGTATGAAGAAAGTCGAAACACAAGTAAATAAATCACTTTGCTGCTGCGTCTGCACCCTTCTTGGGATAGCAGCTTTTCTGTTTTAGAACATCTCATCGCCCATCTTTGTACTTTTCAATTTCCTGATGAGAGGCTATAATTTTTTCTATTAAAATGGACTCATACACAGCAGCTGATCTGAATGATATATTCCAAACCCTGAGAGTCCAATAAATCCACCTATTTTCCCTTTGAAGGAATCAATGATATAGAATTAATGAGGTGGTTCTAAAAAAATCGAAGCAGTGGCGGAAAAACGAACAAAGTCGAAATGAAAGAAAATAGATATCCCCCCATGTGGTAGACAGTGCTGTATTACCAAGGGCATGGGACCCTAAGAAGATTCAGTTTCTCTTCCAGTGACATTGATTGCACTGAAAATGTCTTTGTAAGTAATTTGGATGAGCCCCCTGCCCCCCACATGCTCTTAAAATCAATGCCCACAGGACCCAACATTGGCAGGATTTACACAGACCAGATAAATGTCAAGAAACAGATTGGAAACAAGAGGGGTGGCATCAATGGAAAAGAGTCACAGCGATTAAAATGTAAGTAAGAACAGCAGCTTTGTTTTAGACCAGGGGTGGCCACACGCACTTTTTCAGCATGTGAGCCACTTTTTAAATGACCAAGTCAAAGTGATCCACTATAAGTCCCCATTTACATGAGCACAACCTCTGGAAACATTAGTGTTTTTTCAATGTTTATTGGGGGGTTATAAACAAAAAAAAAATGTGGGTTTACATGAAACCGCTGCAGTTTCCATGTCAGTCGGGTTGCCAGATAAGAAATTATGAACTGTGGCTTTAAAATGATAGTATTTTGACCTAAACTGTCATATGCGCTGAGCAAAGATATTCTAAGATGAGCTGTGTGTGTTGTGTTTGTTGAACATTTGCACAGAAAAGGAGGGGGTAAATAAGACATTTTACATTTATTTGGCACCCCTGAGGGCTCAGCTGCATTCATTGCACATGCAGCGTCTGCATGACAGTTAGTCTCAACTCGTGAATACACCAACGTCTCTTTGGACCGTGGATTTTATTAGTTTTGCTCCTACAACCAAACCCTGAAAATCTGCACTCTGAGACCTGGTTTAAGAGAATGAGGGCTGTGACTGACTGCCCTGTATGTCAGTCAAGTGACAAATTTCATAGTGAGGATGGATGATAGGATGACATCTATTTTTTAATGCCATGCGATGGACAGGCAGATTGCGAACGACGTATTGGACACCCCTGTTTTAGACGGATTGTTGCTGATTCACAAATGATAAAATAATCTGAATTTTTTTGCAACTGCACTTCCTCTTTTATCGAGAAGAAACCTTGCACTCTGATTTCAGTTCTCTTGCCAAAGCATGCATGCTATGCAAAATACAAGGTTAACACACACAAAGGTCTACCGCTTGAACTGTCTCTGGGCGCGGAAGGAGGTGAGCCACTACACCCCTTATTGTTTCCCCTTTGGTTAAGGTAATTTGAGGGTGTCATGAAGTGCTAGACACCAAGCCTCACCCTGCAGTCGTGTCAGAGTATAATTGCTGTTGCTGCTGGCGTGGGAGGCCAGGATGCATCTGTCTTGTTATGGGAAATGAGTCAGGTTACAGGTGTGACACGGAAAGCAGAGAGGGGGGTGGGGGTGCAAGAGACAGTATTTTAAAACTCTACTTAATATCCAGTGCAATGCATTACAGCATTCCTAGACATTTTTACAGCCAGTCCTTACAACGCCCTTAAGAACAATCATAAAATAAATTTAAAGACAGAGTTAGAACAGCTGTTGCGTTTTGTTGATGTTATATGTGATGATTGTAATGTTCTCAGGTAACCTGCGGCTGATTGGAAATCAGAACTCACATCAAATAGGATTGGAGGTGTTCAGCAACTAGATCCCCTTTAACAGCAGAAACGGTGACTAAATGTGTCTTGAAGACATTTCTGTGTTTTTATTTCATTGCTGTGGTTTTGTGTGAACAACCATTTATTAAAGCAGAGTGTAAACCTGGTGCTGGCGCTGTTGAAATAAATAAAAACAAATTAGATCGACATCGTTTTTTCATGCCATTACATATTTCAGACTCCTTGTTTTAAGGCCTTTGACTGCCACAGTTTTCCTGCTTCAACTGAATTATCGTTTCCTTTTTCATTTAGCTCTAAATTTGTCCACAGTGATTCAGAAGTACCGTATTCTCCAGCGTATAAGTCACAGTTTTTTGCATAGATTTGCCAGTCCTGCAACTTATACGCAGAAGCGACTTTTATAAGTTTTTTCAATATTCAAAAAACAATTTTTTGACTGACACTTTAAATGTTCATTCATACTGACATGAGCCTGAGTAAACATTACCATTTGCAGCCACTAGAGGTGCGAGACAACATTAAAGTGCATTTATAAAGGAAAAAGTTAAACTGAGACACACCTTTGCTATAATATCGAGCAAACAAATAATTGTTTTTAAGTGTTAATCTTGTTAATTTTTGAAGAACTGCTACAGCGAGTCCTCCCGTGTGCACTACCGCGGCTGTCAATCGATTTTTGGCATGACACCGGCCCACGTTTCCCAGGGGTCAGCGGTGACACATAATAAACGTGACTTATAATCCCAAGTGACTTATATGTTTTGTCTCTCTTCATGATGCTTTTTTCGACTGATGCGACTTGTATGCCAGAAAATACGGTATTTGTCTTTTCAATTAATCTGTGTAGTCATTGTTAGTACTGCTCAACAAACTGCAGGTGGTTGTATTTTAAATGTGATATGAATTTAACGTCAATAAACAACAACAGATGAAGGTTTTGCAAACAAAAGAATAGAATCCAGCTGTTCTGATACAGGTAAAATGAGCAAAAATAAAAAAGATTATGCAAAATGACTGTCAGATAAAACAGCTTCTATCAGGCAGCTATGTTACGATGGTGAGTCATATGTTTCACTTTCCTTTCATGCTTTCAGTTATAGTTGAGGCGTTTTTAATTATAAAGTGCATTGATGAGGTAATTAATGTATAAAAGCAGATCAGTCATTTGTCATTTACAATAATTAATGGTTCTAATGCGACTTTTACAATAACAACGAGCCATTTCTGTTCCTTTTTCCACTAAATAAAACTTGTCTGGAGCTACAACACTTTAATAAACATGGAAATAAAGTTTAAAACGTGGTGTAATGTAACTCATTACTAAGTTTAAAATAAATACTATATATAAAATATTTTGTTGCAATCTAAAATAAAGAACTAAAATAGCTTGTTTACATTTATTAGTAATTTTACATTTGCAATTATATAATTTAACCACTGATCTATGGAAGCCTTATTGTATGGAGGAGGATGAAAAAGTATGTATTTGCATTCCAGTAAATTATTTGAGTAAACATAAAATGTAGGACAGTTTGTGAATTTTTAATCACTGAATATCCTGATGCATGCTCAATAATCCAGGTAGAAAAATCCAAAAAAGTTCAATCTGGTCCTCTGGACATTCAAACAATTTTGAATGACAATTTTGAATGTCCAGAGGACCAGATTGAACTTTTTTGGATTTTAATCACTGACTTTTCTCTATCGACTAATACTTTCTTGTACGTAAACATTACTAGTTTTTGTTATGAAGCCTTTGCCTCGATTCTCATTGTTCTTAGAATGACTTGCCAAAGTTTTACAGACTGCCTGATTTCAGTGACTTTTATCAGACTTAAACATCTGCAATACTGAACTTTGTTAATCTTTTTCTCCTCAACAACTTGTTGTAAAAATGTCCATCCATCCATCCATCCATCCATCTATCCTTCCATCCATCATCTTCCTTTTTGGGTCATGGGGTTCACTTGTGCCCATATCGAGCAGTTACTGTGCAAGAGGCGGGGTAAACCCTGGCAGGTCGCAAATCTATCACAGTGGGTAAATATGTCAAAACATTTATTTATTTATTTATTTATTTATTAGTGGATTTAAGATAAGGAGTAAACCACGTGGTTGTAATAATTATGAATGAAGAGGTAACCTGACCACCAAACTATTGGTTGGTATCCAACAATGTTCAGTCAGGTCATCTGGACAGTATCTTTTTTTTAATTTATTTATTTTTATTCCGAGACGTTTCATTTTTCATCCAAAGGACTTCTTCAATCTGAGGAGTCACCAAACAAACTGAGTCCCACAAGCAGCATGTGCCCAGAGTGGAAAAAAAACAAACAGTTTGCTGGCGATAAGATGGCCTCCGGGGCACGCCCTCTCCCCCGTCAACTCCTCTGAGGCAGTCATAGCCAAAGTGGTTCAAAACACCAAAGTTCATGCCCAATAATCCAGGTGAAAATCCAACAATCTGGACAGTTTCTTTTTATTTATTTTTTTGCTGAGGCATTTTGTCCTTCATCCAAGGGACTCATTTTGTTTGGTGGCTCCTCAGACTGAAGAAGTCCTTTGGATGAAGGATGAAATGTCTCAGTAAAAAATAAATACATAAATAAATAAAGTATCCAGATGACCTGAGTGAACATTGTTGGATTCTTACCTGGATTATTGAGCATGACCGTTGGTACTGGTTGGTATGTTTGTTCTTGCCTTTCTGTTCCAGAAATTGTTCATATATTGTAGAAAACTAGACAACAAAGCTGTTGTGAATCTTTGTTCCTATTGTGGTTCAAACATAAAGAGTTATTTCCACTTTATTTTTAGTCAAAGCTACAAAAAGAGGCACTGCAGAGGAACCAAAGAGCTGCATGTGGCCTCAGGTTGCAGACCCATGTTCTAATGGATTCATTCAGACTCTAAGAGCCACATGGTTCATGCATCACATTTGCTATTCATGCAAGAATAGACAGTAAATCAAGGGGGGTATAATACTACAGAAGGTAATGCATTTCAAACACGCATCACATCTAACTCTAGCCTGATATGCCTTTGCTGTTCTTCTGTGTGGGAAAGTGTGGAGGTGGAATGAAAGTGGGAAAAGATCTGGCGCAGATACACCTCTGAACCAGCAAAGGATGTAGTCACAGATCTGAGTTGGTGGGTATGTGTGAAGTGACATGCAGCTCACTGCTCTGATCAAGGACTCTGCTTGACACTTTTCTGATTGCACGATAACAACTTTGTGTGCGCACATCAACATGGTGAAGAATCACTCCTTCTTTGCAAAGTGTGACTACTGTAAAAGGAACAGTTTTTTTATTTCACAGAGATTTTTTTTTTTTTCTTGCCAAAAAGCACAAAAGGCAAGAAAGTCGTCAAGCTGCATGTGAAATGGGAAGCTGCAGCTTGACTGAAAACTCTGTCAGTATAAAATACAGTGAGGTAACAGGTTTTGGTCACAACAAGTCCTTTTGTTCTAACTTATATGTAAGTCTCACAATGCTGTTCATTAGTAAAAGCAAGTGGCAGGAGCTGAGTGCAGAAAAAACAACAATCCTATAATTAGAGCGGAAGCTTTATCAAAGCACTGCATTTATCTGTTCTTTAATGCGCAGTTAGTTTATGCTTTGTTTTAAATGCCATCTAAATATTACTAGGTCTGGCTGAGAGTAAAGTATTACTGAGAAGTACCAGTTTGCTCCATCAAACATGAAATTGATCAGTTGTCACAAAAAGAGTGGTGCATGAGCCTTTTATTGAACACGTTCACCATCAGCACAGTGACCCACTTATGAAACCATAGTGATCAGAAACACCACAGAGTTTAAATTTAGTCTCTATATGCTTTACAATACTCTTACATATTCTACTTTATTTATAAAGTATATCACATTTTAGCAGTGCACAAAAATCTGGAACCACTCTTGCTTTTTCCTTCAACCACACTTTAGTCATTTTTAAAAGCCATCTTGGGCTATGGATCAACAGGCTTTCCTCTGTTTTTTTTTTTCCATTCAGGAAGTGGCTGCTTATATTTTCCACCCATTATTAGGCCAGTCAAGAACTTTTTTTTTTTTTTTTTTAAGAAAAATATGCTTTTATTTGTTAAGCTGCTTTAAATCTGAACTAAACCATGATTGCATAAAAATATAACCTCTTCAAATGTTGAACCAGTGGTGCGTCTAAATTAATGTTTTTAAAGTCGATCTTAAGTCACCTGTTAAAATCAAATGGGATCTTTTTTTTAAACTTGTTCAGCTGAATCTTTGGAAAATGCAAATGTCTTTTTCATATTGATTGAAAAAGTACAACTTCGCATAAATGTGATTCCCAAAGACTTATAAACCTGTAAACTAACGTACTTAATGGATCAGAGAAAATAATCCATCAATACCTCACATTCTGTTTTTTTATATTTACATTTCCTTTTCTGATCTTTAAACGTACATTTTACTGTTTGTTAATCACTTTTAGGCCTTGCAGTTTTTCTTTTGTCATCGACAAAATGTAAGGAAATACTTCAGTAAATATATATTTTCTTACTTATCAATAATTTGGGATACATGTACTCACTTCTAGCTAAGATGAATGGTAAATGGACTGTACTTATGTAGCACCTTTCTATCTTATCAAGATACTCAAAGTGCTTTACACTAAAATCTGTGCCTTCATTTATCCATTCATAAAGCATTCTACTAGATCTATACAAAGAATAATCAGTGCTTTATCACATTAGGACACACATTAGAGGCAATGAGGGGTTCAATGTCTTGCCCAGGGACACTGGTATCTGACTGTTGGTGGAATCGAACCCTCAACTCTTGCATTGGAGTACAACTGCTCTAACCACTCAGCCACAGCTGCCCCATGGGTTAGATTTATACTCAATGAAAACACTCTTGTGTGTCTAAAAAAGAAATCTGGATCAGATTAAACTTTTTTAGATTTTTCTACCTGGATTATTGAGCATGCATCAGGACTCTTGTGTGTCTATTAAAATGTAGGCTTTTTAGTGTTGAATAGATACAAATAACACATGTGAATATATTGTGTCTTTATGACAAACCTCTCATTTAAAGAAAGCCGGTGATAGCAAACTAGCTAAAACACTGTTCAAACGAGAGAATGCTATTTTTCCCCTTTCCAAATTCAACATGATTACTCTATAACGTTGAATATAAAATAAATGTTTTCCCATTATAAATTCTTTACTTTAAAATAGCTTTCTTTGCTAAGTCTCTCATGGCATTTTTATTTTTTATTTTTTTGAGTTAGATGTCATTTTGATGTTAAGTGATCCACATGTCTTAATGGCTTCATGGAACGAAGACTGTTTCAGTAGAAATATTTTACTGCAGAAACTGAAATAATAAATAATAAAAGAACTTCATTATGTAAAACCTAAAAATACTATTACTCATTACTATAAAAAAAAGGCTTTTTTGGATCAGAATAAAAAACTTTTC
>NC_056507.1:17179878-17183382 GCF_014905685.2 Nematolebias whitei | reverse complement strand
TATATATATATATATATATATATATATATATATAAACTGTAACCGTATATAACCCCAATCTTCCCCTCAGCTGGAGCAACAGCTACAAGGAAACCACAAATGCCCCTGAGGAATGGACAACTGGTTCCACCTCTTTCCCAACTAGGCATCATCAGCTTCCACCTACTGGGCAACCAGGTATGTCTCAGATGGCCCAGCCACCTTTCTCCCAGTGTCCCCCTCCATTACAAAGCCAACAGCAAAATCTGTCTCAACTTACTCGCTGGGTACCTCCGCGAAACCGGGCCGATGGATTTGGAGATGCCAGTGGGAATGGTCCAGGCCAGTCGCCTCCCACTTCTTCAGTTGTAGGAGTGGTGGGGTACCCTCTGAGCCTCATCCTGTTCTAGAGAAGTTACGCATGTTTATCAATTACAACCCCAAGGATTTTTGACTGGAACCTTAAGCAGGGCAGGGTGTTTATCATCAAGAGTTACTCCGAGGATGACATCCATTGGTCTATCCAGCACAACATTTGGTGCAGCATGAAACATGGCAACTAAAGGCTTGATGCGACCTACCGTTCGTTGCGTGGCAAAGGGTCGCTGTATCTTCTGTTCAGTGTCAATGGTAGCGGCCACTTCTGTGGTGTAGCAGAGATGTGCGCACGTCAGCTGGCGTGTGGCCACAGGACAAGTGGAAGGGTTAGCTGTAGCTTGGTGGTCAGTGTTGCCGTCTTGTAATCTTGAAGTTGCATGTTCAAGCCCAGGTTGTGTCAGGAAGGGCATCCGGCATAAAACAACTGTCAAATCTTGTGAGTTTGCTCGCTGTGGTGACCCCTGAAGACAGGAGTATCTGAAATAAACTCATTACCATATATACACACTTTTTTGATGGAAAAAGATACATAAGCCGTAATAATGCAATTTTGGCCCTTCACTTTTTGTACGGCTTAAAAATAAATTTATTGGGAGATGTGTTACTTAGTGTGTTGGAATGCAGGTCTTTCTCCACAATTTAAGATAAGCTAATTTTCTCGTCTACTTCTCTAGATGGGATGATTATTTTAACTAAGAGCACCCCTCATCCGTCACTGACGTGTTTTTTAAAAGCTTTCCCTCCTACCAATAAAATGTTCCATTAGCCTAAGTATCATTCTTTAATACAACCTACAAACTTCTCAGAAATAGTGAACAAATTACCCCAGCCAGCGTTTAAATCCATTTATGTACACAGCTGGGACTCTTTTTCCTGGCCTAGGGTAGTGTGTGTATGCATGCGTGTGTGTCCATGGAGATGATCCTCCCTCAGTCTGTCTGGAATGTTTGCAATGTGCACAAAAGAAGAAGACGATCAGCTTGAGTACCTGGGGTCTGTGCTCAGGCCTGCATGGGGCCCCGAGCTGCATGACTGTCTGAGCCTCTAATTCAAACTTTTCTTACAAATGAGCACATCTGGAAGGAAACTGCAAAACATTGACATTTATAAAGTAAAGGCACAGCTTTTTTTTGTCAGACAGTGCATAATAATCCACCAGCACTGGTGCCACAAGTTGCAGCACGCTTGATAAAACTGTGCACGCAGATCTGTTGTCATTGGGTGGAACAGGAAGGCTGAAGAAAACCAGGCATGAATGTGAGCAGTTTTCGGGTGACTCATCAACCTCTTGGATTGCTCCACATTAGTGTGATTATCACAGGACACTCTTGTGCAGAGGAATCTACAAAAAAGCTAATTAGGAAAGTGACATTTTTATTCTCAGTTTAAGTAATAAATGACGTTGACAGTGATGAGGAATGGTGAGTTGCAGATGAAATACGGATAAGCAGAAGTGCACGACTAAGGAAAGGAATAAGAGGTTGGGAGTCTGGTTTAGACATGCAGACCTCAGTTTGGCATTGTTTTTAATCCCTGGCGTCTGCAGCTCGTCATAAATCTGCACGGTGCATAAACAGACGTGCTGCGAGCACCGAGCCCAGCTGCAAGTGCAGCCTTTGGAAACCCCCTGAGACACAAATGCTCATATAGAAGCCCCACACCCAGCTCATTAACATGACCTGCTTTTTGCCTTCGCCAGTCAGTGCACATATTGATCCCTCAGCCATTTTTACAATTGAGGCGCAAAGTGTGACAAAACTAAACGTTTGGTTTCACCTCTGTTGTGGCAAAAGCACAAATCCCAAGGTGCTGTTCAAGGGTCTATTTAAACAAGAGGCACTTATTCACTATAGAAATAGGATGTGATGTTATTTGACCACATGAAAAAGACTGTAAAGGGAACCATATGACATAAAGAATAGCAAAAAGCTGGAAATAATTAGGCCCTCAAAAAGTTTTCTTCTTGGAATGCTGGAAATTTTAGAAATAGAACTGAGCCTGGAGCCATTGATGAACAGATGCTTCTAAGAGTCAGATTGAAGAATGATGTGGTGAGGTGAATACGGTATACTTTCTGAGTATAAGGCGCACCAGTCAAAAAAGCTTCATGAAGAGGATAAAAACTAAAATAAGTCGCTTCAGCACATAAGTCGAATTTATTATGCATTTATTTAATAGTCAAAACAGCTTCATTTCACCTGGGGGGGCGGGGGCAACATCCATCCATCTATTTATCTATCCATCTATCATCTATCCATTTATCACAGCTGGAGCCATTAGCTCTCCAGCGTTCCTCCGCCTGCACCAGCTGAGTGAAGCGAGCACACATGGGAGAACTCGCAGTTCTTCGAAATTTAAAGCGTCAGTCAACAATTATGTTATGAATATGGAAAAAAACAGCATATAAGTTGCTTTGGCGGATAAATTGCAGGACTGACAAATCTATGCAAAAAAATGGCAACTTATACACCGGAAAATACGGTACCTTCAAAGCAAAATACGTAGCCATTAGTGGTGTAACGGTACACGTGGGTGTATTGAACCGTTTCGGTACAGCATGTATGGTTCGGCCCACGTGCATTCTGTTTTGGTTATTTTTTCACTCATTAAATTTTATTAATGAGAGATTATGTGCAGCAGAACTAAATTTCCTAAGCATGTTTCAGCATGGAACTATTATCTTGCAGCACGCATAGCACTAGCAGCCTAGCAGGCAACGAACAAGCCATCTCGTTGTGTTCTCCTGTTTGGGAACATTATGGCTTTCTTGTTTAACCTCCTAGGACCTGGCATCCACGTATGTGGGCAACCTGGCATCCACATATGTGAACAACCTGGCATCCACATATGTGGGCAACCTGGCATCCACATATGTGGGCAACCTGGCATCCACATATGTGGACAACCAGACATCCACGTATGTGGGCAACCTGGCATCCACATATATGGACAACCTGGCATCCACGTAAGTGGGCAACCTGGCATCCACGTATGTGGGCAACCTGGCATCCACGTATGTGGACAACCTGGCATCCACGTATGGACAACCTGACAACCACGTATGTGGACAACATGACATCCACATATATGGACAACCTGACATCCCCATATGCAAGTGTTTGGGTCTTAGGAGTTTAAAGACAAGTG
>NC_056507.1:17170610-17179868 GCF_014905685.2 Nematolebias whitei | reverse complement strand
CATCCCCATATGCAAGTGTTTGGGTCTTAGGAGTTTAAAGACAAGTGCAAATCCAAAGCTGTGTGTTGATGTTGTTTCACAGAGATTGGATCTGCAGCAGCCAACACGTCTAACTTGTTAACGCACTTGAAATGACATCATTCAAATGTGAATGTAGTTTGGTTCAAAGACTAATAACAGCAGCATTTAAACAACCTTTATCAGGTAATTCAGATTGGTCCAAAGCAATAACACAAGATGTAGGAGTTTTTAAAGCTGTGGATCTACCTGTACATCTGTATTCTGTTGTTGATGCACCGGCTTTAAGCATAAAGTTCTTGAGCCCTGCAGCCTACGACATCCCATCACGTCAACACTTCAGCCAAAAAGTTGTAGCAGCACTTTATGAAAAAGCTAAAACTGATATTGTCAACAAGGCCGACCCCAGATTTAAAACCCTGCCACATCGATGATGAGCGAGAGAGAATATTCAACCACCTCATATGATGGCCGTGCAAGAAGAGATATTGTATTATTGTGATCCAATTAACTTTTTAATTTAAAATTATAATCTTATGAACTCTTTTTTTATCTCTGTTGTGTGCAATCTGAGGATAACAGCAGCTGAGTCTTCTTCATCCACCAGATCACCTCCAGCTAAGAAGTCTGTAATGACTGAACTCGTTTACTTGGCATATTTTCAAAACAAACATTCTGCAAGTCTTTATTTTGGCCTTTTTTGTACCGAAAATTAACCGAACTGAGCCCTCCTCAAAACCGAACCAAACCGAAATGTGATTTTAGCGTACCATTACACCCCTAGTAGCCAGGAAGACTTTTACTCCTCAGCCAGTGAAAAACTGCAGGGTTCTGCTCTGACAGCAATAAATCTGGAGGTAACTCCTTATCAGATTGTGCGTCACCGGGACCGTTCTTGCATCTTAGCTCCAAAGAATAAAAAAAAAATAAAAAAAGCCGCCCACTATTAGAAGCCATTTTTAGTGTGTGACAAGTTTTTTTGCAACGTGAAAGGGGGACAAGCTATAATATAGTTGGAGAACAGTGAAACTCTTGCCAAATCACGTCAAAAAATGTCACTTGTCTCCTTTAGTTCATCCGTGTGTGTGAGATTATAAAGAGGATTAGAGAGATTGGTGTTGTAGCCTGCCTGTGGCTGACAGTGGAGCTTTTGACAAACAGCACCATGATATTTCTTCAGCACAATGCGAGTCCTGTACTGGCAAATCAAGAGGCTGTGGAGCCTTTAACCCCCCCAGACTCCTTCAAAAACTTCAGACGAACTGTTTTTGATGTCTTCCGATAAAAGCGTTTAAGAAGAGTCTACGCAGACAGAAGGCAAGTTCAACTATTGTGTATATTTTTTTTAAAAAGAGAGAAGTCAAGATTCTGGAATGTTACAAGATGAATTAAATTTAGCATTAAAACTTGTTGCCAGATAATATTTACAACATATTTTACCACATGGACAGCAGATTTGACACACCTGTGACTTTAAGGCTGACTGACAGGAGTGCAGGTGCTAGCTGTTGCAATGTGTGCAAATTAGTGTCTATATAAAGCCATCTAGATCTGAACAGAAACACCAAACTCAAGGTTCATCTTAGGTTAAGGCTTAGATGTAACTGGTTTTGAACACAGAAAAAAAAATAAAAAAATCCAAACACATAAAGGGCTGTGTTACACCTCACAATTAGATCTGTTGTGAACTCTTTAGCATAATTAGATTAATCATATATGCATGATGCTTACATCACCACAAAGCCTCCAGATTTTGCTTCTTTTCAGAAAGGCAACACATTCTATTCACAGGAGGTAGCTTAGTTGGCTGTTCGGGACAGTTTTGTGTAAGAAGCATCGATTATGCGCAGCTGTGCCCATCACATCCACCTGCGCGCGCATGCGTCCTCACTGCTGGCTGTATTTCCCTTTGCAATGCAAAATGTGTTTGTGCAAGCGATCGATTCTGTCCTGAAGGAGCGCCGCGTGCTCGTCTGAGAGAAACCCTAACTCCTGCGCCAAGGGCTCGCTGTCCGTGTAGAGCCGCAGCAGCCTGCGCTCGGAGTCTCTGCGCGCGTGCAGCTCCGCCACGCGCTGCGCCGTCCTCCTCCTGAACAGGCACACGGAGCTCAGCACCGAGCTGTGGTACCGCTCCCACATGTCCAGCACCCGGAAGCCGTGCACGAGCCCGGCCTCGTTGTCTATGAACACAAGGTCACCGCGGGGTGTCCTCAGCAGGTTGTTCGTGTCCCGCTCCATGACGCGCGAGTCCCACTGCAGGCTGAACAAGTTGCTCACGAGCCTGTCGAAGTTCGCCGTCAGGTAGTCGAACAGGATCAGGTCGCTCCACTGCGCGAGCTCCACGAGCTCCGCCGCGCTCCTGTTCCCGAGCCCGTCCAGCGCAGGATGCAGCCCGCTGCTCTCCTGCCTGAGCGGCGCGGGCGTCACGACCCCGGTCAGGTTCGAGACCCACTCGGTGAGGGAAACCACGGCCCCGTCGCTCCACTGCAGCCCGCTGACGCGCGCCCTCACCGCCGCCCACTGCGCACTGTCCCCGTGGAGCTGGGACAGCGCGAGCGGAGGCACATTCGTGATGCCCAGCAAACTGCTGAGGTAATATGTCAAAGTTTCCCCTTGCACCTGGTCCGCGTTGATCCCATAGCGCACGCACGCTTTAGTCCCGTCGGCAAACGTGGCCATCTGATTGGACCTCCTGCCGCATCCAGGCTCCAGCTTCACCACGCGCGATGTCCTCGCCTTCCGCCTCCAGCTCCGCGCCTGCTCCTCCGTGAACCCCACAGGGAGGAGATCTTCCAACCAGTCGCTCCAGAACACGCCGCTGTCCACGGGGGAGCCGAACCTGACCGGCCCCTCCCGCTGCTCTGACCTCTTCTTGTCCCCTTTCACGTGATAATCCCGAGTCCCGGCGGGGGCAGCAGGCTGGCTGAGGTTGTCGGCTTTAAATCTGCCCCCCAGGAAGTGTCTTTGTGCGGCCGGAACGGCAAGCAGAGCTCTGAAAGTTTTCGCGGACAGGTCCTCTGAGAGACCTTGGTGGAAGGAGCCTCCGCCCGGTCCCGACAACCTCCGCTTGTGTCGCTCCAAACGGCTCTCCAGCGCGCGCCACACAGAGAACACACTGAGCAGCGCGCACATCAGCAGCAAAGCGAACAAGTTGGCTGAAAGAGTCCTCATGGTGGGTTTAACCCCCTTCAGGGAGCAGGTTTTAATCAAACATGGAGAGAAGCTGCTTTCTTCAGCCCGCAGCTGAAGCCTCGACGCACGGCTGCGCGCGGCTGGACAGATCACAGGGAGAGGAGGCGCTCCGGTTCTGCGTGGCGCTCATGTCCCGTCCGGCCCGGATGCGTTTCAAAACGGAACAATTCAGACGGATGAGACCGTCGCAGGGGCTCCCCGCTTCTCATCTCCCTCCCTCCGTTGACTGGGTTTGATTTGTGCTGGTGTCGGCTCGCGGAGAGACGCTAGGCGGTGAGGCACGTGACTCCTGCCGGAGGAGGTGGGCGGGTCGTGGGGAGGAGGGCTCAGAGAGGAGCGGAGCAAGTGCACCGCACCGCGTTGTACGCGTGCGTTTGTGATGAGGCCAAAGGATTGGGAGGTATTTAAACACGCACCCTCCATTATGATGATTAATGTGTGGAGCAGATGCAGCTTGGTTTGGATTTAATCTCAGTTTTAGTAAATTAAAGTCCCCTGCATCCAAATGTCCACTGGAATCAAACGTATTCAATCATTTTAGATAAGAACAAAAAACTAATCCTCTTCACTGTTGTGATTATGCATAAAAATATTTTTGTGTTTAGTGATGCCATATTTTTGTTGGCTGTTTATTTTTTATTTTTTTTCTCTGCAGTTCAACCCACTAAACTTAAAAAAAGTCTGGACCACCAGCATCCCAACACAGAAAACTCATTCTGAACATGCAGCACAACAAGAACAGTGACCCAAATGGAGGCCAGCAGGCCAGATCTGGCCCGCAGGGGGTGGGTGAGGAACAGGGACTTTAATTATAGTAGACTCAGACCAGAACCAGAGGTTCAAGCTGGACGGGGATCAGCTACTGGTTCCAGTACAAGTGATCCCTGCAGTAACTAAACAACAATCGTCAAATTTCTTCATGAGAAGTTTGCTTTGACCCTTGACGAAGGGAGCAGCCAAAAGGAAAACGACTAATAAAACCCTCAATCTATTATTTTGCACAGTCCAGAAATCACATTTATAATTTGTTTCTGATCCATGTGCACATTTGTATTCAATATCTTCAGTTTCCCTCTAAATAATCTAAAGGGTAAGTTTCACCTAATCACTGTAGCTCTCTAACACATTCCAACAACCTCAGCAGATGTGTAATTTCACTCATAAACAGGCTATTTGACAAAATGCTCCATTTTAGTAATTCAGCATAGTCACTACCTCGGTCTACACTGCCTGGCCCCCAAAAAAGTCGCCACCAAAGAGAAGGTATTTCGTTGAACGGCCTTTAGCTTTGATTATGGCATGCATTCTCTGTGGCATTGTTTCGATAAGCTTCTGCAACGTCACAAGATCTATTTCCATCCAGTGTTGCATTAATTTTTCACCAAGATCCTGCATTGATGACTAGACACTAGGCATGATGGGTGCATCACTTCACCTGCCTCTGTTCTTACCCTGATGCACCCATCACTCTGGAACAGGGTAAATCTGGACTCATCAGACCACATGACCTTCTTCCATTGCTCCAGAGTCCAATCTTTATGCTCCCTAGCAAATTGAAGCCTATTTTTCCAGTTAGCCTCACTGATGAGTGGCTTTCTTACGGCTACACAGCTGTTCAGTCCCAATTCCTTGAGTTCCCTTCACATTGTTCATGTGGAAATGTTCTTACTTTCACTATTAAACACAGCCCTGAGTGCTATTGTTGTTTTTCTTCTATTTGATTTCACCAAACGTTTAAGTGATCGCCGATCACGATCATTCAGGATTTTTTACAGCCACATTTCTTCCTCGAAGACGATGGGTCCCCACTATCCTTCCAGTTTTTAATAACGTTGGACAGTTCTTAACTCAATTTTAGTAGTTTCTGCAATCTCCTTAGATGTTTTCTGTGCTTGATGCATGCCAGTGATTTGACCCTTCTCAAACAGACTGACGTCTTGTTCACGACCACGCCATGTGTCTTTCAACGTGGTTGTTTAAGAAATGAGAAGCAACTCGTTGCACCAGTTGGGGTTAAATAACTTGTTGCCAGCTGAAAGATGCATGCGTAATTATCTAATTGGAGGCTCGTACCTATTTGCTTAGTTAAATCCAGGTGTCACTTTTATTTTTATTTTTTGGCCAGGCAGTGGATGTTGCCTTTATGTGCTGTGAATATTTTTGATAACATCTAAAAAGAATCGAGTGTCACCCTTTTACAAACTCAATAAACCAAATGTAACATGCAAACTCTTTCATTCCCCTCTCCACCCTCCACAGAATTATTTCTTAATAACATCCTCCCTTATATTCCTCTCGTGTTTTCACACTCTGCAACTTGAACTCCAGTTTCCTATACCAATTTGTTTGGGTCATGTTTGTAGCAACATGCGAGCACACTAAATTACCCGAGTCAAACAGACAGCCAGCAGACAAGAATGCACGATTAGGCCCAATAAATTACAGGTCTGCTAATGTGTGCTTTAAGCACTTTGAGTCTAAAATGACTTATCTCCGTGCAGAGTTTAACGAGATTCTGTAGCTTGAAGAATTCTGAGCTGCACAGAAAGCAGTCCAGCTATGGCTTTTCTTTTATAATTTAGACTGTTGGAAGAGATGTGGGAAAACCTTGCATCAGCAGACAGGTTAACGAATGTTGATGTCATATTGTTAATGGAGCTTTTATTCTCTCAGCTCCTCCCATTTGAATGGGTTCATTTTTATTTTATTTATTTCAGTTACTGTCTGCAGATTGTTCTCCTCAAGCTGTGTTTTATTCTGCACTGCAGATTGACAGGAATGACAGCACTGAGAGAACAAAAAAAAAATCAGTCCCCGTTGTGCATGAGTAGAGAGGCGTGTACAAGCACTCGTATCACAAGATGTTTAGTGTTGTTGTGGACGGCTGGGCATGGTTTGGTAACCTGTAAAAAAGAGAAAGTCTCTGTGGAGATGAGAGTTTTTCATGCTGCAATTTGTTAGCAGAGTGCAGCATAAACTTCATATAGCCTAAACATAAAACACTGGAGAAACAAATGCAACTAGAGAAACTGCATTTCCTGCAAAAATGCAGTGTGAATGCTTATTGCAGAAGAAATAGCTGAAAAACAGCTGAAATTACCTAAAAACATGGTGAAATGTAGCTGAAATGAAAGAACAGGCCTACATTAGCAGAAGAAAGCAGAAAGAGCACAGATTTACTGAATTTGGTTTAAATAAGCAGAAATGAGCACCAAAATTAGGAAAAAAAAAAAAAAGCTGAAAAGCAGCTTAAAAAGCAGAGAGAAGCTTAAATTACCAGAGGTGGAGAAAACACATTTTTGCTGAATTAGGCTGAAACATTTTGAACGGTGTGCAAAACATGGAGAATTAGCTAAAATAACAAAAAAAAAAAAGCTAAAACAGCTAAATAGTGGCTGAAATAACGGAAACTAGCAGAATTTGGCTGAAAGGAGCATGACAAGCTGAACTTAGCAGAAATATGTTAATTAGGCTGAAGGTATCAGAAAAGTGAACAAATCTTGAATTTATCAGAAAACAGCTGCAAGCTTCAAAATGCTAAAAAGTTAGCTAAAAGGGTAGAACAAGCAAAATTAATTAGCAGAAGAAAGCAGAAAGAATATATGTTTGCCCAATTAGGCCGAAAGAAGCAGAAATTTGCATAAATAAGGGTAAATTATTTGTAAAAAGCTGAAATTTGCACACACACACAAAAAAAAAAACCCTGCTGAAAAGTAGCTAAAAAAGGCAGAAAGAAGCTTAAATTACCAGAAAGAAGTGGAGAGAGCACATTTTTACTGAATTATTCAGAATTTTTTAATGAGTGCAAATCATGTGGAATTAGCTGAAAAAGCTAAAAATGTGCTTAATAACAGATAAATAGTAGCTGAAATAGCAGAAAAAGCTGAAACTTGCAGAAATAAGCTGAAAGGAGCATAGCGAGCTGACATTGGCAGAACAAAGTTAGAAGAAACACAAAAAGGTTTAAGTTAGCAGCAGAAAGAAGCTGAAAGGAGCACAAAACAGGTGAAAAAAATGGCTGAAAGTAGCTGAAAATAGCTGAAAGTAGCTGAAAAATGTTTACATTTGCAGAAGGAAGCTGAAAGAATCGAAACCAAAACAAAATGTGAAAAGGATGTAAAATGAGGTTGTCATTTTCTACAAGAAAAAATGGCAGAAAAGGCTAAATATTTCAAAAAGCTAAAGTTAAACCAATGCCAAAAGTCATAGCACCCTTCTCCTGAAATAGCTGAATGTTTTGATATATGATTTGCTGAAATAGCTTGAAAACTGCAGGACAAGAATTACTCCGAAAAATGTACGGAAGAAAAATAGATCACAATAGTGTGAATGCTTCACAAACATTCACAGGATAAATAGTTTTGAGTGAGTTTGCCTAAAAGGTTATTGCAAATTGTAAAATAAAACAAAAAATATTTTTTATCCTGAATTGTATCAAATGGTGCAGTTTGAAAAATAAAGTACTCCAATAGTTTTCTAGCTATATTATAAGGCAATTCTGAAATTAGGGCACACACTCAAAGTAAACAAAGCACGTGGATGAGTTTGCTTGAAGTTTTAGTCAAATGAGTGACATGCATTAAGACAGACATATGTTATGCAGGTGAACAAACATGGGGGATCACATTAGAATCAAGAAGACATTTAGGTTAAAATATGAGTGAATCTGCTGCTAAATATCCAAAAAAAAAAAAAAAAAAAGGGAAGACAATGCTCAAAAATAAATCAAGCAGAAAGGTAAAGTGCCATATTTTATTATCAAGTTTATTTTTTTTACCATTCTACTTGAGAATTGTTTTAGTTTCTAACATAAACAACATTAGTATGGTGTCAATACTTGACTTTCCATTATAATTAAGGTAAAACTTGAAAAGTCTAGACATGGATTTTAAATATAGCTTGAAGACATTCTTGAAATTCTGTTTAAACGTGTGTTGCTTTTTAGGAGTGTTGAGTCTGGCTTGGTATGGCTTTAGGTTTCCCTTTCCTTAAGCACAAGTGTGAGCATGTTCACATATCAAACCTATCTGTTTCCTGACTTGTGTTATCTGCAGGTCAGCCAACCCCAGCACTGCCACACTCCCTCCTGCTGCATTCCTCTCTCAGCAGCCCCCAAGAGAGCCATAACATTGGAAAAGCTTCTCTCCAGCAGGCTCGGCTGTCCGCGGTCAAGCGCCGCAGTGACACAAGAGAGTTCAGATCGTCTGTCACTCTGTCTGCAGCGACACCGTACACCCATCACTGGCTGTCTGGCAACACCACAGCTGTGATACAATCTCGTCTTCTCTGTGTGGTTCCCGTCTGCCGGTGCAGATGGACACAGGGAGGGGCCGCAGACACAAAAGGTTGGAGACAGAAGGGGAGAAAGTGCAGTGGGCTTATGTCACCTCATAGTCTAAGGTTAGTTCATGCAGTGTAATAACTCACAGGTCCCTCGACACGTTGCAGTTTCCTGGACTGAATAATGAATGTGCAGCGCTTCCATTAGTGTTGAAAGCTACAATCATTTCGCAGGCCTTGATGACTTCTCATGCTCTGGGATTCAGCAACGGGTGTGAGAGATCCATGGGGATCCATGTGTCTCCTGCTTTTTGTTTGCATTCAATATATTTGTATGTGACAGTGAGTCGAGTATATATAAAAAAGTGACATTATTAGACGCCAAAGGGGATATCACAGTTTGATTTTGTATTCTCATGGTGTTTTCATGCTTAATGAAGCACCTACACTGAAATGAGGAACTGGGATCTCAAAGGAATGTTTCAGGTTTTTCAAGTGGGGCTCATTTATTTTATTTATTTAGCCTGTATTTCAACAGAAGCATCCCGTTGAGATAACATACCTCATCTACCAGGAAGTAGTTCTCAAGAAAGCTGTAAAAGAAAAAATAATGTACATGTATATCACAACACACTGAGAAATCAGTAATCAATCAATCAATCAATCAATCAGTCAATCAATCAATCATCCAACCCACCTACCTACCTACCTACCTACCTACCTATCTATCTATCTATCTATCTATCTATCTATCTATCTATCTATCTA
>NC_056507.1:17155939-17160610 GCF_014905685.2 Nematolebias whitei | reverse complement strand
TATCTATCTATCTATCTATCTATCTATCTATCTATCTATCTATCTATATTTTCTGATGATATCCTGTCCTGTGTAATTGTACTTTATATTGTAATGATAACATTTTCTGATGATATCCAGTGTACTTGTACTTTAAATTGTAATGGTAACATTTTCTGATGATATCCTGTGTACTTGTACTTTAAATTGTAATGATAACATTTTCTGATGATATCCCGTGTACTGGTACTTTATATTGTAATGATAACAAAGTTATCATTACAATATAAAGTACAAAGTTATCATTGGACACAGCCGAAGAAGATTCCTCCTCAGTCTGTTTTTCGTGCAATGGCTGCAGAGCAACAAACCTTCCCATGAAACTAAATCCAGAATTAATACAACTATAAATACGTGCGGCAGATCAAGTGTTGCGAGGGTGGAGTTTGACATCCACACCCGACATCCTGACAACCAGCACAATCACCATGATCCACCCCCACCCACAAGTTTTTTCTTTCCATGTTATGTCTCATCAAGTGCTTTTGTTTTCTAAAACGGTGAAATCCTACGGTCAAAAGTTCCATTGCACATTTAAAACACCACCTTTTTTTTTCTGAGATGTTGAGTCATTGGTGGGGAGCACGTAAAGTGATGTAGAAACTCTTTCAATGGCTGAGTTGGGGAGGAGCAGGGATATCTGGGAAATGTATGATCAAATCTTAGGTTCTACTAACAAGCCAGAGTGGATGTATTCTGCCTTAAAGTAGCTTAGTGGTTTCAACTGTGGTTTTTATTATTGACTTAACTTTGACCAATCTTTTATACCCTTATTTTTCTTTCCCTTGCCTTCCTCACATCTTCCAAACCAAATTGTTTCCACCACAGAAGCACAACCTCCACTAGACTGAATGACAGGAAGGGGATACAGACATACAAAACAAAAAAAAAACATGTTCTAAACAGTAACTCTGTTTCCATGACACACCCAAACAAACTCTTAGCGTGAGACAGTTGTCTGCTGCACTGTCCTTGTGGCTGGATTTTAGAGAAACTCACACAACAGGAGGTGTTTTATGGAAACAAAGATGCAGAGAAGAACATAAGTAGAGGAGGTTATTCAAGATGTTGAGTTTCATATTTGAAATTTCATGATCCTCTATTGGTGGCTGAATATATGAATGCTTGCAGCATACCTCTTTCCTTGCCCCTCTGATGTTTCCGTTATGCAAGAGATTTTTTGGGGTTCCTGTTAGGTAGCTACTGCCACCCACCTGGGCCTGAGCTCTTACTCCCCATTCAGCCATTTAAATGTCAGACTTTGTTGCTATGCTTAAATGTCAGAGCTGGAATTTACGATAATTTATGAACCTAAATGAAAAGGAAACAATTTATGAGCCCAACACCCATTTAAACTGCATCGTAAGACTATTCTGAAACAAATACCAATTTCAAAAACTGAAAGTCTGACCTTGTGGAATCAAATTTAGACTCTAGTTTTCAGTGGAATATACCTTTTCTAGTATATTAAAAAAGTTTGATATATTAATAATTTTATTTTTTACCCTCAGGTAAAAGTAGTGAAGAAAATTTTATGCTGGAAGTTATGTAAGTATGTATTCACACAGATGCACGCAGCCTAAAACACACTAGCTGAAAAAGTACATTTGCATGTACTGCAACCAGTTTACAGTTTTAACCTTTAAATATTCACCAAAAGGGCACAAGTCAAAGCCAAAGCTCATAATACCATCTGATGGACACACCATCTTGGTTCAAACATTTACATCTTTATTGAGCAGTTAAAAAAACGAGGGAACGGGTAATGCTGTTTTCTAAAATTTGCCATTACTGGCTTTCCTATTAAAATAAATTCTGGACCATTAAAGCTTTGCCAGCCCGTGTTGTGACTCAGAGGGGGGGAACATCACATCAAAGTACCTGATGACACGTGTTCAGACATCATACATAAAACTGTGGGTTAATACAGAGGTGACTAACAGAGCTTGATAGAACATTTCTGGAAGAGTTATAGAAACATAATGAGTATTATAAGGGTGTGGAGCTGAGTAGTTCCTGTGCATATACCCAGATTTGTGGACCGTATGTCAATAATCCTATGTGTAGGTTCCCTTGGCGGTACTATGAAGATCTTAATGTTAATGATGTTCATCGTTGTTGTGACCATTTACTGTGCAATTAGTAAACAGAACAAGACGTGAAATCCAAGTCAACCAATCAAATCAGTCGTAGCTGTGGACTTTCTCTGGACAACGATGCAGGACAGCTTTATTCAAAGTAACGGTTTGATGCAGTTGAGTTGAATTAGGAGTAATGCCAAATCAAAGAATGAATGGGATAATTTAAATCAGTGTTTTTCAAAATGGGGGCCGTAGACACCTGGGTGCCACTAGGTGGCACTAGGGGGCCTCAAAAAAGTGGAGAGAAGAAGAAGAAGAAAAAGCAATAATAAAGTATATATATTTTTTAATTAAATGTTTTAAATTTTAAATTACTGTAATAAAATTGAATTTATTTTTCAATGATTATTTTAAAATATATTTATAATAATATGTTGAAATACTTATCACCATGCTCATCATTCTGATTGGCTGCCAGTCAAACGTGTCAAGCTGCTTTTCTCTTCATGCTAGCATATCAAGAACAAAATGAAGAAGTTTCTAAAAAGACCAAAGGAACCGACCAGCAGTCCTGCTGTGGTGGAAACTGCTGCAAATAAAACAATCAAACAAAGAACTCATGGCCAGCTCAAATTCAAAGGTATGAGGAAGCATACATCAAGCATGGCTTTACAGTCATACAGAAAAATGGCCATGATTGCCTGAAATGTGTCCTCTGTCTGGAGACCCTCGCAAACAAGTGTTTAAAACCTTCGAAACTTCAGCGCCACTTGAGTGGGAATATAATACAGTGTTTAAAACATGTTAGTTAATAACATTTTTATGCTCAGCAGCTGTAATAATTAATTGAATATAGTGAATAAAAGTTAAAACATTCTCTTAAACTTTATGTTTATTTACATATTTTGAAGTATTGTTCATGGGTTTGCGATGGGGGCCTCGGTCAGAAGCTAATGCTGTTTGGGGGGCCAAGGAAAAGTTTGGGAACCCCTGATTTAGAGCATGAATTTAAAGCCAATGTGAGGACACAAATCAATGATGGACGTGTGTAGAAAGACTGCCTAAATATAACATGCACTTCAATTAAAATGCTTTAAAGCATGTGGGACGAGGAGCAGTAGCATCAATATACTAGTGTGTCTCATTTAATTCAGCATTGCATGCCTATGGGCACATTTGAAACTTTACAAAACTAATTCATTTGGTTTCCCATTTGAACTGGGGCAGTGATGATATTTAACCATATACTTGTATGCTGCATTCTTCTGTGAAAGCAGAGGGAAAACTAATCTTTTATTTCATCCTGTGCCATTCCATACAGTGTAAACATCACCAGCGCTAACATACAGGTATCTTATTCTTTTTTTTCCAACCTCCTTTTCATATAGGAAGTGACAGATTGTGCAAAAGGGCAGACATTATTCTGGTTCTTAAGTATAAAATATCTTGCATAAACTCAGTAAAGTTAACCTCAGAGGAGCTCGTGAAAAACAACATTTTAAAGCCGGGGCATTCTTTAGACCTCAGCCATAAATGAGAGAATATTTGGCATCCAGTTTAAAGGGTCATGCCCCATTAAGCTACTAAAACTGTGCCTTGTCATGGCACAGTGCTCCTGGCACAGTTGTTTTTGGCTTTGCTCAAAGTATTGCTGCAAACATTTGTCTGACTTGTGAAGTGGACCACCCCGTTTCCATCCATCACATCCTCCACTGTGGTGTGGCCTGTTAAGGTTTGAGGGTGAGGAAGTGTGTGACGTTTATCTTGTGACCTCTGTGTTGATGTTGTTCTTCAGCTGCTCCCTTCTGCAGGGGCCGTGACAGCAAGCGAACTCGCACAAAAAGATTTGGCATTAGTTTTACTCTGGATGCCCTTACAGACATAACCTGGACTTGAACTATCAGCCTCAGGAATATGAGACTGTGGCACAGACTGCCAAGATAGCACGGCCCCCCACCTTGTGACCACTGTGTTAACGATTAAAGATTAAGTCAAGAAAAAATAAATGCAAAAGGTAAAGTATCATGGCTCTATAGTTACACCTTCATCAGTGTGACCTTTTAAAAACTGTGAGAAATGCAACAGAAACAGGTTGTCATTCGATTAGACATTATTTTAATGTCTAGGAGCAGCTGTGGATAAGTGGTTAGAGCAGTTGTCCTCCAATGTAAAAGACGGGGGTTCGATTCCACCAGCAGTGTCCCTGGGCAAGACACTAAACCCCCCATTGCCTCCAATGTGTGTCCCATCGGTGTATGAATGTGATAAAGCTCTGATTAATCTTTGTAAAAGTATAGTAGAGTGCTGTATGAATGGGTAAATGAGGGCACAGATTGTGTTGTAAAGCACTTTGAGTATCTTGATAAGACAGAAAGGCGATATATAAGTACCGTTCATTTACCATTTACCATTGAAACACTTGCTTTTGAAAACCCCTTCTTAAAATGAGTCAAGTAACAACAACATCAGCAACAACGAACATGGTTTTCCTCTCAAAACAAAAACATCCATCCATCCATCCATCCATCCATCCATCCATCCATCCATCCAT
>NC_056507.1:17136207-17155929 GCF_014905685.2 Nematolebias whitei | reverse complement strand
CATCCATCCATCCATCCATCCATCCATCCATCCATCCATCCATCCATTTTCTTCCGCTTATCTGGGGTTGGGTCGCTGGGGTAGCAGCCTAAGTAGGGAGGCCCAGACTTCCCTCGCCCCAGCCACTTGGGCCAGCTCCTCCAGGGGAATCCCAAGGCGTTCCCAGTCAAGCTGAGAAACATAGTCCCTCCAGCATGTCCTGGGTCTTTCTCTGGGTCTCCTCCCATTGGGATGTGTCCAGAACACCTCACCAGGGAGGCGTCCAGGAGGCATCCTAACCAGATGCCCGAGCCACATCCATTGGCTACTCTCGATGTGGAGAAGCAACAGTTCTACTCTGAGTCTCTCCCAGATGACTGAGCTTCTCACCCTATCTCTAAAGGAGATCCCAGACACTCTGCAGGGAAACTCATTTAGGCCGCTTGTATCCGCGATATCGTTCTTTCGGTCACAAACCAAAGCTCATGATCATAGATAAGGGTAGGAACGTAGATCTACCAGTAAATCGAGAGCTTCGCCTTTTGACTCAGCTCTCTCTTCACTACGACAGATCGGTACAGCGCACACTTCACTGCAGACGCCACACCTATCCGCCTATCAATGTCTTTCTCCATTTTTCCATCATTCGTGAACAAGACCCCGAGATTCTTAAACTCCTCCACTCCACAAAATAAAAACAATCCCTTGCAAATAATTTTTTTCATTCATATACTTGGTAGTACATTAAATAAAATTTTGCTGGGGTTGGTGAAGCTTTCCATAATGAAGTTCAGGATGCATGATGTAATGGTACCTACTTTACTGACTGTTTAGGCAACCAACACTTAGTTTGGTCCGAACAGACTCCTTCACAGCTTCCAAGCTGCTTTCCATGGTACAGTGAAGTCACCACCCTTCAATAGGACATGTCTCAGTTGAACCAAGACAATTACAATTAAAATTATTTTTGGTTTAGCTCAACTAATAAAGGGTTCGTTTTCTAAGGTTTCGAACCAAATAGGCAGAAAATGTCTATTTAAAAAAAAACAACATAAAAAACAGCACTTTAATATCAGGATGTAAGTGACAATTTATAATGTTTTCATTGTAGACTGACCAGGAAACAGCTGCTGTCACCGTCTGCATTAACTTCATGAGTTTCTCATAATAAACTATTTAGCATCTGGACAAACAGTTCAGAGGAGGTGAGAGGAGGGTGAAAAGAGCAGTGACACAGAGAATATTTCCTTTTCCCTACGTGCCCCTCATTTTTCTTTTATCCTGCTGAGGTTCTTCTCTCCAGCCAGCTGTCTTTTATTTTGTTTAATGTTCATAAACCCTCCTGGTTTGACTCATTCTTTTCCACCTCTTCTCCTAAACATACGCAGACTAAAGCCCTGCGTTGGTCTAAAAAAAACGTGCTGTTTTCGAAAAACTTCTAAGGACGTTTGATTTTTCTGCCCTGAGCTGTTTGATCTGTTTTCACTGTTAACTTCTGCGTACAATTCAAAGTCCCAGTGGGCTGAAAAACAACAAATCTGATAATTCTCCTTCTTCAGCCAGATGAAATAAAACACACCCAAGAGGTATGAAATCACAACCAGTGAAAACAAACTAACGAGAGCAAAAATATTTTGGTTCATAGGCACAAGTTAGATGATAATATCAAATACATTCATCTCTTTTCTGCGGTGCCGTAACAGAAGAGGTTGGAATACTGCATAAAAATATTAACGTGTTACGTAAATCAGCGGTTCTCAAACCGTGGTCCCCAGACTTCTAAGGGTCCACAAGCCGGTGTTTGCGGGTCCGTAAAAAAAAAAGAAAAGAAGATCTCAGGGAACCCAGATTGTTACGAGACCCGGAACGAGACAAGACTTCATAAGGTAAAAATTTAACAGTGTTTATTATATACAAGTGAAGATATCTACAAGTGGTCCTCTGGAACCCCTGGGGAGAAACAATAAGGTCAGGTGGGTTTGGAGTTAAGGGTTGAATCTTGCAGTTGTTATTTTTGATTTTTCTTACAGCTTGAATGTTTTTGGTGAAGAACTGAGGTGAATCCAAACTGAGTCCAGAGAAGGATGAGTTGGCACGGCAGGCAAGTGGTTGGAGGGCAAGCCACGGGGAAGAGGAACAGAACCAAGGCAGACCAGGACTGGAAGGGATCCGAAGGAGGCAGGAGGACTGTAGACATAGAAAACTAGATAAGTAACTCTCTTTGTGTATCAAGCAACATGCCGGAGGCATAAATACCACAGGGAAGTAGAATGCTCCAGCGAAGAGTAGCACTCGGCTGCAGCCTTAAGTAGTAGAGGACCTCATCAGGGAGATGGCCGACAGCTGGTGGCAATTAGTGGCCATCTTGGAGAGAGGAGATGCAGACGGTGGTACTCTTACAATAAATTAGGGATGCACCGATCCACATTTTTTTTACTTCCTATCCGATCCCGATACCTAAATCTGGAAATAGGCCGATATCTATACTGTTCCGATATCATCATCATTATTGTTTTCATATGAGGTTGTAATAATCTCGTCTCTATAGGCAAGTACAGTTTGTACAAATATATGCATGCATGTCCAAAAAAGGAACTTGAGGTAAGTTTTATTAATGTTGTATAAGTTAGAATTAAATCCTGCTAACACAAAACATGTTTTTTATTTCGAGCTTTAAAGTCAGTGTCAGAGTCAGAGAGTTTTATTGTCAAACACACCACATGTGGTACATGTGGTGGAATGAGATTTTGCATACAGGGTCCCAGTTACATCCAACAATAAAATGTAAATGAAAAACAGCAATACAATATAAGATATGAACTAAGAAAAACATCAACTAAATATACACTAAGCACTAATAGCATAAAAACAACACGTCAAAGTGGATATTAAAGTGGATGTTAAATGGATTAAATGGCTTCAAACATCTGGTAAGTTCATGGCAAAAACCAACACAGACATGCTCCTGTTTTTAGTATTTTACATCGCTTTATAATGTAGCTGTTTTTGTTTCTTTTTCTTTTTTTTAAATATAATTTTCTTTTATTTTTCAATTCATATGTTTTTTTATGATTGTCTACTGCTGTACTGATAAACACCTCCTGGAGGGTAAACCTAAACTATGTCTTGGCTGCAAGTATTCAATCAAGCTGCGAAGCAAACAATCTGATTTCAGTTAGCCGCGCTCAGTCTGCTCCTCCTCGAGATGGGCAGACTGAGCGTGGCTGACCAAAATCAGACTGCCTGCTTCAGACTGAACAAGAGGAACACACCGCTGAAGCCACAGAGCTCGAACGTCCAACGTTCCGTTTACCGCGGTGCCTGGCTAAACAATCCTTGTGCTCTTTAATGCAGTGCTTTTTCAAATGTTTATTAAGTTTGATGTATTGTAGGTCGCGACCGAGCTTCCTCCTCTCGGTACAGCGGCTCTGCAGACATTACACGTTGCTGTCCTGCGGTGTTTAAATACTTCCACACAGCGGACATGTTATGATGAAAAATTGGTTAGCTGTTAGCAACAGTGCTGCTCTCAGTCCACATGTATTTAGCTGGCTGCAAACTATGACATGGATTTCCTGAATGTGAGACGGGTATTATTACTCTGTGTTTCATGAAACACACCTCCGTTCAGGAAATCCATTCTATAGTTTGAAGCCAATTTGCAAAGCAGCCAGCAGGGAATCACATGTGGAAACGCTTCATCAGATACAGACATGCATCATGGATTGGAAATCTTTGCAGGTTTGATTGGAAATCTCCGATACGTAAATTATGCTGGCATCAGAGGCCGATACCAGATCGGATCGGCCCAATCTCTACAATAATTGAATAAATAAAAAATAATTATTACTTTTTTTTACAAGCACATAGATGTTTAACAACCCATTAAAATACATAAAAATACAGCTAATCACATCTACTTTATTCAACATTTTCTGGGGGAGGACCCCCCACTCCCGCGCTATTTGCACTTGGGCATCGATCCATTTACAAATGAAGTCCGGTTACTTGGTCTGACTACTGCTGTTATGATTCTGTTCAGTTTTATGTTAAGACTTTTCTGTAATAATATGAAGAAGTTTCAATACATTTATGTTCATTAGGTGAATAGGTAAAGTTTTAAAGTGGTGTTTGATACTGTTAAATTTCTCAAAACTGTAATTTTTGGAAGTGGAAATTAAAAAAAATAGTTAATTAAGTGTACGTTGAATGAAATGAAATGCCCTATGTTTAAAAGTATAAAAAAAACGTATTAACACTATTAAAGAACAGGTCTTAAGTATTTATATTACACAAATATTTCCATTACATTAACGAGACAAACTGAAGAAATTTTTTTAATAAACATGAGGGTTATGAGGGGGTCCCTGAAACTTTTTCTCCCCTGTAAGAGGTCCCTGAACTCAAAAGGTTTGATCCCTGCTGTAAATCATTTCTTCTTAATTCAAAGATGAGCTCAGTTTGAATGTGATGGACACTGCAGAATAACAAAAAGAAAAGGTTGCATCATGTATGTTTGAACGTTCAGCAGCCAAGCACGGAGCTCGTCTGATTAACTTCACATGTGTTTAGGTAATCACGTAATTATTCACTGGCAAGAGGGCATTAAATGTATATAAAGACCACTCCAGATGGGCTGAGCTGTGCAGTGAATGTCTCTGAAGTCCTGATGGAGGTGCATGCAGCACTCTCATGGCACCAATAACACTAACTGATGCAGGAGTCACCTTTGAGATAATGTCTTTTTCATTTAAGGACGTCAATGTGCTCCTTTCTGTTTAAAGCTCACACAGTTGAGGACTTTAATATACTGTGACATACTTTGGATAAAATACCACATCAAGTTTAACAGCTCATTTAGCAGCTCTTTTTTCTGTCCTGACTTCACGACTCTTTTAACTGCAGTATTTTTTTTTTGACTTTGTTTTTTGCTGATGGAGTGAGTTTGAGTCTACTCCACCTCTTTTTTCAGTGGGCGTACTTTATTTGAGATCTGTCCAGAGTCTTTGAGCCAATCCACAAATTTAACTTGGGACAAAAATCACACTTAATAACACTTGAAGCACATAATTACCTAATGAGAAGGAGGCCATAACCTTTAGAGGCTATAAAGAAAAAAAGATCCTAATAAGGGTTTCTCCTCTGGCTGTAATGGTGAAATGCTGTCACTAGTGACGGTGCATGTAGCAACACATGGGGAATTAGAATTTTTAGGTGTCTGGGGAATAAAGATTAGAGAAGTTTAAGCAGATGTTTCCAGTCAAGACACATCAAGAGAAATTAATATCATTGCTGATGAGAATTTGTTCTTTCTGAAAGACTAAAAGCAAAACGATATACTTTTGATTTTTGACTGTTTTTTGTTTTCAGTGAATGTAGTTTAAAGTTAAAGCATGAGTCAGGATGATGCGTACCGTGCAAACATTGAGCCTCAAGTTATTCTCATACTTTTTAGCTCAACTAAAACTTTAAACAACACACTTTGTGGCATTTAATTAACTGATTTTCGCCACAACACATCTCTTTTTTAACGTCAGTCCATAATCTGTCTGCAACAGAAAATAAGGTTTTGAGTAGAGGGATTTTATGTTTTTGTTGTACTGGCAAACAATGATTTCTGATGTGAAAACTTTTAAAGCATTTACTGCTAGTCAAACTGAAATATGACAAAGGAGGCACAACCTGTTTAAAATACTCTGTTAAGGAACTATACATAAACATATACATATATATAAATATATATATATATATATATATATAAAAAAAAAAAATATATATATATATATGTATATATGTATATATGTATATATGTATACATGGTGAAGGCTGCACAGAAGTCTGTTAGTTAGCCTCCTCACCATCACGTACATCTACACCTCCAGATGCAGGACGAAGGCCACCTGCATCATGAAAGACCCCACTCACCCAGCACACACACTTTTTGCACCGCTCCCCTCAGGAAGGAGGTTAAGGAGCATTAAGTGTAGAACCACTAGACTGAGGAACAGCTTCTACCTTGAGGCTGTTAGACCCATGAATCTCTAACCAGAATAATCACTGTGAAAAATCACATCATGCTGCTGATTTGTTTCATGTTGCTGCTGATTTGTTTCATACTGTTGTGTTTGTTTGTACTCACCTGCTCACACAGACTCGTGTTCGTGCTGTTGTTCAGTGTATTGTTTTTATACAACTAGTGCTCAGTGTGTTTTTAGGTAACGTTTTTTTCTTAGTTCAGATCTTAGATCTTATTACTGTTTTTTCTTTTACATCTTATACTTTTCATGTGGCCTTTGAACATTTTTTCTCTTAGTGAATATAAACACTTTATATGTTGTAAAATTAAAATTGGGGATAAGCAGCAGTTTTTTTTTTTTCATTTCATGTTTTTACACACTTTCCAGTCTGTAACAGTCTCTTGTAGCTCCATTTTTCTAAAAGCTTTCTCACATGAGTGATTTTTTTTCAAGTCAAGAGTTTTATTCAACTAATCTCTCATTAATTACTCAACTTAAAGTTATTGTCAAACTCTAGCTGCTTTGTAAGACTGAACCCAGCTGCTGTGTTTGCACTTGTGTGAACTTGAACAACACTGACCTCAGGATGTTTTAGTCATGAACACATGAGTTTTGAAGGAGACTTAAACTCTATCTCCACATAATTGATCCTGACTGTGGCGGGTAGAGTGTGGAACATGGACTGGCTGTTATACACTTCCCCTCAGTCTGTGTGTGATAGAGATTCTGATGAGTTAAGCATAACACACTGGTGCTCGCTTGTCATTCACCAGCAGTGACGTCACTGTTCAAGCAGAGTGAGGGGAGTTTTTGGGTGACCACTGCGAGTGGAACTCCTTGTGAGGCTGGGCTGTAACTTGAATCCAAGGAGCAGCAAGAGAGAGGGAGAAACTGAAAGACACTGAGCAAGAAAGAGACATGGGAGGAGGGGGAGGGAAGCAATGGAAAGGGAGAGAGAATGTAATGTCAGCTGAGATCAGAAAGTAAACAGAGGTCCAGACTGCAGCATGCTGTCTGTGGGACGGGGACCACAGCTGGGGCAAACCCATGGGGGTACCCGTGCAACCCCATGGAACAGCACCTTTATCTCAGGGAAGGAGGGCTGGCTCCTCTCACTCTCCCTCTTTATTTTTATCTCTTTGCCCTTGGGTGCAGCCTGGCCCTACGGTAAGAGCTCCGTATAGTGATTTTACTTTTCACTGCACTTGTTTGTTGTCCTCCTCGTGTCCTTGTGTTTCCACGCAGCTTCTTGGCTCTTTGTTCTCAAGAAGCCGGCATCAGCATTCCTCCTGTCCGCTCCTCCTTTCTGTCGTTTTAAAGAGCAGCGACTTGTGGCAAAGCTTGTAAAAGAAGAATCAAGGACACAAAGAGATGCACAGATTCTTTTGTAGCTGTGAGAACAAATGGAACAAGACCAGGCTTGGGCATGCTTTTTCTTAACAAGAGGTGAAGATTGATTGTTCTGTAATAGTTTGAAGTAATAATATAGGTGTCTTATAGGTGAAACTGTTTCAGTTCAGAAATAATCAACAATAAAATAAAAGCTGGATGATGTCATGCATTCTTCGAGGTGAGTTGAGGCACTTGGAGTCCTAATGAGGCTCTTGAGTCTTGGCACACTTTCCCTATTGTCTAGTAGCCCCTCTGTAAATGCCTCAGTGCGTTGTTAGATAGAGTTCCTGTTTACCATGAACATCTGAACCGCTGCAAGACACAAGTCATAAGTGAGACATTTACTCTGGCAAACACAAAACATCCAACGCAACTTCTGCCCTCTGTCTGATTCCAGTCTGGATGCTTGTTACGCAGTGAAATAATACCTTAAATTTGTAATAGCTGTGACTGTGGTAAAGCGAGCTGTGCAGCTTGGCTCAGCTGCAGAGTTTCCTCTGGCAGATTCAACCCCTTATGTTGTCAGCTGAGTCACTCACTGCTTGTTTTGTTTCATAATCAGCTGATGATGGGACGTCTGTTGCGCAACACGAAACATGTTCCTTTTTAAAAACAAAACACATGCTCTTAAATTCTATCGTTGTAGATTATTTATACACGTGTACCGTCTTGTTTGTGTCCCAGTGAGCTCCAACTGGTGTCTCTCTCCTGCTCTCCGACTCCTGTTGTCCTGCTCTTCTCCCACGTTAACTTTCTGGTTTGTTTAGCTAAAGCCTACCTTTTATACATTCTGGGTACATAACAGAAAAGATAGACTTAAAAACAGATGTAGGAAATTCATATTATGGAAAAGAGATAACATTTTCACAAAGAGACAAAAAATGATGTCAGACCCAAGATTTAAAGCTAAATGCTGACAACAAATCTCAGATTATTTAGCTTACATCCATTCCATCACATCATTTAGACCAAGGATGTAACAGAGTGATGAGGTATTTAATAGATTTTGTGGTTTTCAGCGCAAAGAAACTTGTTTAGTCTACTCAATGACCCACTGGATCAGGGTTTGGGGATCAGAATACCTCCAGACACACAATGACCACAGGACACCCTTGGGTTTTTCCCTTTTCCATGATGGCTAAATGTCTGACCTCAAAATACCAGACAGCTGTTGTGGGCAACAAGCAAAAGAAACTGTACACTCACATACATTGCATACCCCATGCCTCCACTCGCAGCTGCTGTAAAAAGTTATTTTTCCATAATAAACCAGTGGGAAAAAAGTCATCAGGAAAGAATTTAGTTAGTTATGAATTTACGTGGCATTTTTTACCAGGAAACTCCTTTGACGTGATTTATCACCTAATAACGTTAGAGTTTAGGACTTGGGGGAAAGATTGTGAAAAGCTGAAAGGAAAAAGGATGCTGTGTGTATTTGTGGATGCAATCATTTAAATAAATTATGCTTTACACACTTGGACCTAAGGCTAATGATGTTTGATACTTTCATTTCTTGGTTAGCTCTACACGTTGTAGCCAATTTGCAGAGCCGAGAGCAAAGCCTAAAAATAAAAGGGGAACAATTTCATGGTCCTGTCAACAGGTAACTGAAACCACTTACCAGCACTTCTAAAGCTAATCAGCGTGTTATGTCTGGTTTAATGCGATCAGTGCGCTCCAACAGCTGTGTGGAACCATGGCTGTAGTTAAAGCCACATCATTTCCAAGGCTTTTCTTTGACCCAGATGGAAAATGTCATTAGGTCAAGGGTAAACGTGGTTGAGAATTCCCACTGGCTTAACGTAAGACAACTTAAGTGTTATTTATGTGGGTCACCAGTGGTGAAAAAATGTCCCAATAATAAAGGTGCATTTTAGTTTTGCCATTTATCTTTTCACCTTGTTTTTTTTCCCCCACATATTTTTTTCCTGCTTAAACTTTTAGAAGCAATAGCACATCAGCGCCAAAGATGCAGTTCTAGAAAAAGGGTGTGGTATGAAGATTGAACAAATATTTGTAAAAAAAATATACCAAAATATCCCATTATGTTTTGCTTTATATATATATATATATATATATATATAAACCTTAACTCATTATTTCAAAGTTTGTTAGAGATTATAATGCCAAAACAATTTCAGGTATATTTTTAGACAAATAGTTATATGCACACACTTCTATACTTGTTTCAACCTTGCACTAGTGCTGTAAAAATTTACATGAAATGGTTACACTTCAGTATGTTGTTATCTGCAGGTGTTGAATCGAGACCCCCCCCCCCCACAGATGAAATTTAGAAGTTGGTGATCTTAAAGACTAGTTAAAAACATGAGAAGTTCAAAAAACAGGAAGCAAGCCAAAAAGATAAACAAATAGGACATTACTTTCAGTAAATGCTTATCCAAGAAAGAAGATAGTAACCAAGGCAAAATAAATAAATAAAGATGCATTCCAGCATGTGTTCAGCTGTGGGAGAGCAACCACAGAATTGTGCTCTATAAAACATGGCAGCCTGTTCAGAAGAGAGCCGAGGTCAGTAAACTGAATCCCGTCATAAACACTGAAGACACCGCTGCCTGCGATGATTTACTACCTCGAGTAAGAGCATTAAGAACATTGTTGATGGAAATTTAGAAGCTAATCAGCCATAAATTCACTAATATTAGATTATCTGAACCGAGGAAGAAGATATAAAACATGAAAAGTAAAAAAAAAACAAAAAACATCTCTTTAAGTTAGTGAGTCTTCTTACAAGATTTCACTCCTGCATCAAAGGATAAAAGCTGTGATGCACATAATGACATTACCAGGCCTGCTCTCTGAGCGTTTAACACTTTCAGGTTCGTGTCCAGTAAATCCATCTTCATGGTTTCTGTGGCCCATGTGTGCTCATCCAAGAAGATCAGAACCTGCACCGTTTTGGGAAGGCCCAATGATGTCAACGTCTACTAAATCACGATGTAGCTGGTGTCCCATCTTATAGAAGAATTATCGCAATCAAGCAGTGAAGTTATATATATTAAGTAAGACACACACACAATATATGCTATTTTGAGTTCATTCATTCAGGGTTTTCTGTTTAGCTTGATCCATTCTGTGACTTTATTACTTTAGTTGTGTTGGGACCAAAACAAGTTTCTAACTTCATATTTGATGCACTTTAAATCAGATCAGGTTTGACTCAATATAAAACAACTTAGGTCAAAACTCTCAGCAGCTTTGTTACATAATGTCCTCTTCAGATTGGAAATTTCTTTGGCTTGTTTGTGTGTTTGTGTGTGTGTGTGTGCTTGTCATTATGGAAAGTCCAACATTAAAGAAAATAAATACGAGGCTAATGTGTCATAGCAGAAATATATTAACCTCCATGTCTCTGCAGTTTCTTCTGTCTTTTTCATTATATTTCATGTTTTTATGCTTTTATTCATGTTGCTGTAATATCTTGTTATTAATATTTGATTCTGTGATCTTTTTTGATAAGCACTTTGATAACAGTTACTGTTTTAAATGTGCTATCTAAATAAATGTGACTTGACTTGACTTTTATATTAGGATGCTTGTCCTGACAAATCAAATATCTGAAGACAAATTAAATAGCTGATACCATTCGATACCACGAAAATAAACCAAATTTTCTGACCAGACTATTGTAAATCCATGCAGCATAAATTATTCTCCACAAGCATTCTTTCTGCTTTTTTTCCTCTTGCAGTTTTCAGTTTATTCAGCAGCTTTGATTAGATTTAGGCACTTCACATGTTAAAGCATAAGAAAGAACAACAATTTGTCTTGGATAATAGTCTTTTATACCATTAATCATGCTTGTTTACAAATTATGCTTATGCATTCACAAAGCTGTATTTCTATAAAAATCAGTGTGCCATTCATTCATTTCTGTCATCTTTTGAATTAAGAGTGCCTTTTTGAATCATTTTGTGGAGCTAATTTGTCTCAAGTATGTTGAAGAAAAAAGCCATTTGATGAGGATTTTGGAGAGACATGTTGTGGCAGACAGGTGGAATATCGTAGGCAACAGGATCAAATATGAGGAGACATTTATCCAACATGATGAAGTAAAATGAGTTTAGATCTTTGTCCTTGCATGTACTGTGTGTTTGTATGTGATGAGTTGGGTGTGCTCTCATAATCCATCTTTTTGCACTATATCTTCCTGTCTGAGTGCTCTTCCCTCTGAACATGCAGGCCATGCCCAGATGTTTGTGGTTTTCACATTTGGTCAAAAGAAATCCACACAAATTAATTTATGAACACAAACTGTATGCTTCTCGTTATTTGTTGAGGATATTACACACACACAAAAAAGAAAAAACATGCAAGATCAACTTTGTTTTGAAAATAAAGTTTATGAGCTGTAAGTTTACATAAATTCAGACCACAAGAGACTTTTATTGGCGGTCAGTGTGACGGAATGAGAATTGTAGTAAGGACTTGTGTATTTAAACCCAGTAGTCTGAAAAGTCTTATAGGAACAATGCAAAACCGTAGAAAGACCATGCAGGTCGCTGCAGGTCTGCAACTACTCTGTGAAGAGCAGCCCCTCAGGGCTGTGTGTTGAGCCCCCTCCTGTTCACCCTGCTCACATATGACTGCACACCTACCCATCCAGGCTGTCATGTTGTTAAGTTTGCAGATGATACAGCAGTGGTTGGACGCATCACAAACAACGAGTTCAGCTACAGGCAGGAGGTGGAACAACTGGAGAGCTGGTACAGGAAGAACAAACTTCCCATCAGTGTAAAGAAGACAAAGGAGATAGTTGTAGATTTCATGATGAGCAACCCCACCCCACCCACCCTCGCCCCCAACATAGGAGGATCTGCGGTGGAAGTGGGCTCCAGATATACTTGGGTTTGCACCTGAATGACCACCTCAGCTGGGGGCAACAACACTACCAGCAAGAAAGCACATCAGCGAATCTTCCTCAGGTGGCTGAGGCGAGCTGGACTGGGGTCCTCAGTCCTCACCTCCTTCTACAGGTGTGCTGTGGAGAGCATCTTGTGCTCCAGCATCAACATGTGGCATGGAGGCTGCACAGCTGGAAAGAGAAAAGCTCTGCTGAGAGTGGTGAAGGCTGCACAGAAGACTGTTGGAGTCAGCCTCCCCACCATCACAGACATCTACACCTCCAGATGCAGGAAGAGGGCCACCTGCATCATGAAGGACTCCACTCACCCAGCACACTCACTTTTTGCCCCGCTCCCTTCAGGCAGGTGGTTGAGGAGCATTATGTGTAGAACCACTTAACTGAGGAACAGCTTCTACCCTGAAGCTGTTAGACTCATAAATCCCTAACCAGGAAAATCACAGTAATGCCTCTTTAATTGGTGATATGCTACTTTATCTGTCCTGCTGATTATCTATGCTGCTGATCTCTTGTCTTTAAGCTGCTATATTTATACCCATCTGCTCACAACAGACTCATGTTCAGACTGCTGTTTAATATGCTGTATTATTTTACATCATTATTGTTTAGCATATAGCTTAGATCCTTGTACTGTATACAGTTTCTTTTAATACTTTTTATTTTTACAATTTTGGGGTTTAATTGGGACCTTGAGTACACAATTTTCTTCCACCTCATGTACCACATGTGATGTGAATGACAATAAAGAATCTTGAACCTTGACGCGCAGCTGTCCTAAGAAAACCTGCACTGAGATCAAGCCAATGACAGTGCAAACCCCCACCCCCCACCCCCCCGACTGATTAATGTCAATTCCATAGCTATAAAGATAGCTGAGAAGAAAGCCAGACTTCTGCAGGACCGAGACTCAATTTATGGTATCATTTATGTGGAAGAGCAGTAGGGCGGATTCACAGCATTCCAGGACAGCTCCGGTTTTCTCTAGCTGACCATCATCCTTCGAGAGCTTTATCAGCTGTGTGTCAGTGTTGTTGCTCGTGTCTCTGTGGCAGAAACTTTGGTCCACAAAACCCACATAAAGGAAAAGCTGAACTAGTGTGCAGTAGTGGCTTTATAAATAAGAGCTCATGGCTGAGAGCAAAGAAGTAATTATACTTGCAGGGCTAGGAGGATGTACAAAACGTTGCAAGGACATTTTGCCAAGTTTGAAGTGCTGCCTCTGTTAGTTCTCCATCTCCATCTGCCACATGAGCATTTCCACTTGTCTGTTTTAGCCTTTAAATTCTTTGTTACATAATATAACCACTCAGCCTCAAAGGTCTCTGAATCACTGGCTTCAAATCCAATTAAAGATCAGATTTATTTGAATAAAATTTCACAATGAAGTCAGTCTTTACACTTGGGCTCATACAGTACTTTTGGATTAACGACAAATCTGTTTTCCATGACAGTTAAGTTGAACATAACTAGCATGTTTTCTAATGCTGAAACACAAATGTTTGCTGCTCTTCGAAAAGCTCAGATAATCATTAAAATCAACAAAATCCTTAAACTGCTCTTCTGTTGCTGACCATTGCCATGTTGTTGACCCAGATGTATCTTTTTGTCTAGATTACAGGCACCTGTATACCCACTGTCCAGGCCCGGAGTGGAGCGTTATGTGCCGAGGCTGCTGCGAGTATGACTTGATCCGCTGTAAATGTCCACTACAGCGGACCACGGTGGGTTACGCTGTGCCCTGCTGCCGCAATGCCATCAATGAGTGTGACCCCTGCATCATCCATCCAGGTACCACATTATTTTATTTAGTAACAAGCTAAATCAACCCTTTGATTTTATAAACTTTGTAAAGCATGAAGTTGATAGTTCCTTACAAGAGCTGAGCCTATCTATTTTGAACATCTTCCATACAGATTTATTTTTTTTTTTTAGGTGAATAATCACTCCTGAAACTACAGTAGTCACTCGTTTATTGCATGAGTATGGTTCCAGACCCCCCCACAATAAGTGAAAATCTGCAAAGTAGCAACATTTTATTTATTTTAGTATTTATATATATATTGTAAGGCTTTGGAAACCCTTCCCACACTCTTGCAGTGTTCTAAACTCTTAATCCTACGTCATTTTAACAGCATACGTACAGTACTGTACTACTTTGTACTTAGCTACTAAATTTATCTTACCAGGCTTTGCAGAACAGCAGCAGCTCTCGGTTCCGGTCCGACTTGGTTCCTTTTCTGAAGACCTACCCTGCAGCAACAAAGCTCACAATCAATGTTCCAAACTCTTAAACCTTCTATTTTTAACAACATACTTATATGTAGCTACTACATTTTACTTAGCAGTGAGTCTCCGCTCAGAGGTCCTCGTGGGCCTGTTGAAAAAGATGACAAAGTCTTGGTGGGCTCTGGATTGAGCGCCGGAGCTTCGGCAGTATGCATCCCATTCGGAAATCCTCGTGGGCAAGCTACCAGCTCTCAAGATTCACTGATGGGTCTGGAGGTCTGGTTCTGCTCTGGTTCTGTGCAGCCCTTGCGCATCGAAGTACATTTTGGTGGGGGTGGGGTCAGACCTTCGGTTGGTCGGCGTGGGGCGAAAGATGAAAAAAATCCCGGTGAGCTCTGGTCCAAGTGCCGGACCTTGGTCAGCGTGCGTCCCACTCGAAAATCCTCGTGGACTTGTTACCAGCTTTTAAGATTCACAGATGGGTCAGGAAGTCTGGTCCTGCTCCCGTTCTGGTCTGGTTCGGTGGGTTCTGTGCAGCTTCTCTGCATCCACTGGGCGCCGAAGTCACTGTAATAAGTGCCAAATTTTTTCTGATCAGATCAAAATCTTTCCCTCTAGTATTTCAGCAGAAGGAAACAGGGCTTCTGGGTGAGGCATTGTTGGCTTCTGGGAAATGTAGTCGTTTTGAGTGGCGATACAGTGTAGCCCAATTGAGAGAAAACTACAAAATGGCAGTGTCTGTCCGAAGTTTTTTTTTTTTCCCATTCACTTTTTACTGTACAGTATTCCGTACTGTCCCAATCACGAGTAATATTAAAGTTGACAATCATGTGTTCTGTACAATGTATTTCTCATGTTCTATCTTGCTTTGAAAAACTGGGATAGAGCGAGTCTGCGAAAGTCAAACCGCCAGGTAGTGAAGGACTACAGTACAGTATTTATTGTGATTGCACATACTGACCACACCATGTCCAGATTCTGAGAATGCATCCATCTCAAGCTTGCAAGTACATAAATGACTGCTTGCACATTTTTACTCCTGCTTTCTACTTACTATGCCCCTGCAGAATTATGTCATGCTTTCTTCACAGCTTGATTATGTCCATGTTTTTGTTTATGAGACAAACACAGCTGTTCAGAATTAAAAAGACACATGTATGTTCCATTTTTGTTCAACACTAAAAAAATGTTTTCCAACCACATTGTATAACAATGAATTTCCATAGGTACACTGGCAGGCCCTGCACTGGTTAGAATGTATGCCTGTGCTTAGTTTGCATGGTGCTGTTCACCTTCCATGTACAGGGCTGCCTCTTAAGTGAAAATCCATATTTAAAGGAAACCATTTCAATACTTTTCTATTTCAGGAAGCAGCAGTATGTTTTTATGTTCTGTTGTAGTGACAGTTGAGCTTAATGAGTTTAGCAGAGCTGATGCAAAATACAAGTTTATGGGCTTCTTGAAGAGCAGCAACTTTGCTTCTTATGATAAAATGTTCCCATTTTTTACATTTCAGTGTGACATACTTTGGAGATTTAATGTAAATAACACAGAAAACACCCTCATTTCAGTGGCTTTGCTTCTGATTCACTCTCTTTCTTTCAGGTTGCAGTATTTTTGAGAACTGTAAGCGTTGTAACAATGGAACATGGGCACCCCAGGATGACTTCTTTATTAATGGCAAATACTGTGCTGAGTGTCGTCCCGGCTGGTCTGGTGGAGACTGCAGGAGTAAGTTTTTTCATCTTTCCCGTTAGCAAGAGACAAAACTCCGTGTAAAATGAATGTGAGTGTACTATAGGGCTTTTCTTTTCCTGCTGGTTTATCTTCAGCTTGGACTACTATGCCATATTGGAAGCCTGCCACAGGCCCAGGAGGTTTTTCACAACTGCTGAATGACAAGTCAGAGTCAACAATTAGGAAACCCATAAAGCAACCTAATGTGTACCACAGACTTTAACTATTAGATGCAAATTTTCTACCAGGGGGCACAACATACACTATACTGTATATGTTTAATTAAAAGCAGAAGCTTGGGGTAGTTGCTGAATGTATGTCTCTGTGGACCCTGTGTTTATTGCTCCAATACTCTTTGAAAATGTGTATACATTTGCTTTTGGTTTGTTGGGGAAACAAAGGGTCTGAATGTGGTTTCTCAGAATAAAAATGAAACCACAGTTGAAATTGCCACTCAGTTACAGCTTTACTTAACACATTCTCGCTGTTGTTTTTAGAGTGTGGGGGAGTGATCCATAAACGACAGGGCCACTTGGTTCTCGAGAGCTACCCCAACAACGCCAGGTGTGAGTGGACGATACAGGTGGACAGGACATTTACTATTGAACTCAGGTAAGATCACAGGCCTTCTTCCAATAAATCTTTAGCAACTCTCATTTCTTTCTTGTTTCATAATCATTTTGTCATCACTCTTTGTTAAAATTCAGGTCTCTCTTGTAAATGAGTCCTCGTTGCTCAAAGGGACTAACCTGTTTAAACAAAGGTTGAATGAATGAATGAATGAAAATCTTAATTATCTTGTATGCAACAACAACATTTTGTACATTTTTCTGCTGTGGATATACGTTAATTGCCATTTGCTATTGATATAAAACCCATCCATCCATCCGTCTGTCCGTCCGTCCGTCCGTCCGTCCATCCATCCATCCATCCATCCATCCATCCATCCATCCATCCATCCGTTATCTTCACCCACTTCATCCTTTTCACGTCACGGGCGTCACTGGTGCCCATATCCAACAGTCACTGTGCAAGAGGTGGGGGACACCCTGGACATGTCACAAGTCCATCTCAGGGACATAAAACCCAGACAGGCATTTTTTGTGCTTTTGTATATAATCTAAGTAAATCTAAAATAAACCGATATTAAACTCAGCTTTTAATATATTTGTGGCTTAAAAATTTAAGACAGTTGTTTATGTCATGTAATTTAACATGCAAAGAAATGGTCATATTAATGAATTATTTGCAACAGTCACACCAATCTGGGAAAAGATAAATACAAACAAGTTGTTACTTATTGTAAATCACTGCTGAAAATCCTTTTCTTTCATTGACATGCTTGTATTGATGCATGTTTTTTTTTTTTTTTACTACTGGTAATATATTTTAATGGTTGTATTGGTTTTACTGACTATATTGTTTTAATTTTGTATAACATGTAAGTGCTGTGTGTTGTCATCATTGTATGTTCCCATACAATGGCGGAAGTAGTTCTCTGCATTTAACCCATTGCACCTGGGATACACCCAGGTGGAGCAGTGGGCAGCTATGTAAGCGCCCAGGGAGCAATTAGGGATTAGGTGTCTTGCTCAGAGACATGACATATGGGACTGGTGTGGATCGAGCCGGGGACTTTCAGGTCCCGATTGGCTGCCCTACCTCTACCCCATCTCGGCTTCCATAACAAGTCTCTCTTGCAAATGAGGCATCTGTATCTCAACATGACTAACATGTATACATAAAATAAATTAAATTGACTTTTAGCTGTAGTTGAGCTGATTTTAAATTCCATCGCTTTATTTTCATTACTTCTTTGGCACACATTTTTAAAAATTATATTCATTTTGTGTGGTGCTGTTGGTAGAGTAACCTATGCTGTTAGCCTTTCTGGAAATAATAACATAGATATTGAAAAACTGACTTCAGAATAAATATCTGACTTTTCTGTCAGCAATTTTTATTTAAAGGGCTTTCTACCTATAAAGTCTAAACAAACCACAAAATGTCGTCAGGATACTCACCAGCCAGCAAGTGCACAAATAAAAATTTATATGGATTTAATAGCAGCTGCTTAGTGACAATGTTATGCCTCTCATTATAAAAAGTCAGAATCATGCAACCATTCTTTCATAGAGTCAAAGCCATACTTGGTGTCTTCATTGTCCGTCTGTGATAGCCATTAATGACTAGTCTGCTGGAATACATTTTCCACTGAGCTCAAATATTTCTGCAAGATGCATTTTGTAGATTTGTGGCAAGTTTACAGCAGGCTTTGGAAACCATAACAAGACATTTTTCAGGAAAGTTATTACTTTCCTGTGCTGTGATGACTTTCTATTTCTATTTCTTCCTCCCATTACTCTTATAGCAAGCAAATGTGTGAAGTTTTAGCAGAACAAAAGCTTCAAACAGTTAGATTCAGTTAGATTGTTATTTGCTTAAAATTTGTTTAATGGCTTCAACCTTTTTGTTTTCCTGCCCTGTTTGCAGCTGATTCTCAAACTTAAAACTTTAAAACTTTTCTCAACCAAATCACTATCTCAGTTCACAATTGATTACAAATGCAACATAGTCTCAGTTTTTAATGTAAATACAATAAACCCATGTCAATAATCACATAAACACGTGCAGAATTTGTGCCTGAGTCCTGTTTTTTATCATTATAACTTGAACTATTTAAACCAAACAGGCAGCAGACAGTTTTTATTTTTTTTATTAATTACAGTTGGCAACAATTATTGGAAGCTTTGGTGGTGTAAACATTTACCGTATTTCTAATTTGTTAAAACCTGCTCGCTCCAAAGATCTGTGATCTGTATTAAATGTTGAAACTAAAAGATTTTGGAAACGTGCCAATATGCAGCGTTAACTTCTCCAACTGTTTATATCTGCCCTGATGGGAATCCAGGAGAGTTCTGACATCACGTTCTGACATCCCTTTGTGTTTTTCTTAATCAATAACCTAGATAAACAGCTGATTTTCCTCCCTCACTGTTATATTTGTAGTCTTTAAAGCCCTTCTCTATTTGTGCTGTGATGTTTTGAAAGTGTAGTAATGAATTCCTTGAAAGCCTGTTCCAGTAATGACTCGTGCTATTTGTTTTGGAAATTAAATTGTGCAATCAATGTGTTCATTCAGCATTCAGTGCAATAATTTAGCTATTTAACAGCTGCTGATCTGAATTTTTTAAAAATTTTAACATAAAAACATTGAATTGTCAAAACAGAACATAAATTATTTAGAATTTAAATGGGTTAAAGTTTTGAGGCTTACTTTTCTTATTTCATGTTACCAGAATCAGAATAAGCTTTATTATCATTGTACTGAGATACAGCGAGAATATGTTCGTACAGTCGTCTGAAAGATGGGCGGAGTGCACGTAGCTGTTGCTTGGACAGCGTGACCTCTTATCCTTTTCAGAATACTTTTTTAGATAGAAAAGGAGGGAAAGCCATGAGGAGAGGATAGTGCCGTTACAAATA
>NC_056507.1:17128198-17135807 GCF_014905685.2 Nematolebias whitei | reverse complement strand
TATATATTCAAACCTTCTCCTATCAGGACACGATTTAAGACATCAAAAACCTCTGAACATGAACGGTAAGGTGGTTCATGAAGCACTTCCAGATAGACCATAGTCCTGATAAGATGTTGATCAGCCGACACAGTTCTGATAAACCTCCACAGATTTTCTCAGTTGGGGGGGGCTTTTGCCTTAGTTTACACATTTGCTAGGAGAAATTGATATGTCAGCCTGTTTTCAAGGCCAACCAGGGGAGTCTGAGCCAGATAAGCTACAATTGTTGATTTTCTTCAGGCAGACTGTTTTTCTTGTCAGCCTTGAGTCCTACTGGTATTTTCAAGATCAGAAATGGCCAGATGAGGGTGCATTCTACTGGTAAGTGCTTACAAGCCCCTCCAAGGTAATTTCTAACATGCTGGTGAGTCCCTGTGATTCTCACAAATCACTTCCATCTTATGGTTTAGCTCATAAATCAGCTAATTTTGAGTCCTCAAAGCACAAACCAAACTTTCACAAGGCAGGCAGCCTGACAAGGGCCAGATTAGCTGTAGCTGTCTTCTTGTATGTTGATAGACCAGGAACCAGCCGATTCCAAAACGCAGGAAAACTGTTATCAAGAATCCAATTGTACATGTCTTCGGCGTCCTCCTGAGATCCTCAGCAAGACATGAGGACTCTCCAGGATCCTGTCAGTTTCCACTTTAAGAGCAGTCATTATGTTTTATTAAATAAACTTTTAAATGTTAGTTTCACATCATATTTTTAAACTTAACCGAACTCGTCCTGTCTTTCGGTTCTTTCAGGTTTATGATGCTAAGTCTGGAATTTCATCCTTCCTGTCGCTATGACTACGTCGAGGTCCGAGATGGAGACAGCATCAATGCTCGTGTCATCGGTAGATTCTGTGGGAACAGCCGGCCAGCTCCACTTCAGAGCTCTAGCAACAGTTTGCACATTACGTTTGTGTCTGATGGGTACAAGAACTTTGATGGGTTCTTCGCTACTTTCCAGGAAAGCTCAGGTAGGTTGGACCTATGAAGAATCTTTTACATCTTTAACATGTGAGAGGTCCAGAATCTTACCTCACTTATTGCCCAAGAGAACAATTTTCCTCTTAACCTTAAATTAAATTCTAATTTCTTGAAAGTGGCTTGTGCCATTGTTTTATATGCAATAAATAAATGACCATTCGTGAATTTTTACTCAATGAACAAAGAGGCTCTTTGAAAGTGTTCCACAACAAATACAAACAAGAACCAAGTTTCCATGGAACCCAATGGCCAGTATAATTTAAAAGCTTTTAATGGAGCATGACTGGCACCTGCATGTTAGAGCAAAAGCCTTTTTCAGGATGCAGAGGTTGTTATTGGTCTGCCGAGAAACAAATATGTCCTTACTTTCCAGAAATGTCCTCATGTTTTAGGTTGCAAGCTCATACATACACACAAGTTATCTGCAGCCAAGTCAGAGCTCGTAAATCAAACAGGGGATTTTGTGTGGAAATGTAAGAAAATACAGCAAAACATGCCCCACTTTTTAATCCAAATGGCTTGATGTAACATGATATGGATGGTCAATCTAATCAGCTATTAAACTATGTTTCTCCTTGTGTTTTAGTGTCATGTTTTTCATGTTTACAGCATGCAGTTCCTCTCCTTGCCTGCACGACGGGACTTGTATCTTGGACAGTTCTTACACTTATCACTGCGCCTGTCTGGCTGGCTACACAGGCAAGAGGTGTGAAAATGGTAAGTGTGTAATATTGCCAAGGTTTATACTATACTCAAGCAAATTATTGTAAATACCTTTCTATTTAGCATCTGTATAAAACAATATAGTACATTTAGGTCATAGGTTCTTAGAGGAGTAAGTCATTCATAACTCAAATATTCCATCCCACAAAGCACCTGAAAAGCATTAATGGCACATAGAAATACCTGAACTATTTTAGTGTTTCATTTGAAAAGAGGCACGCCTAGTTACAGCACATTTATCAAGATATGACATCTTCCTTAAAGCCCTTGCTTTTTTGCCAGTGCTGCTGCCCCGAGGCAGGCGGTGATTCATTCTCACAAGGGGGACGTTTGTGGTCTGGACTGAGGTCACACCAGCCGCCTTCCCATCTGTGGTGTGCAAGAATTATAAAATAGGTTTCAGAGGAGGCGTCAGAAATCCAAAAGATTACCTAACAAATATGTTTGCATGGAATGAAGCAGAATTAACGGAGATAATTGATGTATGATTTCATCTTACTGTAGACGGATGAATAGCAAAGCTAATGAACAAGGAAATGAAGTGAAAAAGGAAAGATTGGCAAGCAAAATATAATAAGAAAAAAGATCTTATAATGAAACAGTTTTGTTTCTGAAGACATTACGTATCACCCTAAAGCTGTTTAGCCTCTTTGCCATGTGGGGTCCTGCTCCCTCAGGGTGTGGTAACAGCCTTTCCCCCCCCTAAATTTATGAATGTCTGAACCCCACCATGTGCTTTCATGCTTTATATACATCCCTTGAGAACTTGCAACAAAACACACCCTTAAGTGCACTTACCTCTTTTACGGGATGTTGTTTTTCAAGTCTAAAAAAATATTCCAATATTTTCTAACACTGTGGTTAGTTTTTCCATTAAAGGAAACACCCTTTAATTTGTACTCATCTCGGGAATTCTCAGAAGTTAATTTTAAAGAATAAAAAGATGAATTAATGACAATGTTTCAAATTATTATACTAAATTTAGTCTTTCTCATTGTCAGATGGAGAATTTTAAATAAACTTGACATTGTCTACTGTATATTTCATGCTGCTAATAATCAACTTGTCATCTGCAGGGAGCCTGAGCTAAAATGTGACATGCCTTCCCTTCTCATCTCTCTTAAAGAAATATAGTCTTCTATTCACTTTCTTTCTTTCTTTCTTTGTCTGGCAAAGTTTAATCTTCCTGAAAGTCAAATCTGTTTTGGATTGGATTGTTCAACAAAGTTTCCAAAGCATTAACTAAAGGAATGATGAGACAGAAACTCATGTTATATGGTATAAAGGACAGCACACATTCCATCCTAATAACTTCATACTGATTTCATTATGTCTGTGGACATACCATGACAATAAAATAGCAAAGAAATGGCAAATCAGGCAGCTTCATCTTTGTTTGTACATACTTAAAGAAGGTCATATATGGTTAACTCAGTTTTTGGTTGACCACTGGCATTCTACATTCAATAACACACCAAAGGTTGGACATGCTGTGTGTCAAAAATGTCTGGAATACAGGAAGGGTTTGCAGCTACGAAGCCACAGACAGTGTATTTCATGTATCTGGTCCATCTTACACCAACAACAGAACATTTCCTGAATGATCCCTTAGAGAAGTGATACAACTGTATTAATGAATGTTTTGTGAACTTTATTTTAGTACTGCATGACTCTGTTATGTGTAGTCCCTCGATTATCACGGAGGTTACGTTCCAAATACCCCTACGATAGGTGTTAAAACCGCAAAGTAGGAACGCTATATTTATTTTAGTATTTATAAATATTTTAAGGCTATATAAACCCTTCCCACACTCTTGCAATGTTCTAAACTCTATGTCATTTTAACAGCATACAGATGGGGTAGAGGCAGGGCAGCCGACTCGGGACCTGAAAGTCCCAGGTTCGATCCCCAGTCATTGCACATCTCATGGTGTCTCTGAGCAGGACACCTTATCCCCAATTGCTCCAGGGTGCTTTCAATAGCTGCCCTCTGCTCCACCTGAGTGTATCCCAGGTGTGATGGTGCAGAGAGCCAATTTTGCCATTGTATGGGAACATACAATGATGACAACACATATCAAGTTTTTTTTTATTTTATTATTATTATTGTATATCTACAGTAGCTACTGCAAAATTTTACTCACCAGCTCTGCAGACCAGCAGCTCAGTTCTGGTTTTGCACACCTACCCTGCAGCGATGAAGCCCACAGCCCAGTCAAGGTTGATGTGCGCGTGGATAATTGAACTTCAGGATTATTTGCGACTTTCCTGCAAGCTCTGTGAGCTTCATAGATAGCGTAGGATTGCGTTACAAAACTTTCCCACCATTTTGGCAGAAAGCAACTGCCGGAAGCACTGCTGGCTGCATGAAGTGCACTGTTGGCTTATGGGTAATGTAGTTCTTTTGAAGGCTTATTGAAAAAAAAACTACAAAATGGCGGCGCCTGATCCAAGTTTTTTTTTTACTTTTCATCTCATACCATCCCAATCACGTGAGTAATATTAAAGTTGACAATCATTGAAAAACCGCGAAAAAAGGAATCCGTGGAAGTCGAACCGCGAATTAACGAGGGACGACTGTATTGAGATCATTTTCTGAGTTTGTCTTTAAAATAAATGTAGATGCCAATTTTACAAAAACAGACTGAAAGCATTTCCATTATCTGTCACATGGCTGAATCTGTTTTGTTGTGGGTTGTGTTATCTAACAGCGGTTCTGCAAGCCTATTACCAATCTGTGCTACTCCAGTTCATTAAATCTTCTTTTACGGTAGTGGAAATTTGAACATTTTGACTACTGCTCTATTTTTGCACTCTTTAACAAGCCATGTGTTAAAGTCTTGCTGTGAACTGTTCACACTTGACTTCGATGGGTGAAATTATTGTTTAATGAGCCTCTGATGTAGCAGGGTAAGCTTTTAAATCCCTGAGCTTTTCAAAATGAAGGAAATTCAGTTGGGAACTCTTCTAGATTTTACTTTTTCCAGTACCTGCCTGAAAATATCAGAGAGCAACAAACTCAATATGGATTTATTTATTTTCTTTTACAGCATGGATGTACAATAAACCAATTTTTGAGGTATGCTGGAAAGGCCTTCTGACTCTTTTGTGCAACGTACTTGTGAACATCCACCATTTGGTTAATTAAAAGCAAATGACGGCAGCATGTGCCCATAAATGAACTATGCATGCCTGTGTTTTCACTCAGTGGTGGGTTGCCGCAGGCCTCCAGTGCCCACACATGGTTCTACAGAGGGTCTGTTTCATCACTCTGGTGCCCGCATCAAGTATCGTTGCGACCCTGGGTTTGAGCTGCAGGGGTTTCGTACTGCCATCTGCCTGAGTGATGGCACCTGGAGTGCTCCTGCTCCAGAGTGTGGTAAGATAAAAATAAAAAAAACTCCTAAACCATTGCAGACATGGATCTGGAAAGTCATGAGTGTGCCACATGCTTGTTTTTGTAAGTCCAAGAGATGTTGCAGATTATGGAAAAATCTTGCTTTCCTTTCCTTTGTAGTGCCAGTGGAAAGAGTCTGCACTCTGCCATCCAAACCTAGAAACGGTAACCACTTTTTAGTTTATGGACCCAACGATGTCCTCATTGCTCTTCAGTATTTGTGCCACCAGCCCTATGAACTTGTTGGGAGTTCACAGAGAACCTGCCTTCCTAACAATACATGGAGCGGGGCACCTCCTGTTTGCACTAAAGGTCAGTCACATTACCATATGAGATAAAAATGACTATTACTGAGGTATAGTCATATCAATCACTTCATTTATTTTTGTTAAAACACTAAATATTTATCAAACCAGACAAATTAAAGCATAATGAAGTAATTTTGAACCAAACAACATGCAGTCAACAACTCAGATACACAATAGGTGAGTTTTATCATTTCTTTTTTATGTAATCCATAGTGAACAACACACTAACTGAAGCTGAGAAAAAGACGGAAAAGGGCAAAAACATGGACATTGATAAAAAGCTCACCAAAACTAAAGAGAGACAACAAAATACAACAGCAAGCAAAACGGTTGGTGGGAAAGATATAAACTCTGGTCTGGAGATTACAACACCAGTCTACGTGGAAGATAAATATGGTCTAACCACTCCAGAAAATGCTGTGGATAAAGGCAGGGATGAAGGAGACTTGGAGGAGAGAAATACAGGGTCAAAAGAGCCCGGTGAGGGCAGGAAAAATGAAGTGGATAATGTAGACCCAGATGACAATCTGAACAGAGTTGAAGAGAAAGAACCAGAAGCAACAAAATCGCCTGAGGAAAAAGAAAGTGACTCAGACTTTAACCTGGAGAAAGAGAAGACAAACACCACAGTGCCAGTGGTTAGAAAAGACAAAGGACAAGAGGAGAAGGAAAGAAAAGAGGAGCAAATCAACGGAAAAAGAGATCCAGACAAATTTGGTCCAAATGAAACCAAGCTGAAGACAGCTGTACCAGAGGGTAGCAACACTGTAGATATATCTGAACTGGAAAGGACAAAGAACAACACAGCTACACCGGATTCAAAGGATACAAATAAAGAAAACAATACTATCGAAACTTCAGTGACAGGGAGGAAAATCTTTCCCACTCGAGTCAATGTGACACAATTCACCTTGTACAGAGCAGAGGATGAACCTGTGAAGTCAAAGGAGAAATTGATGAATAAAAAAGTCGAGACTGGAGGAGATTCCTTGGAGAACACGGCAGAGATGGAAACAAAGAAGGAGCAGGAAGAAAAAAAGAAGGAGAAAGAAATTAACCAAAGTTTCATTGGTAAGAGATGGACTGAGAAAGACAAAAATAGATGATTTCATGTCTGTCCAGCCTTCATCCATAGCTACTTGTTTCACTTCTTTAGAAAGGAAGTGTCCACCTCTGCCTCGCCTGCACAACGGCTACCAGCTGGTGGTGCCAGGGATGGAGTCAGAGACAGTGGAGTTCATGTGCAACCACTCGTATGCACTAAGTGGAGATAAGAGACGTACCTGTCAGCCAGGAGGGACCTGGGGTGGCAAACAACCCATCTGTGTCAGAGGTGCTGTCACATTTTTATTTATGTATTTATCCTAATGATAAAGCACCATTACCATTTTGATGATTAAAAGACAAATGGAGTGTTGTAGTGCAAATCAGATTTCTTGTTGGTTTCTAGTTACCACATGCAGAACATTGGGATTTGTCTGCATTCTTAATGTTATGAGCGTTATCTTGTACACCATATGTATTTATTTCCAGCATGCCGAGAACCTAAAGTATCAGAGCTGGTCAAACAAACTGCCCTGCCTCCTCGGGCACCATTCAGGTATGTTTAATAATGGATTTTACAAATATGATGGGACATGTACTTGACATCCTGTGCTGTGCAGTTAGGTGTGTGGTTATTGACTGACTGTTGCATTTAAAAAATAGCATAAGGGTCATGCAGAATATTCGTCTACACTCACATCCCAAAGCCTTTAACTCAATGCATGATAGACCGGTTTTGTCCCTCCAGGAAGACACCTTTGCACAAGCTCTTCTCCTCTGCAGCTGGCCAGCAGCTTTGGTCTGAGGTGCCCACCAGAAGCCCTCCAGAGCTGCCCCCGTTGCCTCAGGGCTTCCATCACCTTTACACACATATAGAGTATGAGTGTGCATCTCAGTTTTACCGTCACTTTGGCAGTCCTCGTCGCACTTGCTTGCAGACAGGGAAGTGGAGTGGGCGCCATGTCTCCTGTTCACCAGGTGAGAGCAGCAGAGGATCTCTGATGGGCTGTTTCTGCTCCTATAGTCCCCCCCCCCCCCCCCCCCCCCCCCCCCCCCCCCCCCTATTCCTTTTTTTACAATACACCACAACACGTAGAATGTCTTTCTTACTACCCTGT
>NC_056507.1:17114637-17128098 GCF_014905685.2 Nematolebias whitei | reverse complement strand
CCCCCCCCCCCCCCCCCCCATGTTGCACTTGAATAATTATTTTATGAAAAAAGGTGGAAACAATGTTTCTGGTTTTTTTTTTATATTCCCAAAGTTTTTGTATAATTTCACATGAAGAAAAAATAACATATATATTTACTTAGTTGGCAGACTGCCAACAAGTTGTTTCTATTTTAAAAAGCACGGTATGGCATCTTCACATGTCACACAGTTGTGTGCTTGTCACACAGTTGTGTACTTTTTCCCTTTGTGCCATTGATTTGCATATTTGTAGCCATCAAAATAGCTGGTAGTTCTCAGACAGCCCCTCAGTCCTCAACACTGACTCCATACGTCTAATCATTCCCGTGTTACTTTTCTTTCCCTCCGCATCTTGATTTTAATCGTACCTCTCATTCTACCACCTTCTATTTGGCAGTGTGTGGGAAGCATGTAACCTTCGACCCAGAGAGGCTGGACGAGGCTCACTGGCCCTGGCTGGCAGCCATTTACCGCCACTCCAACAAGGGCACTGAAATGAAGGTGTCCAAGGCAAACAGCCAGGCAGGGTCTCTGAAGAAGAACGAAGGGACCAAAAGTGACATCCTAAATCAGGCTTCTGACTGGCAGCTGGTCTGCAGTGGGGCTCTGGTTAACCAAAAGAGTGTTGTGGTTGCAGCTCACTGTGTGACAGAACTAGACAAGGTGTATCCTGTGGATACAGCCACGATAAAGGTGGTGGTGGGGAAGCACTATCGCGATGACCACAGAGAAAAGAAAGGTCCTCAGCACCTGAGGGTAGGTTTTGATATCTTGCTTTTCTAATCGTCCTCCTTAAAGAAACTTAAGAGTGAGTTTGTGCCTTTCTTTCTCAGGTGACCTCTATTTCTGTGCATCCAAACTATGACCCCAATATTCTTGACTCTGACATCGCTGTGATCAAGTTACACGACAAGGCAAGAGTTGGAGATAAAGTCCTGCCACTCTGTTTGCCAGAGAGTCAAGAAGAAGATACATCTGGTCATGGACTTGTGACAGGCTGGTCTCCACTGCCTGATTCCAGTTTAGGTACTGATGAAAAAGCAAGGGTTGGGCTGGTCCACCTTGCTGATATCGTCCCGTGTGAGCAGCAATATGCTCGTAATGGTGTGCCAGTCAGTGTTACAGACAATATGCTTTGTGCAAGCCAAAAGCCCAATTACAAACCATCTAACATTTGTCCCTCTGACACCGGGGGGATCCTTGTCCTCCCTGCCCTCTCTGAGAATCAGGTCAGCTATAATTCAAAGCCCTCTCACATTCATGGAAACAACAAAGGCTTGTGGAGACTCCTGGGCTTGGTGAGCTTTGGCTATGACCAAGGGGACTGTGATCCTGAACTCTACACAGTTTACACACATGTAGCAAATTTCATAGACTGGATTCAGAGTACTATGAAATAAAATAAAAAATACACAACAGTCTTTCTTTGTGCTTTTTCAGAGCATTCATTCCATTGTCTAATGCACAAGGGTATTTTCCAATTTAACACAAGCACAACACTGGACAATAACACACTTTAACTGGAGGGGGCGTTAGCGCATTAGCTAAGCAGAGCAATCAATCTTATATCTGAAGAATTCATTTTTTTTTGGTGCCTCAGCATGAGGTTAAAGACTTGAAAATGTCCAGAAAACTTTTCAGCTGAGCGTTCGAGCTGATGATAATTTAGATTGTACTCAGTGTTATGTTGTTTTGTTTCAATGATTTGAATTATATCAGTTCATACAGTGCTAAAGATGTACATAGTGTATCAAAAGCCATAAAATATGAACATTTCTATCAAAATAATTGGTGTGTTAAAGTTTACCTGAGATTTTTCTTCCCGAAACTATTTAACTTATTATATGTATGAACATGTCAAATCTGTTTAGCTAAATATGTGAAGAATTTATTCAACACACCTTGCCTTTGTGCTGGCAACATTTGGTTACAAAGCAAATAAATCCCAAACAGAACAGCACAGAGCACGTTTACGAATCATTTTCCTCCTCAGCCTCAAAATCAACAAGTTTTGACTTAATTTCCTCCAACTCTGAGGTAAGTTCACATGTCTGCTGCTTCTATTGACATTGAAAAGGGTGAACACAAAATACAGTTCTTTTCTGAGTCCTAGAAAATTTCAGAACATTTCAGTTTAATAATAAAAACAAATCAGTTATGACATTTGGTAGAAAGGAGGCAGTGAGAATAAATACAGAAGTCACTGGAGCAAAAACTAAAATAAGTGTTCAAGAACGTGTAACTTAGTATATGTAAAGAAAATTCTGAAATAAAGGACTGAGTTCGAAAGCCTGTTTTTTTTTTAATCATAAAGTAGAATTTAAAGAAATGGTTCAGATTATTTGATGTGGGGTTCTGTGGAGTAGTAGTGATAATACTTTAACTTCTTTCTACTACTGTTGAAGTACTATCACTACCACTCAAACTAATGGCTCATCTGTCTGTTTAATCAGCTGAGTCTTGTCCTTCTGATAATAATATCACACATTTACACAATGATACAACCAGTGGCACAAACATAGCTAATTTTGCATAATAACGTGAATGCTAGTCAGATGCAAAAACAGCAACAAACTAAGCAAAAAGTTCTCACACAAAAACGTGGAGATTTAAAATCAGATATTGTAACATTAGCTTGTATCTGGCGTGATATTTTGGAGTATGAGTTGTCATGCATGAGTAAAAAAACACTATAAAGGTTTCATTGCTAGCTGCTAGTCTTACTTTTGTATGATTATTTTTGTATCTAAATCATATAAAAGTTCCATCTACTACAAGTAAGATGTTCACTTCTTATTACAGCTTCACAGAACTCACCTCAAGTACCTATCCCTTTTAAATTTTTAGGTTTGTTTTGACTGAAGTGATGTAATTCTTACCTCTATAGCTGCTGGCTGAGAACAGGCAAACCACGTTTACAACTAATGGCTGATTCATTTTAATACAAAACAAAATATATCTTTTTATTTAAACCTTTATTCTACCAGGAAAGAAATCCATTGAGGTTATTAATCTCCTTTACAAGGCTGTCAATGTGCAAGGTGCAAACAAGTCATTACTATTACAGCAAAAGGCTTAATTCAACCTTTATTTATACAGGTTAATCCCACTGAGCCTTGGGGATTCATTTACAAGAAAGACCAAATAATACAGTAACAGTAATATTAAAATATTTACAACAACATATCTGATAATAAGACATAAAATACAATGCAAGTTTAAAAAAAATCACAATTTGAGATAAACATTACATGTGTAAGATGTGACTAAAACCTCTGACAGTTTTTGTTTAAAACTAGATAAAGGAATAAAAGACTCCAACCTCATCTTAAGCTGCAGATCATTCCAAGACCATGGGCTGAAAAAAGACAAAGTCATCTTTCCTGACTCTGTGCAAACAAAGGGTACCTGAAACTGCAGCAGGCTACTGGCCCTGAGACTGTCTGTTCTGCAGTGAAATGAACTTAGATATTTGATTGTAATTTTCCTAAAATGTGTATATGAAAATAGACAAATGCTTTATCCTTCCAATTATGAGTGAAGTAAGTCCAGCAAGGGTATATAAAGTACAATGGTGAGTCTTAAAGGGTGAACCTGTTCAGAGCAGCATGATAAAATGGGCTCCAGTTTAGCTAAGGTAGTGGGGGAGCCATATCTATAGATTGTGTCTCCATAGCTCAGCCATGATGAAAACAAACTTTTTACAAGCCACTCATGGAAAGAAATAGAAAATCATAATTTCAGTCTATACAAACACCCAGTAAATTTTAGTTATTTTATTAGATATGTAATATCCATCCATCCATCCATCCATTATATTCCGCTTATTCCAAAGTCAGGTCGCAGCGGCAGCAGCTTGAGCAGGGAGGCCCAGACATCTCTTTCCACAGCCACCTCTTCTGTGAGGATTCCAAGGCATTCCCAGGCCAACCGAGAGACTACGTCTCTCCAGTGTGTCCTGGGTCTTCCCCGGGGTCTCCTCCCAGTTGGACATGCCCGAAGCACCTCCTTAGGGAGGCGCCCATGGAGCATCCTTACCAGATGCCCGAATCACCTCAGCTGGGTCCTCTTGGTGTGGAGGAGCAATGATTGTACTCTGAGTCTCTCCCAGATAACTGAACTTCTCACCCTATCTCTAAGGGAGAGTCCAGCTACCCTGCAGAGGAAACTCATTTCAACCTCCTGTATCCACAATCTCATTCTTTCAGTCACAGCCCAGAGTTTGTAACCAAAGGTGAGGGTAGGAACGTATACTGACCGGTAAACAGAGAGCTTTGTCTTACAGCTCAGCTCTCCCTTCACCACAATGGACAAGTACAGAGTTCGCAATACAGCAGATGCTGCACCAATCCGTCTGTCAATCTCATGCTCCATTCTTCCCTCACTCATGAACAAAACCCAGAGATACTTGAACTCCTCCATTTGAGGCAGAACCTCACCCCCGACCCGAAGAGAACAAGCCACCCTTTTCCGGTTGAGGACCATGGCCTCAGATTTGGAGGTGCTGATTCTCATGCCATCCACTTCACACTCGGCTGCGAACCGCCCCTGTAAGAGCTGAAGATCACGGCACGATGACGCCAACAGGACCACATCATCTGCAAAGAGCAGAGACGGAATCCTGAGGCCACTGAACCGGAAACACTCCACCCCCTGTCTGCACCAAGAAATTACGTGCATAAAAGTTCTAAACAGAATCAGTGACAATGGGCAGCCCTGGCGGAGTCCAACTCCCACCCTGAAGGAGTCTGACTTACTACCGGCAATGAGAACCAAACTCTCGCACCGCTTGTATAGGGAATGAACACTCCGTAACAACGGGCCCCCAATCCCATACTCACAGAGCCCCCCCACAGTGTACCTGGAGGAACGCGGACGAATGCCTTTTCCAAGTCCACAAAACACATGCAAACTGGATGGGCAAACTCCCATGACCTCTCAAGGACCCTAGTGAGGGTAAAGAGCTGATCCAGTGTTTTTATTAGATATGTAATATACATGATGCCTAAAATTAAGATCTTTATCCAGCCAAATACCAATATATTTATATGTGTCTACGTTCTCTATGTCACCATTCAGTGTTTTATAGAAAGAAGTACATTAATTACAGTATGTAGGAACACGACAATCATTTAGGAAATACTTCCATGTTTAAGACCGCTTTTAAGGTTTCCCTTATGTCATGATTTATCAAAGACGTTTTGTCTTCTTTGTCTCTTCTTTAAGTCAAAGTTGAACTTACCACAGTCCTGTGCTTCCCAGAGGACAGTCCTGTCTGCTCGGGCTGGGAGACTGTCTGTTCACAGGCCCCTGTAAGCTCACAGGGCATCTTCAATAAAGAGACATGCAGCTCTCAACCAAAGGCTCACTGTCTTTGTAAAAGAAGTACAATCCTGAGTACAGACCAGGATAATGGTGAGAAAATACCATGAGAGCGTAGTTAACAGTGGAGAGGCAGTGGGTTCAGAATACTTAACACAAGACGTACATGAAATGTTTAGGTCTGCATCCGGACTCTCAGCTGAGCTGCTGGGCCTCAGCGTGAACACAAAGGATCTGCACACATGCTGATTATTAGTATTCTGGTCTGACCTGAAAAATAGGACTACATCTGTTATGTCAGGAAATCTCCTGCAACCATTTAACTGAAAAGTTGGTGTGTGAGCTGAGAAAGAAAAATACAAATGTTGAAAAACTCAACTTAAAAATAGCACTAAGAAAACAAATAAAATATTATAAATAGAATTCCTAATTTTATGTTAAAAAAAAGTTTATTTATTTATTTATTTGAAGCCAGTAACATATTTTAAAAGATGTGGTTGTGGTAGCTTGATGATCAGTGCCTCAGTCTTGTAAGGCTTCAGGTTCAAGTTCAGGTTTTGTCTGGATTTTGTCATGAAACAAACAAACAAGCTTGCTCGCTGTGGCAACACCTGCAGAAGGGAGCAGATAAAGATAACACATATTTCCAAAAGATATGAGCATAAGTAACATCCCTTTGACTTTTAACAATACATCTAGAAAGATTGTCCCTTCACTTTTAAAAATATTACTGCTTTAACTGTTCATTCTTTAATCATTTTTATATTTTCAGTAATAGGGCATTTTGTTTCAGCTCTGACTGAAAGCAGTTTAACTTTCTGGCTCTTTCTATAAAACGATGAAGCTGATATACATGCAGCATATGTTGCAGCACTGTTCTACTAAAACAGGGAAGAGCATCACTGATGAAGACATCTGACTGGCAGTTAAACTTATTTATTGCTGAGCGATAATGGTGCCCATAAAGATGTGCAAGTTACCTAAGCAGCGTGTATAAGTGCATCTTCAAATCTTCTTGAAGATTATTTTAAATGGTGATGGAAACAGCATAATTTCAGATCATGATTTGTAAAAAAATTTTCTATCTAATTTATTTTGAAAAGGACATTGAGAGAAATACACTTGTATTTACGTCATAACAAATATTTGAATATTTGAAGTCAATAATTGCTCAAACACATCATAAAACACACTCTTTGACTTTCATTTTAGCTCAGCTAAGTTTGTAAAATATCTAAATTAATGACTGTGGTCCAGATTTGGTTTTAAAATCATGCATCTAATTTCTTCAGCACCATCTCCAGCCTTCGTTTCATCCAGTTTAAGCATCAGTTTGTGTTATATTTATTGTACATCAAATTTGGAAAGTTTATTTTTTTTACTCCTTTTGATTTTTGCTTTGCTACTAAGAAATAAGTAAATTGCTGCATTCTGCTGGCTGAGAACTTTTACTAATTGGCATTTCACAATGTACTATTTGAATACATTGAATTATAAATGAACTGACTTTATTTGGAAGTGAATCTAGATCTGAACTGACATAATGATCTAGGTAACAAAACAACTTTTCTTGGGAGTTTGTGCCATATATCTACTTTAATTAAAGTGAACTGACTTGAAGTAAATAAGCATTTTTATTATAAATTTGACCTAAATGTGAAACAAATGGGCTCAAAATATATTTGTCTGAGTCGCAAAGTGAAAGAAAGAAAAATGTGTTTTAATTGTTTATTTGTATTTTTTTTTTCTCAGCATTATATGGACATTTTTGTTTTTCATATTTTGATTGAATTTTGCAATTGACAAAAAAAATCAATTATATTTTAATAAATTATAAGCAAGGATAAAGATAACCTTTACAGTTTGTAACTAAACAAACAAACAAGCACAAAAATGGCTATAATGACGTCCAGGATATTTGCCATTAATACATGTGTTGTAAAGAAATGACACCCAAGTGTGACTAATATTTTAATATAAATGTAAATGTATGATTTCCTCTCTGGACTTCCATCATTTTTCACTTTTACCCGATTCACAGTGTTTTTATAATCTGGCTCAGTAGAAACAAACTACAACATAAACCTAAAGAAATTAATGAAACAGTTTTTACATATCCATATTATATAATCAACTGAAAATATAAATTACAAAAATCCTAAACAGGACATGGGCTTTGCTTTGTAATCCTTTAGTTTTAATGTTTATATCCTATATAGTGAAAACAAAACATTGTATGTATGTTTTTAACTGCATAGAAAGGAGCTCAGCGCTCATGTTTCTACTTGTTTAGCAATTTTACTGCAATGATGTAAAGCTGTTTTCATCCAAACAGTAGTTTGCCACTAAATTGTATAGAAGCACAGCAATATGACATTGTATAGCTGAGATTGTTTGCCTTTAAAATACATGTTCAAGTTCTCTGAGCTCATACTGAACCTGGAGTACAAAAATTATGTTAAATGAATTTTTTTTTTAAAAGAAGAAAAAGCCAAAGGAAACATTTCTCGTTTCTGTGGTTTCTTCTGACAAATAATAACAATAAAAACAACAAGTTGAAATAAAGCACAAGCTCACCAGCTTATGTTGTTATTTGTGGGACCTCACTAAACTGGAAAAAGTGAAAACTGCAAGAATGAAAGAACAAGGTTAGACAAAATAGTCAAAGTGCCACACCTTATTCCTCATATACAGAAAAATAAATACAGTACATAAAAAATATTTTAAAAATAGATAGAGGACATGAAGCTGTTCTGTCATGCAGATAGAACAGCACAAACCTGACACACTCGTATGCATTTTATGTCAAACACTGATTCCTGCAGAATAATATTTGAGGTTTTTGTGAAAAAAGAAAATAAATAAAGCACCACATGAGTCCATAATTTCAACAATGAGGCTATAATGTTATTTTTAAAATCTTGCATTGAAATACATCAGAAAGAGAACTTGTGCAATAAAGAACAGGTCGAATGATTAGTTTTAGGCTTTATTGTAAGATATTTTTTTCTTTACATTTTTGTTTTTGTGAAGATAATTTGAGAGTCCAGTTGTCATTTTTTTTTAGAAGTCTTTCTTTGTTGTTGAGGGCAGATTGAAGCTAAAATAAGTTTGCATCAAATATTTTTTACAGCCTGAACAAGTCTCCAAAGTAAAACAAATTTCAATGTCAAGGTTCAAAGAGCCTTTATTGTCATTCACATCACATGTGGTACATGATGTGGAACAAAATTGTGCACTCAAGGTCCAATTACACCCAAAATAGCAAAAATATAAAGTATTAAAAAAAGAAACAGTATAGGATCTAAGATATATGTTAAACATTACTAATATAATATAAATAGGATGTAATAAACAGCAGCCTGAACATGAGTCTGTTGTAAGTAGATGGGTAGGAATACAGCAGCTTATTGGTTAAAAAAAATCCAGCATGGATAATCAGCAGCATGGATAAAGTATCAATGTCCAGTTAATGTGGCATTACTGTGATTTGTCTGGTTAGGGATTTATGAGTCATACAGCTTCAGGGTAGAAGCTGCTCCTCAGTTTAGTGGTTCTACACTTAATGCTCTTCAACCTCCTGCCTGAGGGGAGCAGCGCAAAAAGTGTTTGTGTTGGGTGAGTGGGGTCCTTCATGATGCATGTGGCCCTCTTCCTGCATCTAGAGGTGTAGATGTCTGTGATTGTGGGGAGGCTGGCTCCAACAGTCTTCTGTGCAGCCTTCACCATTCTCTGCAGAGCTTTCCTCTCTCTAGCAGAGCAGTCTCCATGTCTCATGCTGATGATGGAGCACTGGATGCTCTCCGCCGCACACATGTAGAAGGAGGTGAGGACTGAACTCCCTAGTCCAGTTCGTCTCAGCTGCCTGAGGGAGTATACTCTGACGTGCCTTCTTGATAAGAGTAGAATTGTTGTTGCCCCAGCTGAGGTGTGAAGTCCACAAACAGCATATGGACATTGGAGTCCTTCTGCTCCAAGTGGGTGAGAGCAATGTGGACCACAGAGGAGATGGCGTCCTCGATCGATTCTTGTGGTATGCATACTGGTGTGGGCCCTCACTGATGTCGATGGTAGCTTTATGTGGGCCATGACCAATCTTTCAAAGAGTTTTGTGACTATCGAGGTGAAGGCTACTGGCCAGTAGTCATTCAAACCAGTCACTGCAGGGCTCTTAGGAACTGGGATATGGTGGCAGTCTTCTGGCAGGTGGGAACAGTTGCCTGGGTGAGGGAGGAGTTAAAGATATCAGCCAGCACCTCGCAGAGCTGATCAGCACAGTCTCTCAGCACCCTCTCAGGGATGTTGTCTGGGTCAGTGCATTTGTGAGGATTAATCCTCCTGAAGGTACTCCTTAATTCTGCTGGGGTCATGCTGAGGGACTTCTCTCCAGATGGTGAGGTTAGTCTGGTGCTGGGTGGTTTATTTAGGTCTTCAAAGTTGGGAGTGGTGGCGCAGAGGTTAGAAGATGGGCCTGTGATCAAAAAGTCACAGGTTCAACTCCTGGTACCGTCAACAACAACAACAAAAAAAAAAATGTGGGTGGAAAAGGTGAAACACCCACACCTCCCTCCACCCTCATTTGCCCCACTCTGGGCCCCTGAGCAAGGTCCTTAACCCCCACCATCTGCTCCCTAAACAGGTCTCTCTTGAAAATGAGTTCTCGTGGCTCAATGAGACTACCTGTATAAATAAAGAGTAAATGAAAAGTGGGCACAGAACCTGTTAAGAGCATCATGCAGTGAAGGATCCCTAGCACAATGTGCACCTCTGTTGCTATAGTCTGTTATGCACTAAATGCCCTTTCACTTTGTGAAATCCTCTAGATCTAGTACCCCCTCATTTACCGAAGCCTCCCTGAAGACCTGGCAGTCTGTGCATGCAAAGTAGTCCTGCAATACAGAGTCACCATTGCTGGTGACTCTGTATTGCAGTCACACACATCACACAGTGATGATCTTCTATGTAGGCCTGGAACGTCTCAGTGAGGGGTGGTAGACAGGGGCCAGAAAAATGGAGATGTGGTCAGAGAGGTCAAGGTGGAGGCATGGTACGGCTCTATATTCATCTTTTATGTTGCTATAAACATGGTCTAGTGTGTTATTTCCCTGTGTTGGTATGGTGGCATGCTGATGGAAACTTGGCAGAGTGTCTTTCAGGTTTACGTGGGTAAAGTCTTCAGCCACCATGTAAAACACTTCTGGATGCGTGCTCTGAAGCGAGCTGATGATTTATATTCAGTTTGGTACATAATATGATAAAACTCAAACTATACTTCTGGGGTTAAATTTACCAACTAGACTTATCACAAAAGTCAAAACAGTTGTAGAAATCAAACGCACCTTGGAGTCTAAATGAGAAAAGGGATGGAGGTAAACTGAGACGGGGGTAAAGTGAGGCATTACCTGAGAGGAAAGAAGGCAGCTGGCTTAAAATGACAAAAACAAACACAACAAAACACCTAAAAAGGAAGCCTGACATACATAAACCAGGAAAATAACCTCTCTCTAAATGTCAGCAAAACAAAGGAGATGATAGTGGACTTCAGGAAACAGCATGGAGGCCAACATTCTATAAACAACGCTGAGGTGGAGTAGGTCAGCAGCTTCAAGTACCTCGGTATTCACATTACTGAGGATTTGTCCTGGACATTACATACAAACACTGTGGTCAAGAAAGCCCAACAAAGACTACTTCCTAAGAAGACTAAAGAAGTTTGGTATGAACACCAGCATTCTTACTAACTTTTATAGGTGCACCATTGAGAGCCTGCTGACAGGCTGCATTACAGGGTGGTATGGGAACTGCACCAGTCAGAACCAGAAAGCTCAGCAGAGGGTGGTGCAAACAGCAGAGGACATCACTGGTAACAATCTCCACACCATCCAGGATATCTATCACAGTGGATGTCTGTGTAAAGTACGCAGCATCATTAAGGACCACACCCACCTAGCACTAGGACTTTTCCGTCTACTACCCTCAGGCAGACGATACAGGAGTCTGCCATAGAGCACGAAAAGACTCAAAGATGGTTATTATCCACAAGCTGTCAGATTACTGAACTCTTAATAATAATACTGAACAAATGACAATGACATTTCATTAATCCACATCTGTGAAACCCAATATGTTTATTGCTACTGCACTATGTGGCTGTATCATTTATATGTTATGTATGACATATCTCCTGCCATATATGCCATATGTCATTTATGTCACATATGCCTATATCATGTAAGTCACTAGCTTACCATCATAAATCATCTCAATGCTCCTCGCTACCTACTAATCAGTCACACAACGTGTGTAGTTTATGTTAGTTATGTGCAATATATATTGTGCATTTTAGCTTATATTACTACCTTTGAAATACTTATTCATACAAATTCATCCTACATGCACCGCTATATTCTACCATGTTGTTGTTTACAATACTTATTTTTGGACCTTGCAAATATTATATTTCTTTTTTTACTTTTGTATTTTGTACCCTTATTGCACGTTTTAGTATTTCTTGTTTGTTTGTTTTTCCTTTTTAGCGAGTCAAATCAGTTCTTCTCATCCTGAACATTTCATTGCACTGTCGACCTTGTGTTAACCTGCTTTTGACAAATAAACAACATAACCGCATGCATTTATGATTTAAAATTAAAACTGCATCTAATGTAGTCAACTGTGTATTCAGTAATAACAATTAACACGTCTCCTGTGAGCTATTTTCAGCAAACAACCTAAGACATCCTGCATCAACGTCTTTCATTAGTGAAGTCTTTTCCTCCGGCTTTCACCAGCTCGTTAATCACACATCACACATGCTCGCTCTGTTCCTGCCAACACACCTGCTCAGCCAACTAGCTCTGCAAACCTTATCATTTTGCTCGTCTGCTCGCTCCATCCTCATCGACATCTTGCAACATTTAAAGGTCTGGAGCTTTGTGTCATTTAAAGGTCTCATTGGTTTATAGCAGAGAATAAAAGCTGTTCATTTTTTGGTTACATTTTTCACTTTTGTTTCGATGTCTACCATGTAGAGGATGTTTTTCTCGTTACATTTTTATGTCCAAATTAATCAAATATTATTATTTTTTTTTTACACAAACAATTGACAATTTGGCCTCTCATACCTGCAATTAGACCTTTTCCTTTCCGCTTCTCTTCATTCATTGCGGAGAAGTTGCAATAAAAAGAAGGATCTATGGTGCTGCCCACATAAATGCCTTCTTGAAGCAAGCCTAAAGTAGTTTTCTTTTTTTTTATTATTTTTCAATTTATATTGGAAGACTCTTTAGAAAATTCCAGTTTCAAAATTCAGGTTTTAAATTTAGCCATGTGTGCCATGATAGCCACCTGTCTTGGAACAGCTTGAATTATTCTCTTTATTCCTCTTTTCAAACTCATAATAAATGTCATGTTATACACTTCATAGATGGTGGGGGAGGGTTACATTTTACTGCCATTTGAGATGTTTAAATGTCCATTTTATCCATCTTTGCTAATTCAAATTTGTGGCAAGACACCAAACATGCAGCTGTTCAATGTTTGTTCTCACAGTGTTGCAGTTTTGTAGAAGGATAAATGTATAAATCTGTTCAAAAGCATTGGCAGCTGTTCAAAATCAGAAACAAGATGCGCTTTGTCAAACATTTGAATTTGACCTGCAGGGAAAAAAAACAATAAAGAAGACCTGAAGAGTGAAGTTCTTCAAATAATTTAGTAAAATTCCAAAAACCTTCTCCATTGAAAATATTTGTTAATCTGAAGAAATTCTGAATTGCAGCAAACACACATTTTTAATATTTGAATAAATGTTGTGCCCAAAAGTGCATTAGTACACAAATGGCACATAAATAACAATAACCAGTGTTGTGTATTTACACAGTTTGTCCCTGAACCCAGGTTAAAATAAATTTTAAAAAGTTTTTTGTTGTGTTGTCAGTCTTTAGAAGAATGCTAGTCTGCTCCAGTCTTTTCGTTTCAGTAGAAACATGTAAATGAGCCACAGATGACAGAACTGACTAAAGTTAACTAGTACTTTACCACCATCATTGTATTTCTATTGCCCTTAAAAATATAAGTATATATATATATATATATATATATATATATATATATATATATATA
>NC_056507.1:17108280-17114237 GCF_014905685.2 Nematolebias whitei | reverse complement strand
TTGTGCAAGTGTTTTTAGCAAATAAAAAAAAAAAGTACAAGTAGCTGATAAACATACAAGACAAAGCCTTAAACCCGTTCCCCAGCTGGTGTATAAGATGTGAAAGTAATGTGCTTAACAAGTGAAATATCCAATAAACTGTCTGACTTGGGACCTAACATCCAATGGATTCATCTAATGTACGTCATAAGTCCTTTGGAATATTGTTGGAATAATGACAGTTATACGCCTGTGAAATTGAATTTTATGTGACATTTCAATTTAATTTCATAATTAAAAGAACTTGTATTTCCTTAGGAGCCTCATTTGAGTTGAAGACACCAAATTAATATAACTCACAGCGCAAAACACTTGAACAGTTACATTTAAGGTGTGGCATTAAAATGGTAAGACGGGTAAAAATGTCCTAAATTAAAATAGCTAAAGTGGAGTATAAAATGTTCTCGGCACAAAACAACAATTAGACCAAACGGTTACGTTACGTTTTCAACCAATAAAACCAGCAGGTGATGAGTCAAGTGTTACTGTGTTTAATAGAGGTTGGCACACAACGATGTGTTGCATGTTTAGATTTGAATTGTAATGATTGGTTTCTGCAGACAAGTGGATATTCATCAGATTCTGTCTGGAGTCTGATTTTGTCTGATTGGACTATTGTAATATAATTTGCACTGGTCAGTGGTTTCAGGTCCAGCTCAATACATTTGTTTTTTGTGACTTTAGTGGGAGGACTGTGTTGGATTTTGTCCTGAAGCATGCAATAAAAGTCAGGTCCTCTGGATGGATTATTCTTTGTTAAAACATTTTGTCTTTTATCAAAAGGACTTATTTTCAATTTCAATTCAGTTTATTTATATAGCTCCAAGTCACAACATGTCACTGCACAGAAACATTCATATGCATAAAAAGTCAATTAATAGGATAATTTATCTGAGGAGCAGACTGCGTTGAGTCTAAGGAGATGCAACAAAGAAGTCTTTTAGGTAAAAGACAACATTTTTCAACAAAATAATCTGTGCAGAGGACCTGACTCAATATGTGTTGGATTTTATTCAGAGCTCCAAACTAAGCTATCATGTTAAATGGATGCATTCATAAAAGCATTTATTAAAGATATGAGTTGACTGGTGAACTTGGAGGTTACAGAGTTCTTTTTAAAAAGCACAGTTCTTGGCATTTTGCAAGGATTGGTTCCCTTTTGTGCTTTAAAGTTTGTCTATTATTCAAGGTGGTGCCAAGAAATGGGAACTAGTTATATATTTTGAGAAAAGTTAAAGTTAAAGTTAAAGGCACGGTTGTCAGTGTAAGACACACGCCCGTTTCAGTCACTGAGTTTGAGTCTTTTTATGCCTGAATGACTCATTTTCATACTTCAAAATATGACGAAGTAGACAGATAAGGATAAGCAAGTTCTTTATGTACGCATAACAAATATCAGAAACATTCTTGGTAAAAAGGGAAATATCAAAGAGAAAAGGACATTGCTTGTTGTTTAAGGGAAGCTCATCTCTCAAACATGGTGGAGGCGCTGGTATTTATTGATGCTGTCACAGGTGATGAAACAAGATTTATGAAAGCAGAGGTTCAGTCAGATGCATGAAAATTATTTAAATCCAACGACCAGGATGAGAACCTTGACCATAAACACCAAAGTGATTCTGATGTGCGTGCTATCGTTCGTAAAATGCTTTCTGCTACTTCTGTGACATCACTGTAGATAAAAACACAGCAAAATGTATGCGGTGAAGCATATGGTGATCATCAGGGTGTCAAAAGAATCAAATCAGCTGAAGTTATATTTATTCTAATGTCTGTTACACGCTTTCAAATTAATTCTGTTGTGCCACAGTGAATAAGAATGTCTCACTTTATCATAATCACATTCTGCAATATAAATGTAAAATGGGTCAGCTGATTGATCAGCAGTTTGAAAAGAAAATACATTTCAGTTTCCCACTGTGGGGGATTTTAATTTTCATGCACGATGACTAAAAATCTATTTTGCACTCATGATTGCAAACAAGGCAGGAGTATGGAGCCTCCACATCACAACCCTGGGCTGTGGGGAGTGTTTTGAAATTTGACTTTATTTCTATTTTTTGTTGGAGTCAGTCCCGTTTGTCTCGTTTCGATACGGTTCAGCATGGTTCAGTGTTCTGAGTTTGGTTCCTTTGTCCTCTGTCTCCATAAGCTCCGCTGGTTTCTGAACACCTAACCGTTGGATCTTATCTTCCCAAATAGATCACCTGGCTCTTGTTCCAATGTTCATGCCTCACTGATCTTATAGTTCTTGTTTTCTGAAGATGCCAGCACGTTTTGTTCCTCATTTGGTTACCCAACCTGTTCTCCTGCTCCATGGTTTATACAAGTTTGGTTTGTTTGATTTCAGGTTTGTCTTGGCTTAGTTCTAGTCTTTTGAATTTTTTTAATCTTGTCTATTTTTTGGGTCCTCACACTTTACTCAAAACAAACTAAATCCATCCATCCATCCATCCATCCATCCATTTTCTTCTGCTTATCCGGGGTCTGGTTGCAGACCAGGTTAGCAGCCTAAGTAGAGAGGCCCAGACTTCCCTCTCCCCAGCCACTTAGGTCAGCTCCTCCAGGGGAATCCCAAGGTGTTCCCAGGCCAGCCAAGAAACATAGTCCCTCCAGCATGTCCTGGGTCTTTCTCTGGGTCTCATCCCATTGTAATGTGTCCGGAACACCTCACCAGGGAGGCGTCCAAGAGGCATCCTAACTAGGTGCCCGAGCCACCTCAACTGGCTCCTCTCAACATGGAGAAGCAGCGGCTCTACTCTGAGTCCCTCCCGTATGACCGAACTTCCCACCCTATCTCTAAGGGAGAGCCCAGACACCCTGAGGAGAAAACTCATTTCGGCTGCTTGTTTCTGTGATCTCATTCTTTCGGTCACAACCCAAAGCTTATGACCATAGATGAGGGTAGATCGACTGGTAAACCGAGAGCTTCGCCTTTTGACTCAGCTCTCTCTTCACCACAACAGACCGGTACAGCACCCGCCTCACTGCAGACGCCACACCTATCCACCTATCAATCTCTCGCTCCATTTTCCTCCCATTCGTGAACAAGACCTCTTTAACTTGGATGTATCAAGTTCAAACAACAAGTAGTAATTAATTAAACAACTGGTATAACTTAACTATGTGAGTTCTTACAGCATATAATTATAAGTTATGATCCATAAACACTTGATAACATGTTTAATAAATGTATTATGCACTACATTCTGTTTTACCATAATGCTAACTAATTTGATGGGGGATGTAAAAATGTTGGCATTTAAAAAGTGGTTTTCCAGAAACTGCAGCAGAAATCCTGCAGCACACCTTCAACATGGACTTTTTAAATTGAGGATTTTTCCCCATAAGAAAGATCTAACTTTCAGCAGTTCGTGTTTTAAACAGACTTTCCACAACTTGGATTGGTGTCGTGCTCTGAACACAGTGAGAGGTAGGGAGACAGTGGAAATGTTGGTGTATGGGCCGCATCTTTAACCAACCGGAGTTGGCATTCCCATGCAGGAGAGACAAAGGCAGGGGGGCGGGGGGAGGCGCGTGGGGTGAGTAAAGCGCGGAGAAGCGAAGTGAGACACAGCTCATTTCAGTGGGATCGTTGAGCTGCGGAGCTCCTCGGATTTTACAGCCAGACCCAAAAAAAAAAAAGAAAAAAGAAAAAAAAATAATAATAAATCAGTAAAACAACCCGCCTCTGCGTTTGGTGCGTAAAGCGCTCCACCCGGACCGCCGTGCGCTCTGCGTCTGGCTGAGGCTCACCTGGTGCTCTGAAGACCCCGCAAACACCAAAACCAACAAAACAAAACAATACAACTTTTTCCACCGTGGTTTCCAAAAAAGGTAAGAGGCTGATGAGCTTTGGTTGAATTTCTTTTTTCTTTCCTCTTTTTTTTTTTTTAAGGTGCAAAAGGTTCTGAGCTGAGAAACGCACTGGTTGTTGTTTGGTGTTAAAAAAATTATACTTACCTCAAATGAATGATTAAATTGGGAAATCATGCATGTACACGTGGCTGTCATGACTGAAATGTAGAAGTTAGACATTTGTACATTTTCTAATAAATAAATGTCAGACACACCTACAAAGAAATGTTCCGACAGAGCTTTGCAGTCCATCGCTTTAAGGAATAATGCAAAAAGCTGCACTATTATTGCTTTTTTTTTTAAATCCAAACAAAGATGCAAATGATTTATTTATTTATAATAATTTACAATTTCTGTAACGTCACAAGAAGAAGTGAGACATGTGTCCGGGCTGCAGCAGTTGGCCAAGAAGAGTTACAACCGTTGCGACATCACCGGGAAGACAAACCTGGTCTTTGGTTCGGGTTCTGGCATCTGCGGGACGCGTCCATGATCTGAAACCAAAGATCAGACTCTCATGTCAGCTAGATGAAGTGTGGATCTATTGATGTTGTGCACTTCATAAGAATCAGTGTGATAGGAAAAGAAGTTAAGGCTTGATACTGGCTTGCTCTGATAATATATATTTTTTTATTTGATGAAAATGTTGCACATATTTCATTAAATTTAGATCTGCACCTTTCTACTAATTTAACCAACTGTTCCTGGACATGTTTTATATTTACATTTGCAAATTAAAAATTGCGCGTATAGCGGAGCTCCCTGGATTTCCCTTTTTATGATTCACAAAAAACAGGAAACATTTCATTTTTCAAAACGTGGGAAACACGAATGCTTTCCCTCATACCTTAGTAACGCCACCCACCTCTTGAGCCAATAGCTGCAGCCTTCATATTAAAACGCACGCACGCGCAAAATAACACACGCTCACAGAAACGCGCAGTTTTTCAAACGCACCATCAATGTCACCATGGAAACCAAGTCTCTTGGCACCTTCAGCTGACTGCCTCCAGCATGACTCCTGGCTTGTCGTGTGAGCGCTTGTGGATGCTTCTGTGAACCTGGAGAGGAGAGATGTTTCTCCTGGAGTTTAATGCGAATTGATGAGTTCCAGCTGGTTTCTGACACTGGTGGTCCAGCTAGAGGGGCTCCCAGCACCATGTGCACTGTGTCACTAGTCACAGGCGATCCTTGGCCTGGGGTGTGAATGCTGGGAGAGTCGGTGAAATAAGTGTCCATGCAGATAATGCGTGTTTGTGTTCCTCCCTGAGGCTGCGATCCAAACAGCTTTCTGCTCTGCATTTTCTGTCTGACATGAATGAACAGGACAGACATCCAAGGCGAGCTCTGACTTGCCGAAGACCAGAATGTATCATTTGATGCATGCATGTTCTGAATCTGGAGTAGATGTGTTAAAAAAAAAAAAAAAAAGCAATATATGTTCATTACCTACATAACTGCATTGGCCCATTAACATTTAAATGGTAAGTTATTTGATTAAGAATCTTAATGGACAAATGCACATTTTCATTATTCATTTATAACCAGTATCAATGTTGTTAATATTGAATAGGAGCTAAAAAACCAGTTACATCTTGTTTGTACAGTTTGTTCTCGATAGTTTTATTTTTTGTCACTAAGTGGAAAAAAAAAATCCACTGCCTACACACACTGATGGAGAAACACAACACTGCGTAAACAAACTGTATTTTATTTATTTTTAAAATGTGAAATTAAAGCTTGTCTTTGTAATAATTACAGCAAAAGTGCTGGATGGAACTAAGTTTAGCCCGTGGTCATGGGAGGCTTCTTAACACGAGTACAATCAAAGAACATGCACATAATACACACCCATGGGCATCATCCAAGACTAACACACACTCTCAGAAAAAGGCATGACCCCCCCCCCCCCTGAGCAACATTGCTGATATCACACGCAAGTCAAAAGTCACGTATCTTCTTCCAGTCATGTTATAGATTTTCAAATATGTAACTTTCATTGCTGTGACAATAAGCAGGGAAGACATTTACGACCCCCCCCCCCCCCCCCCCCCCCCCCC
>NC_056507.1:17106055-17108180 GCF_014905685.2 Nematolebias whitei | reverse complement strand
CATGAATGTTTTGTAGGTGAGAGGAGTACCCACCTGCCCTCCCCCCCCCCCACACACACACACATACAGGGCATTTGTGGAGATGAAAGCCACAGTTTAATAACATGGAAATGAAAGTAGGTCGGTATGGTGGCGCAGTGGTGATTAATGGTCTTAAAGGAACCAGGCTGCAGGTTTGCCTGTCTGGAGTTTATGTTCTTCCTGTGCATGTGTGGGCTTTCTCCAGGTACTCTGGTTTCCTTTCACAAACCAAAAACATTCATGTTAGGTCAGCTGGTCATGGGGTGTCCAGTCCTGGTCGTCAAGGGCTACGATCCTGCGTGTTTGACATGTTTTTCTGCTCTATAACACCTGATTTAATGGCTAAATTACCTGTACATGTTCTACAGAACCATGTGCATCACTCACTGGTTCAAACCAGGTAAGATGGAACAGAGAAATGTTTAAAACAGGCAGGATAGTGGCCCCCAATCATTGGACACCCCTTCTGTAAATTGTACTGGGATGGGAGTGAGCACACGATTGATTGTCTCATTTGTCCCTGTGTGGCCCTGCGATGGACTTGTAACTGGTCCAGATATCCAGGTCCAGGATGCCCAGGTAGAGATATACAACAATGCAAAAAAGGCTAGAGAGGAAGAAGGTGTGTGTTTTCTTTACTGGCATTTTTTTCTTCTTCAATGCTCATTCACAAGTAGCTGAAATATCACAAAGGTAGCCATATGCTGTGACTAGTCAAGTCAAAGCTCTCGTGTCACTGCTGGTCAGACTCACATGGTGGGAGTGATTAAAAGAAGGTTGGCAAAAAGAAAAAAAAAACTGAACATTAAAACAAGTGGAGCCAAGAACAGTAGGACTGGAAAAAAAAAAAAAAAAGAGAGAAGACGCAGGTGAAACAGACACTATGGATTACAGCAGGCAGGATGTCCATAGACAAGTGTGTGGGACCATTCAGGAGCTTCTCTGTGGTCTTCTTGGCAGTCTGTAACTTCCAGTGTTGGAGTAATCCTCCTGGGAACACACAGACTGCCAAACTACCATCCAGCTCCTCTTTTCAGTCCTTATCACCCTCGTACTTCTCTCTCTCTTGCATTTTCTCAGCCCTTCTCTCCTCTCTCTCTTTCTAATTATTTTATTAACCCTCAGTTTTATTTCTATATGAAGTTGGACTCCGTTAAGCCTTGAATTGCAGCTGGTCTTCCCATCATCACTGTGATCTGGTTGTGAATCATCCCACTGCTGAGAAGATCTGCGATTTGTACTTCTGCCTATAGGATCAGAGTTTTGTTGCTCAGAGAGCTGAACAGAGTGAGAACATTCCCATGGAGTGACCAAACAAAGAGCCTGGCTCCCTGCTCTTCTGTATGACTGCACAGGAACAGAAACATGGACATTCTCTAGTGATTCCACTGCAGGCGGCATGATGGATCTCGTGGCTGATGATCACCTTCAGTTTGGTTTTGGAGACAGAAGCAGCTCGTTTAATTCATATAATCATGTTAGGGGAGAAACAGCAGCTCACATTTTTAGTTTTAGTAGAACAAAAATGCACCTTTAGTTCAGTTTTGAACTAGTTTGACTCATTTTGGTGTGAGACAGCACAAAAGCAAGAATGTTCACACACTGCAGTTGAAAACAACTCTGGTGAAAAGCTGGGTTAACACTAATCCAACCTTACAACATGGATGAATCTGCACTATGCCACAAATGGTTAAAAATGACAAATACACATGAGTATTTATTTTATTTTGAAAGGTGTTATATCACTGCAATTACAATACTATTTAGAAAACATCATTGTAAAAGAAAATTGTGTTGTAATTTTCTGCAAATTCAGGCTTATACCTTTTTTTTTCCCCATAAGGGGGCCAACATTAAAACCTTTTTCAAACAAAGGGTCAGTTTCAGAATCTACATTAACTCAAGTTAGAGACCCAACATCTTGTCTTGGTTGCAGGTTCCTCAAAAAGAGTTTGATTGGTCTCATTGGATGTTCCCTGTTGCACTTTTGACATCATAATCAAAGATTACTGAAAAAAAAATCAAATGAAAAAAGTATTTTTCGTTTCACATATCATCCTGGGGGCCAGACAAGATGTCAAAGAGGGCCACATTTGCCCCCCCC
>NC_056507.1:17103852-17105955 GCF_014905685.2 Nematolebias whitei | reverse complement strand
CCCCCCCACAGCCTTGATTTTGACATATGTGGCATAGATGTTCATAGGATGGTTAAGTTTAGTCTATGTGGTAAACACAAGTAAAAAGTCATGGTCCAAGCAGATTTCACATAAACTTAATAGCTTGTTTACACTGGGGCTTGTTTTTTATTTGACCTTTCCTCAGATGCTAATGTTCATAATTGATTGCAGACAGTAAGGGGGGGCTGGGTGGGAATTGAGTCAGTGTTTACTGGTACAGTGGGCGCCTCATCCCATACGCCTCTTCATCCCGGTCAGTCGTTCTCCTCTGAAATCCCCAAACCACCCACATCCTATTGGCACCTGCTACTCTGGAATTCAGGTCAGAAGGGGGGAGTCACAAAAAAACGCTCCCAGAATGATTGGTAAGGCGAAGAGGAGGCAGGATGGCAGGAGGGGAGTGGCTTGATATTTGTGTTGTCTCCCTGGGTACTAGAGACCACACTATTGTAAATAATTGAGCCATTGTGCAGCAACAAAAGAATCATAATTAAAGCACATGGAAAAATTGGTTTAACGGGAGAACAACCGTCACATGATTCAGTCTGACAGATTCACAGCGATTAGGTGAAGCTGCCGTTTATTTCATGCCACCGATGTGTGAGCAAGTTTGTGATGCATTTGTGCACACTGTGTAGAAAACGAAGTTAAATTACCACACTTCCCAACAAACTCTTAAAAAAACACACACATCAATTGGACTTTTATTCTGTAATTGATGATGAGTTGCTCTCCATCCAGGGAGACTTCTCAACTCAAATATGAAGAGTGTAGACTCCATAACTGTGTTTTTTTTTTGGAGCCATGCATTGGAATTGTCATCAGCATAATACATTTTATTTAAAAAAAAAAAGCTGAAATAGAAGTGAATTTTGCAATATGAAAAATATATAATGGCATTACATAAATGTATTCTTTTGACATCCATATGAAGGTGTAAAAATTATAAAAACATGTAGAGAGAAGATGAATATGATTACTGAGGTGTTTAGAGATAGTGACAGAAATGATGTCAAATTGTTACCCCTGCTGTCTTTGGAGCTCTAAATTGACTGCAAGCACACACACAAAAAAAAGGTAAATTACAAAATAATAGAGTGATTTTTGTCCATTTTACCCACTTCTTACAGTCTCAACCATCTTTCTCTCCCCCTTTTTTTGCCATTCCACAAATCATCAATTAAGTGCGTAATGGGCCTCAGAGGCAGTTTTGTGAGTTTCTTTGTTTGGCCTTGAGGGATCGGCCAGCATTATTGTTCTCTTCAGTATGTAAATGGACCACGCTGTGGGAGAGCAGAGCACAGATGTCAGCTTTGCGCTTAATCACAGAGAGCTCCATCACCCTTAGACGTTTTAGGAAGCCAGAACGGGACATGCATGAGAACTTCAGCACCAAGTACAAAGTCTGCACGCGGAGGAGTAACTCTCAGCACGAATGTCCATCCACCACTTTTTTCCAGTACAACCCCATTGCCACCCCCTGTCCCCCTCTCTCTGTCCTTCTCCCTTGATTCCCTCAGAGCTCGTCTCCCTCCTCACCCCTTCTATCCTCTCCCTTCCAAATAACCGGCAGTCGGTCTCACCCCTTCTCCTCATCCCCGACCAATCCTCCGTCTCCCTGACAGCTGCTCCCCACTGCTCAGCCTATCCCATCCTGACAGGCTCCAGTCGATAGACCCTGCACTGCAGATTTGTTTACCTCACCCACTTGTCCAGCGGAACACACAACAATCCCGTTCATTGCCTGTTTGTCAGTCCTCTTTTCAGAACTCAAAGAGGAGAGGTGAGGAGGGGGGCCTTGCGAAAACAAAAAAACAGAGGAAACAATTAAGTTTTCCCTCCTCCCTATCAACCCCATGTTAGCAGTTTCCCAGCTCTAGATTCTGTGAACTAACTGGAGGCCTGTAAAGTGCTCCATTATTCTAGTAGAGCTGGCGTGTTCCAAGAGCGGCTTGCTCAATGGCTGAAGAACACAGAGAGGGGTTTGTTAGAGGGTCTTGGCTCAGCACATAATGCACTGCTTAATTGGGAACTCTATCTATCTATCTATCTATCTATCTATCTATCTATCTATCTATCTAT
>NC_056507.1:17084683-17103452 GCF_014905685.2 Nematolebias whitei | reverse complement strand
ATGTAGAAGTTTAACAACCCATTAAAATACATCAAAATGCAGAAAATCGCATCTACTTAATTCAAAATTTTCTGAGGAAGCACTCACCCCCCAGGCCTGCCTGCTATTTGCATTCTGACAACGATCAGTTTACAAATTGCCCTATTACTTGATATGACTACTGCTGTTATGATTCTATTCAGTTTCATGTAAATCGTTTTATGTAATTATTTGATGAAGTTGTAATTATAATGTAATATAATGTTCGTTATGTGAATAGGTAAAGTTTTAAAGTGTTCTTGATGCTGTTAATTTCCTCAAAACTGCAATTTTTAGAAGATGAGATGAAAATCTTTGTAAATTAAGTTTATGTTGAATGAAATGAAATACCCCATGTTGAAAAGTAAAAAAAAGTGTATTAACACTATAAAAGAATAGGTCTTAAGTTTTTATGTTACACAAATATTTCCATTGAATTAAAAAGACAAACTGAAGAAAATGATCTAATAAACATGAGGGTTATGAGAGAGTCCCTCAAACTATTTCTCCCCTGTAAGGGATCTCTGAACTCAAAATGTTTGTGCACCCCCGGTATAGATGATAACATAACTGTAGCAATCACCCATGCTTTGAGGTGTAATTTACAGTAATTTAAATAGAATATGATCCAGTCAGTAGACACTTTTTAATACATAAAGAACCAAATGAACCAAAGACCTACTTTGAATTGATTCATGCAAAACCAGTCAGTTTTAATAAACATCAAAAAGGTCTGAATTGTGTTTTAAATCACTAAAGGATTTTTGTTTCGCATTAGCATAAAGTTGTGTTAAATACAATCCATTGCACAATTCATACAGTTGCTTAGAAACTTTCCAATCACATGACAGCACATAACATACCACTTTAACATTTTCTTTTAAATTTATAAACCGATGATAAGGTGCTGGAAGATAAATAAATAACTCAAGACTTCAGTTTCATCATTGGTACATCTTGTTCTTGTTCTGTTGATTACAAGTATATTAAAGCCACAACAATAGTATAAATATTAGCAATATGTCAGGTTTGTGTGTGTGCATGCTTTAATGTAGGTTTATTAGGTTTATTTATCTGCGTGTGCATGTGCAGTGATGGCCTTTCTCTTGACACTGTGGGGTGGTGTGAGGAAAGCAGGCCATGGACATTGCTTCTGGCTGCGCTCAGTCCCTACAGACTCCAGTGTTTAATTAGTGAGAGAACATACACTCGCCTCAATCTTTTTATAATAAACTCTGAGTGAGACCACAGCCCCACCACTCCACCTCAAATAACGTAAGTCTAGGAGCTAAAATTACAGATGACATATCATGCGTGTTTTTGTGTCTACAGCTACAATAATGTGTACAGGAATGCGAGTATGGGGTGTGAGATGTGTTAGGAAGACACTTTCTGACTGTTAATGTGTTGTAATAAATGTGTATTTGTATTTGAGAGTGTATCAGAAGAGTTTAGTGATGTATGAAACGAGATTTGGGCAGTAATCCCATTATATTGGGCCAGCTGTCTAACACAGGTGTCAACTTTTTACATATTCACAGATAACCTGACAACACTGAAGCTCTTTGTGTAGCTTCACCTAACACACCTACACTCTTTGTTTCACCAGTTTACAACTCTGTTCTTTTGTCTACGGTTTATACTCACGCTATCCTTCCACAGATTTCTTGCCTAACTCTTTTTTTCATCTTTTCTTTGCAATGTATTCTTGCTGTTTCACTTCTCCAAGCCTCAGCACCCACCACCCACATCCCATCATTCCCCTGTCAGCAGCATAGTGGGCACGGTGTATAGTGACAGTAGCAGAAAGGGGTGTGGTGGTCCTGCCTCGCTGACTGATTTAATGAGCTCCTTCGGGGATCGGACTGAAGTTGTCAGTCACTTCGGTCCCGCACAGCAATTTCTGTTGAACAGATGTGCCAATGCTAATAATAGTAGAGCAACAGCGCCCTATTTCATAAACAGCAAGTGCTCAGGCAAGAGAGGAAGGGCAGGTGAATGCGTATGTAGTGATTGGTAACCTCTCATCTAATGGTGAAGGTATGGGAATGTAGTGGGGAAAATGTGACACCATTCTTTTTTTTTTTGTGGCCAACATTTTATTTTAAAAGCTGAAGATAAGTAACGGGAAGTGGAGATATGGGATACTAGACAATCCATAGCACCCCATCGGATGCTGCTGAAAACATCGTAGTTATCGTAGATAAAAATCCTAAAACATGAAGTATGACAGAATTCAAAATATAAAAGCCAAAAAACAAACAAATGGATGTTGAAGGGTAGTGAATTTAAATAATTTAAAAAAGAAACTCCAAGTGCAGTCTTTTCATGTATAACTCCACAAATAAATTACATTATACCAAATTTCATGCTCAGTAATACAGGTAAAAATCCAACAATGTTCAGTCAAGTCATCTGGACAGTTTCTTTCTTTCTTTTTTTTTTTTTTTTTTTCTGAGACGTTTCGTCCTTCATTTAAAGGACTTCTTTAACCTGAGGAGCCACCAGACAAACTGAGTCCCACAAGCAGCACACTCCCACAGTTTGCTAGTGATAAGATGGTCTCCGGGGTCCACCCTCTCTCCCGCCAACTCCTCTAATAAATAATTGTGCCAAGAAAATGTGGCCTAACATTATATCTTCATTTAATCAATAAAATTATTAAAATATTTAAATGCAAGTTGCAATAAAAGCATCAGCTTCTCGTGATGCTTGCCAATGTTGCCATACACTGTAAATTGGTTATCAGAGACACTAGATCTGAAACTGTCTCTGACCATGATGCTTAACACCATTTCACTTCAGCATGGCTGAGCTGAAGGTCCTGTCATTTATAAAAAAAAGGTTTTACAAGTACACCTCTTTGGAACGATTGTAGGAATACAATATTATCTTTATCAATGATAATTGGTAAGACTGTGGTTAAAACTGTTGCAGAGCTATAAGCTGTTTGTTCTCCATAATATGGTTTCTATTTGGCTGGTATTTTCACATTCATTGTTTCACCTAACATAAAAAAAATTAAAAAATTAAAAAAAACATTTCTCAACTGCAACACAGTGTTATTAAGAGCATGCTAAAAATGTTTCCATTTTACAGTATTGAGACGAAATTCAGCTATATTGGTAAAATCAAAGCGGTACTATAAAGCATTCATTTTTAAATGTCTATCCAAATACGTCTCGTACTCTCCCATTGTTTAGTTTTTTAATTCAGTCTGAAAACATTGTGTCAGCATGAAACTGACGGGTGAATATCAGTAAAAATCTGCTTCACTCACAGTTTGCAGTTTTCTCTGGCCCTTTGCCAGGCTTTGATCAGATTTTACTCACACTCCAGGGTCCACTTGGAAGTCATTCAATAGAGTTTTCTAGTGTGCCACTATAAGTGACCCTTTGCATCCACTTTTAAAAGAAGGTTTGGGTACAGTCTGTGCAGATGTTTGTATGGGACCAACATGAGTTTCTGTACTTAGATCCATAAAAGTTTACGCAAAGAAAAGATCACTGATCACATGAATATGCACACCTACTGAGAGAGGATTGAAATATATTGAATAAAATTGACAGAATGATAGGAAAACTTCACCGAGAACTTCTGTGAACGCTTATCAGAGCTGTACCGGCTGACACATTAACATCTTATCAGGACTATGGTGCTATATGGAAGTGTTTCATGAACAAATCTCACCATCTAGTTATCAGATGCCTTTGTAATGTGTCTATAAATGTGCTTGCTGGTAGATTTTTTAAATGTCTTAAATCGTGTCCTGACCAGGACAAGGTGTGAAGAGATCTTTTTTTAATACCCACCATCCTCATGGTTTTCCCCCTTTTCTATCTAAAGAATAAGGGGTCGTGCTCCTAGGAGCTGCAGCCACGTACACTCCGCCCATCTTTTGGATGACTGTACAGAATATAATCTCGCTATACTTCAATACAATGATAATAAAGCTTATTCTGATTCTGGAAAGACAGAGCTGCAGTTTGCTACTGAATCTGTACATTGTTTGTAATTGTTTTCTCACCAGTTGGACTTTTTCTTTTGATGTAGACACTGCTCTGTTTCTATCAGCTGAGATAGTCATCCCAACTTAAAGCGAGAGATGAGTGGTTAAGTGCAGAGTACCAAAGCTTTACTTTCTTTAAAAGCTGGAATATTTCTCTCACTTCCTATGCACAGTACAACCTGAAAAGTGTTTGTTGAATGAATCCTATTGGGACCAGTCTCGAGTGTGTGTGCGTATGTGTGTGTTTAAGAGGGTTTAAAGCTTCTGTGCAGACAATATGTGCAAATTAATTTCTTCCCACTGTAATGCAAGTGGTTGTGAGGCCCAGGGTGTTTGAGGGGTAGACATATCCGGTACATGGCCCAGATCCAGTTGTCTTTACCTCACAGTATTTTGTGATGCATCAGTCATGAGATTGGGCCCCTTGAGAGACCAGTGGGAAACTTGTAACCTCATTTACATGTCTGTCTGTGCAATCCTAAAAACCTGAACAAGCTGCCACTGATTCCCACTTGTTGGTTATTATGTAATCACATGTTGTGAACGCTAGAGTGACACCGTATGCTAACATGTGACAGTCGTTCACTAATTATGCAACAGTACAAGACCAAAGATGCTCTTCTTTAAAGTATTCTGTCAAATAAAACAATTTAAATATTGCAATGCTTTTTGCTTTTTAAATAGGCACTCATTTAGTGAGGAGAAAATTAAATTGGTCTTTTGACCAGCGTAAGACATTTAGCATCTACAAGTGATGTTTGTGCAGTCTGTGTTTGCATGCTGGGTATGTGTGGCTGTGAGCTTCCTCTTTCCTTCAGCTCCTTCTCACTAAGCCACAGAGTGTTGCTAGGACAACCCCTTGTGGTCTTTTCTGCATCGCAGTGGCCTTCAATGCCAGCACTCAGGGAACCTCCTCGCACTGGGAAGGCTGCATAAAATTGGGATAATCGTCGTCGATTATGGGACACAATGAGCTGCCGCTTCTGAAAGATTCATTCATCCTGGGAGAGACTGTGGAAAGGGGAAAGAGAAAGGGGTGCCTTGGTCCCTCCGCTGCTCTCCCACGGTGGGCAGAGGCATGACATCAGTGGTCTGAAAGAACTGGCGTTCTGGACATGTCCATTACCCTCCCTTCTCACTATGCCCTTGCTCTCCCTCCCGTTCGAGCCCCCCTCCCGTCTTTTCTCGTTGCTGCCAGTTTGGATGCAGCGCTTGGCCGGGTGAGTAAGGGCCACTGCCACTGTTTGCGTGTGAAACAAAGCCCCTCAGAATGGAGAGAGAGGATGCAGAGAGCTTCACATGGTGCCAGCCAAGAGCAGGGATGGCTGCCTTAGCCTTCCCCTCACAGGCCCCTCTCTTGGCTGAGAGGTGCTAGTGTGACCCCAATACCCTCTTCCCCTTCAATGTCCCTCTTCCTCTCTCCTGTAACCCCTTCTTCTCTGTCCCAGTCCCTTGCTGTCATCTCAAAAATGCACCTCTTTCCATCCAAGAGCCCTTGGAATGAGTATGAGGTGTCAAAGGATTTAGGATGAATGATTTCTCATGACACAACCGTTGCAGAAAGAGATGGCATTCCTCTGGCTTTTGTTGTGCAATTGCTCATTTGTTTGAAGAGGAAATAGCTTTCCAACACATTTCCCCAATTAGAATAATGTGCACTGCTCAATACGATGTGAAGTCTCATGCTGCTGGGAGACTGAGGGGAAATCAGCGTGACAACATCCTCCCATGAATCACGTATAGGTTGTGCTTTGGAGTTTAATGCACTTGATGAGTTGTATCCAACACTTGGATTACAGAACTCTGTATCTGTATGTGTGTGAGACAGAAAGTACAATAGGATGCGTTGCTTGTATTATTTAAGTACTTGAAACAAGTGGTCTCCCATGTACAGTAAGCAGAAAACTGCATTTATTATACATCAAGACATTAGAGCTCAAGAAAGCATATGATTATTAAATCATCTGTTCATCATTCACTTGTTCGTTCTCGTTTCTGTAAAAATCTTGCTTGCGACGTCCTACTGTCCACAATGTGCAATAAGTGAGCATCATCATGCTCAGCTTCCTCAGCCTGACCTCTCTTATGTTGTCCATGGAAGCTGGAAGTCTGGGTGTTCACAGTGTTTGTGCGACTCCAGAGTCCAGGGCATGGAGGGTCCCTGAAAGATTTGATAATTAGACTCATATACTGTCCCCTCCCTCAAGTTGTTGAGTTGATTATTTACTTTACTCTCAGGTTTGTTGGATGTGTGTGTACTCACGTGCTGGTCAAGTCAAGTGGTGGGGGCTGGAGAGGTGGGGAGGGGGGGGGGGGGGTGTAGAGCCATCAGGATGGAGCAGCTCAGGTTGAGTCTGTGACTGGTTCTGGTGTCCGGACCGCTTTGACTCCGCTCCTCTCTGGATACTTTGGAGTTGGTGGAGGACTCAGTGTGGCGAGCCGTCAGCAGAACTTTGATGTTTTCAGTGTCTTTGACACCTGGAACAAACTTTTGGATGGAGCATTTATGATCCAGCTGATGCTTTCCTCTGCTGAATTACTTTCATTTACCAAAGTTCACAGATTTAGTTCTAGTCAATGTATATAGCTCTGACCTCCACCACAGCAGGAATGAAGTAAGTGCTTTTAGACATCATATACTTATTGTTTTGAATTGTTATTTTTATTTTTATGTTTGAAAGTCATACATATTGACTAAGCATGTTTGTTTTGTTTGAATGGTTTACTTTAATAAATTATATGGTTAAAATAGGAGGGGTTTTCTCTAGTCTTATCAGTCATTAAATGAGAAATTGTAACTTAAAAGAATGAAAATGTTTTAAGTTTATTTGCATATAACCTGGATAGGTGCAGTTAAAAGATATTTGCTTAACTTCTTAGCAGCAAACTCTAAAACAAAATCAGCATTTGTTAATAACTATTTCAACTAATCTCAAAAGCAATTACCACAATATAATATTTATATGAAGTAAAGAAACACTGTGTCTGTGCATTTTTCAAAGGCCTGAGTTATTTGTGCTTTTCAACCAAACACTTTGGGCGAATTGAATTGAAGTTAAAGAAAGTCAATTAATTTTCACTAATTTTAGTCACATTTTCTATATTAGGTGGCTCAGAACCATTTAACTTAGTGGTCATTGAAAAGTTTGTGGATGCACAGAACCATTTTCTCAGGCATTGAGCTGATTTAATGTTAATCAAAGCTAAAATTATGCATATTGTGTAAACTTATCCTGTAACCTACCCGACAAACATCACCACATCGCTTTGTTCTTTTGTTTAGAAGTAAAGGGGATTCAAGCAGCTTTTGCTAAAGCTATGTGCTCTATTTTTCTCATTTATCTCCTCAGACCCACACTAATTTGTCTCTGACTTGGAGCGAGAGGTGCTAATGAGAGGATCTTGACAGAAAATCGCCTGCTTCCTATTTCTGAGCTAAATATAACGTAAGCGTGAGCAAAAATAGGAGATTCCATTATTAACATTCATCACTTTTACTGTATGAAGTTGGCTTACTTTGTACGTGCTAACATTTATTTATTATCTTTCACATGTTCATGTCTTTCTTTTCAGCTTTTGTTTAAAATGAAATATAAGACAGTTACAATAAAAAAATGTGTTTTTGTAATGTACAATTTGATTTGAAATTAATAAGCTGAGATAGGATTGGTGCATCTGTGGACCTGCAGGCGGACCAGATGGTCTTCTTATAGTCAGGTTTTCAAAGCTTTTGTACACAAAGCTCAGAGAAGTGTGTGTAAATATGGGAACCGTGTTTCTGTTGTGTTTTTGTCATCAGTGACCACATAACATCATGAAAAGCTTTGGGTCCTTAGATGCAGATTTGATTTAACTTGACCAAACTCATAAAACAAAACAAACAAACAAACAAACAAACAGAAAACAACTTGGCAAAAAACAATATTTTGCAAAATAAGTAAATAAAAAGTTAAATAAGTAAATTAAACAGTTACATTTTTAAAAAGAAAAAAAAATGAAAACGTATTTAGATTTTAAAGTCGCCCAAAGCGGGTTTGAGAACAATACCACACATACACACACACAAAAAAATAAAAATAAATAAAAAATACTAAGAACCATATTATATTAAATGAATAAATAAAAAAACAGACTCAAATAAGGAACATGTAAATTATTTTTATATCAAAAATTTTCTATTTTACCTCAGGAAGAGGATGTATCTGTAGTACTTTTGAGACTATCTGGTTCCTTTGGAATGGAGCTTTATATATACAGTATATATATATATATATATATATATATCTGTCATAAATACTGATAGATGTCTGGCTTTTCTTAAAAAAAAATTACAATAACCCATTTAAAGTTCTGCAAGAATTGTTTTTATTTTGCATGGAAAGGACTATCAGTATATATCAAATTAAATATACCATTTCTTATTTCTACAATTGGATGTTTGATTTGAAAATACTGCAATGTAAACAACTTTTATTTGTTTACTTAAAATTCTTTTGTTAATTTGTCATATTTTTTGTTTAATATTTTGGTTAGCTATTCTTATGAGTTGGTATTTGTCTTCAGTTAGAATCACAAGCATCCATATTTCTATTCTCATGTACTCATACACAACGTCCGCTTAATGCCTGTAGCTTAAATTTGTAGGTTTACAATTTAATTTTCAATTGTTTAGTGCATGTTATTAGAAAATTGACCACATTTTTTAAAACTAAAAGTCTGCTTTCTCTGTGGATTGTAGAAATGAGTGCAACATCAACCAAGACAATGAACAAAACAGCAGCCTTTTCAGATACACATTAAGATATTCTGTACCAAAGTTTATATATGTCATTAGCTTTAAATAAACAGGCTTTAAATGATAAATGTCTCCTCAACCATTGTCAAAGGTTGCACTTTTCTGAGCACATATCTCGCATCTCTTGTACAGTGTCAGACAGCTTAGTAACGCTTTTTCACTCTGCTCCTTCTTTAAACTCTATATGTTTTCAGTAACAACAAACTATTATCTAGGATTAATGATAAGTGATTGTTTCTTCTTACTGAAGTAACAAAGCCTTCTTTTTTGTTAGAGAGGATGCAAATGACAACCAAAGACATAATATTTTGGAAAATTACAGTTACCAAAGAGGAATTGTATGGCTTGGTGCTTTATTTATTTAATAAAAAGCTCTGTTTTTGCTTTTTCTTGCAACAGTGCTAACAGTATGCCTAAACAAGTGGAGGTGAGGATGCACGAGAGTCACCTGGAGCCCATTGAAGCCCGACCCCAGTCAAAATGTGCCCAGCTATGCTCCAAGATGTTCAAGAACCTTCTGCTCACACTCACTGTCCTCGGTAAGTAACTTCATCATCACCATATTTCATCACACTGTGTAATGAAAAAGCAGAGCAATTCTCAGATTCCTGTTCACTCTGAGATCACCTCTGCAGCTTGATGGTAATATGTGTCATCTGTGCTCAGTGTACCAGACAGCATGATGACTGTGTGTTCTGACCCTCCTCAGGACAGTGCCACCTGTTGCTATGAAAAAAAATTCCCCACAAATTATGCATTTTAGATTTATGTACAAAATAAGTAGGGATAAAAAAAAAATAGAATCCATGTTGCTGTGCCAGGCAGAAGGCAACAACAGCAACAGTGCAAAACTTGTCCAACAATGAGAATTTCAAGAGTAACAGAAAGCTTGAGCTATTCTTTTCATTCATTCAACCTTTATTTATACAGGCTAGTCTCATTGAGCCATGAGGACTCATTTGAGGGACCTGTTCCAGACAGAATATATAAAGTACAGACAAAAATATAAATAAATAATAATAATAAACTACAGTAAAAATGCAGTTAAAATAAGAGTAGTGTATAAAACAATAAATCAGGCATCGTGAAACAAGGTAAAATACTAAAAACGATATTAGCATTGATGTTTCTATTGACCTTATCAAATGTTTAAAATACCCTAAAGAAATTAAGGTGGACAGTTTCAGTTCCTGTTGCAAGGTGTTCCAGGTTGCAGGAGCAAAGTAAGAAAAGGCCTTTTGCCAAGTTCAGTCTGCACTGAGGGAACGCTGCAGGTAATGATGGCCTGAGAGCGCATGTTGTAACCGCACTGACGACGTGACACATGGGAGGAGAAATAAGAAGGTAGCAGACCAATGAGTGATTTATAGATGAAAATGAACCAGAGAGAGAGCCTATCTGTAGATAATGGTGAGCAACTGACTAATGAGTACAGGGTGCAGTGGTGGGTTCGGTAGTTACAACCAGTAATGATTCTTAGCGTGCCATGGTAGACAGCATCCAACATCTGCAAGAAGCTGGAGGGGCATTCATGTAAATAATGTCACCATAGTCAGTGGCCGGTAGTAAAGTAGCGGTTACAAAGCATTTTCTGGCATTCAGAGTTCAGCAAGAGCTATTTCTGAAAAATAAATCCAGTTTTAATTTCAGTGTTTTTATCAAGTTTTCAATATGTGGTTTAAAAGAGATGAGAATCAACCAAAATGCCCAAGTAATTGTAAGAATCCACAAACTCAGTAGGAAAAACATTTATAGATGAGATGGGAGGAAGAACTGCTTTTACATACTTTCTGTTTGAAAACAAAATCCCTTTGGTTTTATCAGCATTTAGCACCAGTTTGAGATAGAATAAGTCAGACTGAATGATGTCAAATGCAGACTGTAGAACCTGGAAAACCTCGGCAATAAACAACAGTATCGTCGGTACAGAGATGCAAGGATGCGTCAGGAATGTTTTGAATGGATGGATGGATAAAAAGAGTGGGACCTAAAACAGAGCCTTGTGGCACACCATTAGTAACCATTAGGTAGTTAGATGAAGTACCGTTATGTCGAACACATTGCCTCCGACCTGTGAGATAGTTTGAGAACCAATCAACAGTGTGATCTGAGAAGCCAATGAGAAGCCACTCTGAGTGGAGTGATTAACTAATACAGGTTGGCTCTTATAAACAATAAATATGGACCTGATGTGAGGAAAATATATTGTAAAGTAGATTTAAGAGCAAACAAAGGAAATAGTGAGAAGTAGTGACAGAATTTGAGAAGAGAAAGAAATGCACGAAGGACAAAGTCATAAAAATAAAAATCCACTGTTTATACAATGCTGTTGCTGATAATTATATTGCTCCTTCAGTTTTACATTTAGTACCTGGCACTTCCATTTACATCTGCATGTTTAAATTGTTTAAATAAATGGTTTTTTGAGGGTATTACACATCTCACATCAGTCAGACAAAATAATTTAGCCAATGTGATCACTGCTGATCTGTCATTTAAGAGATAAAGGCCTGAAAGAAAACGGGGAAAAAAGGGCCTTGAGAAGGTAAATGGCGTGTCATCCAGAAGCTCAGGGTGTCCACTGGATGTTGGTAGACATAAGGATAGAAATAATTAATCTGCATAATGCTTATTAGTGGATTTAAAACCTCAGCAGGATGTTTGAGTTTTCTCTGGCTTTTGAAAACAAAGACCAACTGGTGAGCCTGGTGTTGGCTGAGGCCAGGCTACACATGTCAACTTTATGTTTTGAGAGTAATTGTGTGCTGCAGGAAGCTCAGATTTAATTTATATTAAATAGGTATAGAATTTATGGATTATCAGTAAAATTGAGTACTTCATGAAATTTGCTATGCATCATTCAGGTGTGACACAATGCCAAAGAGGAAAGACATTATAAATAATTTTAATTAGGTAATTGTTGCTGCCTATCAGTCATCTGAAGGCTCTCATCCTGCAGTAAGATCAATTATTCACAAGTAAGAAACGTGTTAATATTTCTAAGAGTGGATGTTCAAGCAAGTTCACCCAGAGGTCAGATCATAGTCAGAGAAATCACAGACTCAACATGGTTCCACTACCAATATTAAAACAAGACAAACACAGTTTCTTTGAAAGTGCTTCCAGGAAACATCTATCTAAAAGTATGGCACATCAGCAAAGTTGCATCTGTATACACCCCAAGACTTCCAGAACAATGTTATTTATACAAGTCAAAGCAAGATGTTTGGTCTTATTATGCTTTTTTTTTAATCACTCTGGATCTTTGTTTAATTAGAAAATTCATTTAAAAATGAAAATGGTCTCCCTAACTTAAAATCGGATCTGAATCCTTCATGAACTTTATTTTCTTTTGGAAGTTTTTTTGTGCTATCCTTAAAATCCACTGTCCTCTTTAAACATGTACATATCCCTGAACTGCTGTGACCAATTATAAATGGCTGTTTTAAGTTAAGATGTACATGTACTCAGTTAAAAAAAAAAATATATACAATTTTGACCTTTTTTCCACTCAGGTGTGATCTTGGGAGCTGTAGCAGGGATGTTGCTTCGCGTTGCTTCTCCCATCCACCCAGACATTGTCATGGTGATCGCTTTTCCTGGAGATATTCTGATGAGGATGCTGAAGATGTTGATCTTGCCACTCATCATTTCCAGTTTAATCACAGGTACAGTAGGATGATCTTAATCATATACATGTAGAATATTTTGTCAATGCACTTTAGAAAAGCAAGCAGTTTATATATTTATTTAATGGTGCAACTGAATTTCATCAGCTACATTTCTTTAGCTGTAGTGCTGCTATGACGTACATGACTGAACACTGTTACATAATTCCACTGATGTTCTATGAAATCACCCATCATTCTCTCAGTATTGAGTCAACATTTTCTGTCAGCTAGACATTACCAGGTAAACATGCGCTTGCTTGTTTTGGATGCAGGTCTGTCCGGTCTGGACGCCAAATCTAGTGGTCGCCTGGGCACCAGAGCTATGGTGTACTACATGACAACCACTGTAATTGCTGCTGTCCTGGGAGTCATCCTGGTGTTAGTCATCCACCCTGGCAACCCCAAACTGAAAGAGAATCTGGGCGAAGGAGAGGAAAACGAAGACGTGTCCAGCTTGGATGCCTTCTTTGATCTGATCAGAAACCTTTTCCCAGAAAACCTGGTGCAGGCCTGTTTCCAGCAGGTAAGGACAGAAAAAAAAATGACTCTTTATACTTTTATTGATAATTTAAAAGGATCAGGTCTTGTCACGAGTTTAACGGGGAATGGTGGTGCAAAGGTTAGAGAAAATAGTCCTGTGACTGGAAAGTTGCAGATCCAACTCCCTGGACCATCAAAATGTGGCTGGGAAAGGTGAAAGATCCACACCTGCCTCCACCCAGATTTGCCCCACTTCAGGCCCTTAACCCCCAGCATCTGCTACCCTGGGCACCCTAGATGGCAGCCCTCTGCTCTGGTGGTCTGTGGTTGTGTCAGGAAGGGCATCCGGCATAAAAACATGTGCCAAGTTAGTTAACTGTGGGGACCCCTGACGAAGGGAGCAGCGGAAAGAAGGGGGAAAAAAAAAGGTGTTGTCATGAGTTTACCACATCATTTTACATGAACTCTATCAATAAATTTGAGACTATACCAAATCTGAGTGTTTGGAAACAATTATGAAGTGTGCTTTAGAGTGGAACATTTTTCAAGAAAGAAAAGTTTCATGGTGGAAATGCACATACCTTTGATAAATGTCATAGTTGAACAATTCTGTCACTTTTTTCTTTCAGATTCAAACAGTCACAAAGAAAGTTGAAGTTGCTATTGAAGAGGACGTTAATGCCACCAGTGTGGAGGGCCTTGTGGCTAACATTACCAAGGAACCTCAATATGTCATCAAGAAGTCACTGCAGTTCAAAAGTGGCATGAATGTTTTGGGTATGTGTCACACTATTGAGTCCACACCTCTAATCGGATCAAACCAACTGTAGCTAATTGCTAACATCAGCTATAGCAATCATACCCCAAATGTCACAAAGCTAAACATTGATATAAGACCGGTCCTTTTCTTGACATGCAGTCAGCTGAATGTAATGTCTGTTGCTGTTGTGACATTTATATAAAATGGGGTTGGTCATGTTATCATTGATAAATGTTAAGATGTTTAAATCATAGTTTAATATGCTGCTTTCTAATGCCCCTAACATTCACCTTTTAACTCTCCTACACAAATTCTGATACAGTTACAATTTTCTGTCCCAGGTTTGATCGGTTTCTTTATTGCATTTGGCATCTGCATGGGGAAGATGGGAGAGAAAGCCAGACTCATGATTGACTTCTTCAATATCCTCAATGAGATTGTGATGAAACTTGTCATCATGATTATGTGGTTAGTATCATTTGTGACTATCCTTCACTCACTTGAAACCCAGTTAGCTTGTTTATGTCATTTTGTATTTTGCTTTTTGTCTAACTATTTCTCAATGAACATTATGTTTAAAAACATATAGTGTGGATTTCATTAAAACAAAATGATTTATTTAGTTTGCATTTTCCCAGCAGTCTTAATCTATAATTTATCTCCCCTAAAGGTACTCTCCCTTTGGTATTGCTTGTCTGATTTGTGGCAAGATCATCTCCATCAAAGACTTGGAGGTGGTGGCCAGGCAGCTTGGCATGTACATGGTGACTGTGATTGTTGGCCTAATCATCCACGGAGCCATCTTCCTGCCCAGTATTTACTTTGTTATCACCAGGAAAAACCCCTTCACCTTTTTTCTGGGCGTCTTCCAGGCCTGGATCACTGCTCTTGGGACAGCCTCCAGGTCAGCTTCAGAATATATTATTAGATAAATAAATTACTGAATGGTTAAACCAGTGTGTTGCTACCTAATGTTACACTATACAATATGAATATATAGTAATTATTTTTCGTTTTTCTTCTGTTACCAGTGCTGGTACACTGCCTGTCACCTTCCGCTGCCTGGAGGAGAATTTGGGTATCGACAAAAGAGTCACTCGTTTTGTGCTCCCAGTTGGTGCCACCATCAATATGGATGGAACTGCTTTATATGAAGCTGTAGCTGCCATTTTTATTGCTCAGATGAACGGTGTCATACTTGACCCTGGTCAAATTGTCACAGTCAGGTCAGAAAAAAAACTGTCTTTCCAACAGGCATACTTTTACTTCCATTAGTTGTACAGTGAAGCACGCATTGTCTTTTAATTAAATATATGTATCAACACAGTGTTAAGGCAGAAACAAATGTATGATGTCCCGATTTAAAAGAGGTCACGTAACTGCTGTTTAGCATAACTAGCACTTGATGAAAGATCTCAAACTCATCAGTAAAGGCATTTACCAGTAAATCTGCCTGTGTGGTCTAAACCAGACACTTCAGAAAAAATAAACAGTGAAAGAAACAAACCAGCATGAGGAAGCTGCAGCAGTGTCGTGCCTCATGCTAAGCAGGAAGACAAACAGCAACTGAATGCTTTTTGTCATCAGTCTGTGCCAAACGCTCTTCTCATAACAGAGCGAGCTGACGATAGATGACCCTCACACTGACATTTTTATGGCACATAAATCAATGAACCCTCAAATTAAACATCTAGTTTCCCACAACAGGGACCCACTCTTCTGGACCCATTTCATTCTAAAGCAAAGCAGAGGATGGATATATCAGTATCTATGAGTGTGAGGTGCACCAGTTTCATATAAATGATTGATTTTAGATGTATAATGGAGACGTGAAAGAGCTTGTTAGATGTGGTAGATCTGAAAAATGTGACTGTGACTATGTATTTTAATGCTACATTTCAGTCTGACAGCTACCTTAGCCAGTGTTGGGGCAGCCAGTATTCCCAGTGCCGGCCTGGTGACTATGCTGTTGATCCTAACTGCTGTTGGCCTGCCAACCCAGGATATCAGTCTGCTGGTTGCTGTCGACTGGCTGCTGTGAGTCTAAGTGGTTGCACACTACATTTGTTTAAAGAGTTCTATCAAGTACTTTTTTCTGTTAAAACTTTTAAAAATGTGTTTTCTCTTGCTTCAGGGATCGATTCAGGACCTCAGTGAATGTAGTGGGTGACTCCTACGGTGCAGGGATTGTGTACCACCTGTCAAAAGCAGAGTTGGACGAGCTGGACGCGCACATGGCTAAATCGGACGACATTGAAATGATGACAAAGACCCAGGCCTATTATGATGACATGAAGAACCACCATGAAAACAATTCCAACCAGTGCGTTTTAACCCCGACTGCTTCCACAACCGCTACTGCCTCAGCTAACAATTCTGTCTTAGTAGATGAATGCAAGGTACAATTAATGCTTCCGGACATAGAGACTTCAGTATAACCCTGTTGTTGCATGATCACCCGGCATCTTTTTCCTCATTCTGTTTGCTTTACACTGTTTGTGCACTGTGATGTAATTGCACCTGCTGTTTGTTTCACAAGTGAACCGAGAGAAAAACAGTCGCACGGCATGTAATCACTCTTCTGGAATAGCACCTATTGTGTTAAATAAACAGCCAAATTTTTAATCAAGGCTGGAAAACTGTTCAACAGCTCCATATTAAATATAAAGATGCAGCAGCTTTGCTTCTAAGATGTTATCATTAACTTTTGTTCAGCTTAACATTTGATGGAGCTTGTTCCAGTCTGTCTAAAGATACGGCTGAATTTCGAAGTCTGATGCGTTTGTTACTCATTTGCACTTGGATTAACAATGCAGACAGAGGTGTTGCAGCTATTTTACACTTCACATGTTCCTAACACACACCTCTCTACCACACTTTCACTGAGATATTTTCTCTCCAGGTTTTAACATTCTGACAGCATCTATTTCGGTTTATTGTGAAAAATATGGCGCAAAACCAAGAGATGAAGCCAAGTTTTCATAAAGTAAAACAACATAGAATATTATTTAAAAACATATATATATATGTTTTTAAATATGTTCAAATAGCTTGTTCCAGGTGCACACATCCAACTAAAAAAGGATGAGTCTATACATTTATTAAATAATGAAAGTTGTTGCTAAGCAACACCATCAACCTGTTACATGAGTAACAACTATAACTATACTCTCATTGCAGAGTTTTAAAATATTAATGAGCATTTACATTTAAATGAAACACAACAGTTTGCTATTTCCAGAAGTCTTCTGATTTATTTTGTCTTTTTGTTTTTGTCGATTTGCTTTATAATTTTGTGGCTTTTGTTTCTAACCCCTTTTGCACTCAGCTGTAGAACGCTTGCAAAAAAAAAAAGCTAAAACGTAACAACGCCATTCTGTAGATTGTACCTTGTTTTGAGTACTGTGCATATTTTGTACTGTTTATTTATTTATTTGTATTTACTTTACGTTGTGTTGCATCTGTGATCATCATGAATTTGTGGTTTGTTCCCAGGTCAGTGACAGAAAATCGTCCTTAACCATAAGCCGTCGTTGGTTGTCCAGTCGCTCCTGTATTCTGCCATGATTTTGCACGTTGTGTAAAATGCAGTGATACCTAAGAAGCTGAGTTTTTAGCCGTTGCCAAATTTTAACAGCGCCAAAATCAGTAATCAGCCAAACAAAGATCTATATATTTAAATTGAGTTTAAATCATTGTACTCATAAGAAAATCACATAAAGCGTTTTTGCCAAAATACCTTTTTCTAAGCTTTTGACAATCTTGGGTCACTGCTGAGAGCCAACGTTTTCACAAATATCTTCATTCTTCAAGCATTTTTTTTTTACCCGTACCTTGGAGCACTTGTTTAGATCTGGCTGCTAACTGCTTACAGGTAACCTCAGCCACGAACGGCTCTGCTGCAGAGTGCACGCTGGTCGAGGAGGAACCATGGAAACAAGATTAATGGCAGCACAGAGATCCCCTGCTCCTGGGCTCCACAAGCTGTCCTATCTGGTGATTTAAAAAAAAAAAGAGTGAATGAAATGTCACATGAACAGAACTACTAATTTTTTTTATGTAGTTTCCTTTTTTTTATTATTATTAGTCTTTTTAAAACATTTTGCATTTGTCTACCTGACTGATGTGTTTTACTAATTCACTTAACCGTGAACTGATGCCAGATTTATACCTCACCTGTTAGAGCGCAGTCATACCCTGTGTAGCAGATACTTGCACAACATACTTCAAGGCTTGGGGAAGGGACAGAGGGGAGAAAAAAAGAAATGCTAGATGAACTTTTCTTTAGCAATATGTTCTGGTTGTATTTTTATATTAAAATGGACAGAGTGGCTGTATAATACAGATGCACTGAGGCTATCTTCCAGGTTTAATAAAGGTGAATAATTAACATCAGAGGATGAGTGGAAATCAGACCGTTAATTGTGATAGCTGTTATTTTACATCCATGTCAGTATTACAACATGCAAAATACCAAGTTTCATTTCAGTTGTAACTACATTTGTCTAATCTGCAATAGTGAAGCATGACCCACCATCTCTGACCACCAGAAAACTGATCCGATCAGATCAGAACTGATCACAGTCAAGACCAGAACACTCTGATCCTCCTGATATGCACGCAATCTCTACGTGAAAATTTCAAGACACTTTATTCTTCATGAGCCAATATTTACACGTTTCCCCTTTTGATTTTTGACTTTATAAAAAAAAAAGAAAAGAAAATAACTATTTTTTTAGCTTTACTTGTCAATAAAATTTAAGATATAACTATATTATTTGTGCCACAGGTAATGTGAGAGAGCATAAAACCCAAGAAAGGTAAATAAAAGGGACCAAACATATGAAATTAATTAAATCGGTGTGGCTGTTCACTGCCTCATCACTTGCAACATATCCTCACATGTTACACTGTGATGCAAAAATAATGCATCCAGTCTTATGCAAAGACAACCGCTGCTCTAAGTATTAAACTTCACAGAGCACTTTCCCCTTTACTCCCAAAGTAACTTATTGATACCAATGAAATAAAGTAAT
>NC_056507.1:17083254-17084583 GCF_014905685.2 Nematolebias whitei | reverse complement strand
CTATCTATCTATCTATCTATCTATCTATCTATCTATCTATCTATCTATCTATCTATCTATCTATCTATCTATCTATCTATCTATCTATCTATCTATCTATCTATCTATCTTAGAATGAGTTTTTAAAAACTGTTATAGACAATCCTGATGGTTCAAATCCATTCATCCATTCATGTGGACTACAAGGTTGCCTCCTATACTATAAGGATTTAAGTTGAAAGGGATTGTGGGGAATTTGTAGGCCTAAAATCTTGACTAAAGGGGTTTATCATCCTCTGAGGAGGATCAAATGTACAGTATGTGCTCCAGGGGTTTCCCCTGTGGCAGGGATCAGTGGAAATACGCTGACATTGATTTTTTATTTTTTTTTCCAGGAGCTTTTGATATTGATTTTGACTAGATGCAGATTGTCATATTTAGGTGATGGAAAAATCCTATTTGAACATGTCACCAGGCTGTTGCATTCCTGTGCTGCCTGTGACTGAGAGAATATTTGCTTAGTCTGACAAAGTGAAATAATGATGTGGAAAGAAAAACAAAGATCGGAGGTGCAACAAATCTGTCCCTTAAAGAACAGTTTGTCACCGGAAATGTGAGCATGCACCATTGCAGTGTTTGATGTACGGAAAAAAAATACTTTGTTATGATTGGATGTAGATGTTGCTCAGACAAACTTCCTTTCAGGGTGGCATACTTTATATTTAAGCTTTTTTTTCCTTCAATTTTTAAATATTTGCTTTATATTTTTATGTTGTGAATCATTAACATTAACATAGTCATTTGTATTTGTACTTGCTGCATGAAAACAGACTTACTAACACGAAGTTTACAGAAATTTTCCACCCAATGTCTTTTTTTGTTGTTGTTATAAACAAGACAAAACAGGACCAGGCACCACTCCTATGCAACAGATATTTGTCAATCGTCATCACTCTAAGCGGTAAAACGTGTTTTAGGCATGATTTGTGTGAGAAAAACAAATGCAAAAAAAAGTTAAGATAAAATATGAGAGACAAAAATGGGGAAAAAATGTCAGCTTGTGAAAGTTTAACTAGCCAGAGAAGTTCATTTGGTGAAAAACAGGCAGAAAGGAAGGACTCCTTTTTTTTTGTCTTTATCATTATTGTGTTCTCCTCATCTTTCATCATTTGTTTTGCTTTCCATTTTCCTTCTGCTCAAAAATGAATGTATTTGTATTCATCAAAAAAAAAAAAATTACAAATACATACGTTATAGCACTGTGTGTATATATCAGTGGTTCTCAAACTGGGGTTCCTGGACCCCCGGGGGCCCGCAAGCTGGTGATTTGGGGTCTGCAAAAAAATAAAA
>NC_056507.1:17078774-17083154 GCF_014905685.2 Nematolebias whitei | reverse complement strand
TAATAATCTTCAAGTAACAGAACAAAACGAATAACTCTTTCTAATTTTTCTAACTAATACAATATACACTAAGCTACTTCATTTTTTTTTTTACAATTCAGTTTTGATCTGTTTATATTAGACCTGTAATCTGAAAATGAGTAAATTTGTGTAAAAATGGCGATATTCCATGTGTGTTTTTATACAAACTGACTGAATAGTGTACCATTGGTTGTTCGTTTAGCATATATCTTAGTTCATATCTTAGATACTTATTTACTGTTTCTTTTTACACTTTATATTTTTGCTATCGCTGGGTTTAACTGGGACCCTTTGTGCACAATTTCATTTCACCTCATGTACCACATGTGATGTGAATGACAATAAAGAACCTTGAATCCTTGAATCCTTTCTCTGTTCTAAAGAGAGACAGAACTGGCATTCCTTCGTGGCTCCAGTTCATGGGACTTCCTGCACATGATTTCATTATGAAACATGCGGGAGAGTCACTTAGTCACAGCTGAATGAATACAGGCCATGGTGGTTAAACTGGGGGGCTGAGTCAACGACTGGAGGGGCTTGGACAGCATAAACTGCTCAACGTGTAGGTGGTGGGCTGCCTGCAGAGGTGGCACAATGCTCGCTATTGTCAAAATCACAGTTGAAGAACAAGGTCGGATCATTCATTCTTTCTAAATACAAAGTAGAAGTTAATGAATTTCAACAGTAGAGAGTGGGAATTAGTGGGAAATATTTGCAAATTTATTCTTCTAAAAAAGCAGTGTCCGTATTAATTAAGACCAAAAGTAAAGACGCATACAGATTTTCTAACGTTTACTTAAAAAATGAATCGTTTAAGCCAGACGTTTGAATTTTGGATTTGCATTCGATTGTGACATCCAGAAACCAATCAGGAGACATTTCTATTAATTGGATTTTTACATTTAAAGTCAGAAATTCAAGCACATAAGTGTTGTTTTTGTTCTTTCTCCTTAAAGTTATTAATGGATCGTTGTCGAGCTAAAGGATACCAGATGCTGCAAAACAAAACTAATGAGCCTTAACTGAACAATATGCATGTTGTCATCTAACTCTCATGAAATAATAAACTTAATAGGCATTCTCTTAAAACTTACAGTTGTTTATGTGACTGCTGAGAATTGTTTAAAACTGCAGATTGCCATTTTAAAAATAAGATGTTCATTTTTTTTTAACACTGTTGGCCCGTGTCTTCAGCCTGCAAACATCTATCCTTGATTGTAGAATTGGACTGATGGAGCTCCGCTACAGCAAAACGCATACAAAATAAAAAAAATTCTGCTTCTCTCTTGCTGTTAGCTGTCGCAGTGCTTGTAATTTTTTGTCACATTAAACGTCTGATGTAGGTCGACTCTTTCATGTATAGAAATGTGATAAATTACAGCTCTTACATTTACGTAAAGTTCGATGAAATTCAATACATGACAGTAAAGATAAACTGCAGAACTGATCTACATATAATCCATTGAGCTCTCGAAGAAACAAGAACTGTTTATCCTCAATTTAGATTCCTTCTATTTTCCCTTAATACGATTTGATTCATGCTCGTCATAGCATACATAAAAATAAATCCCGATTAATTTCAACACTTAATTCCATCCCATTTGATACGCTTTGTCCCTCAGGCTCTGTCTGCAAAATGTCAGAGCAAAGCCTGCAGAAATTCATAATATTTGCATCGTATAGAGAAAAAGGTCCAAGGCCCCTGATCAGAACGTATTAAACAGTGTTGCGATGTAATGTGTTGTACCCCTGCAAACATAGTTTAAAAACCAGCAGCAAAGTCATGTGATGAAATAGTTATTGATGTGATTTAAAATTAAAGGCTTAGCATTTCTTGAAGGAATACAGATCGCCCAGCGGCTTTCATGCCAGAGTTTCAAAATAAAATGATCCATGCTGAGAAATGAGGAAAATGTTGTTGTTGTGGTCAAACCTTGAAAATAACATCCTGCTCATGTGATATTGGGGCGGTTGTGGCTGAGTGTTTAGAGCTGTCGTCCTCCAATGCAAGAGTTAGTGGTTCGATTCCCCAGCAGTCACATGCTGGAGTGTCCCTGGGCAAGACACATTGAACCCATTATTGCCTCCGATGTGTGTCCCATCTGCACATGCATGTGATACACTACTACCGGTAATTATTCTTTGTATAGATATAGTAGAGTGCTGTATGAATATGTAAATGAGGCAGAGATTGTAGTGTAAAGCACTTTGAGTATCTTGATAAGATAGAACGGTGCTAAATAAGTACAGTCCATTTACCATATTGTAGGACGGCACGCTCAGTGCATGTGTTATGAATGACTCTCGGTTATTACCACATCAAGTTTCAGCTCAAAATCTGTAAAAGTACTAAAGCCATTTTCTTAAATTTCATCATTTTGTTGCAGTAGCTGTCTTGAATGGGACTGACTCGAAAATGTTTTCAGTTGTGGCTGCACATCCACCACTACTATCTGGATGTATAAGTAAAACACCAGTGGTTTATGAGATATTTTGCTAACAGGCATCAATTTCAACAACTAATGCTCAAGTTTTAAACAAACATTCTGCACACTGTGTAGCACTTAGAGTGCATGATCTAAATCATTAACACTTGAAGTAATTTTTTTTTAATTAGCGCAGTATTGTTAAACTGACTGAATCATAGCAATGCATGTCTGTTAAGGTCAGCTAACTGTGGTGGCCATACTGAACTGGGTTGGCTCCAAAGTTTAATCACCTATGGATGTACATCCAATGAACATTTCCTGAAAGTTTCATTAAAATGTGTCAAGTGGTTCATGAAATATTTTGCTATGAGACAGACACACAAACACATGCACATACAGACACAAATAAAACATAAAAGTCTGCCTTCACCTTTCAACTGTGGGTCCTAACAACTTAATTAAATACATTTCAGACATCACTGATCCCCACTAAGGGCTAGAGTCTAAATGTTTTATTCTCACTCTCCTCAGTTTCACTGGATCAGCCCTTGATTGACACGTTTGATGGATTCTGAATCTTCTGGGGATGATTGTTGATGCCTCAGTACAGCCAGGGGACCTGTTTCAACTACGTGCTGCTTTGCATTTGGATTCATCTTTATGTAAATGGGGATCCGAATGCTTATGGAAATTGCTGTATGTTTTTTTCCCAGTCCTTCCCAGGAAAAACAACTGATCATACTCACTAAGCAATAATCTATCATTTCACAGTCAAATGCATCTTTCTTCTGGCCATCTGCACCTAGCTCAGATTGTTGCCGTAATTAAGATATTTCCATGCAAATTTCGTGAAGTAAATTGAGGCGGGTGGAGGAGCCAGATAGAAAACTGATTGGTCCAGTTTAGATAGTTAGCAATAACGAGAGGTTTAGGTGTTCAAATGCTGCATCGCTATGAAAACTTTCACTTCCTCACAAGCATTAAATATGTTCATACATGCACGTGGTTGGTTTTAATGTCCTGAGGGTTTTATCATCTCGTTCCCTGAAGGGTAGTGCGAATCAATGCCCAGAAGGGCAAGAGGACACAAAATACCTGCAACCTGCTGAAACAGCACATTCCCTCCTGTGAGCTGACCGCTTGCTTTCTGTTTGAGTTGGCTGGAGGCCGTTGAAGTCAGTTTGTGGTTACTGACGATAGTCACGTTGAGCAGTCAGCATGGCTTTGACAGTGCTCAGTAATTTGGCAATTTCTATGTAAATTACATGTTGTCTTATCATAGTGGGCAGCTATCCCACACAAACACATTGGGCTTTCTTCTTTCCATAATGGCACAGCTTTACACTGAAATGACTAAAGGTAGCTGTGAGAAAATGTCGTGACAGAAAATCTGTTTAAAAGCTGGTTTGACTGAGGAATATAGACAGCAGGAGAGGGAACTGAGGCATGAGGTGATGGAAATTGACATAAGAACCAGGCAGTCATCTTAGCAATGGCTTTTCTTTTCATATAAAATAAGAGCTTACTATTGAAACAATCATGCAATAGCCATATAAACAAGATTGGCCATGCTTTAGTGAAGGTGAGATGGCACTATAGTTCTACTGGATACAGAAGAAAAGAGGGGTATATAACAGACACATTTGCATATGCACATAATCTAATGAAGCTTGTGTGATTTCATGGTCCTTCCACTTCAAGGTTTATAAACTCAGGCTTGGATTCTTGGCAGGAGTGTAAACCAGGCAATCTTAGCTCTGACAGAGATGATCACCTCTTCAGTGTCCTTGATAGCAACACTAAAGGTATTTTTACCTTGAAATATACTGAGAAAATTACTTTGGACTCCCACTAGTCTCATATATATATATATATATATATATATATATATATATATATATATATATATATATATCTATATATATATATA
>NC_056507.1:17068905-17078674 GCF_014905685.2 Nematolebias whitei | reverse complement strand
ATCCATCCATCCATCCATCCATCCATCCATCCATCCATCCATCCATCCATCCCTCCCTCCCTCCCTCCCTCCCAGCAGATGAGGGACACTCACAGCAGAGGGAACAAATGATTTTTGTACCCATTTCTTTTCTTAACCAGAGGAACCAGCAGTCTTCTGCCAGATGCTACCAACCTGAGTAATGGTTGCAGTGGATGAGTTGAGTCATTTTAAACCTGTATTGCCTTGTTTTCCAGAACCTGACTGTACAGGTCTGTAAGTAGCATTTGTTGATGACCGATGATTTTAATACCTAGTTTGACCACCCATAAATCACACCTTTATATACAATTATAAAAGCGAGAAAATGAAGCATGGATTAAACCCCCAAAATACCAGGTCTAAACTTATCGTAGGTAATACCAATGACTTCTAATATTGGTTAAGACTAAGGGAAAAATTAAAGAGTTTATTTAAGAGCAGTTTTTTTAAAATACGTTTAAAAATGTGAAGAGAGGGAAGTGTATAACATTTGATAGTATTTTGAAGATTATTCCAGAGTTGTAAGGCACAAAAGGAAAAAGCAGTGTTCGGTGGAATGCTTATGAACAATTAATATGTTACATGTTATAGATGACTCAATTTTGGCAGATTCCTCCTAATCAGATGGGCGAGCTAACGGCTGCTCTGAGGCTGTTTGAATACTTAATTATTTACAATAAACTTAACAACAAATATTCACGCTGATTGTGTGGACATTTATTTGTTTGCTTGTTGACTGATGTGTTTCAGCAGACTGCCATTATCAACCTGTGGACACAAAAAAACAGTAAACTTTAATATTTCTGTATAATGTAACATGATTATTTACTGTTCATTACTGAAACATTATCGTACACAGCTAGACAAAATGTTGGCAGGACGAGTTTTTTTAAATCCTACATGGACATACCTCTGCTTCCATCTGTCTCCCAGCAGGTGGGTGCAGACCAAATATTTCCTGGTTTGCATGCGTTTTATTTGGTTCAAATAAATTCAAATGATCACTTCAGTAATTTATTTGCCTTTTCACTGCCTTTAGATTCCTACCTTCATGGCTGCTCTACCAACATAACAGTATCACACACATTTCCAATGCTCCAGGCTGCACTGGATATTCCACAGCTAATGGCTGAACTTTATGTATTTGTTGAAAGAATTTGAACTTAATGGCAGTGTAAAGGTTTGAAAAAGTATAGCATTTGCACAAATTGCTGTGGAGTTGTTTTTAAAATGGTAGCAATCTATTTTCAGTGTTGGTGGTCGGAAATTATCTGTATTTCTAAAACTCCTATCAAAGCGATATAGTTTACCAGATGCTTGCGCTTGACATTGAAAATGTACATCCTTATTTCATAAATACTTGAGAGGCAGTGATTCTTGGAACTACCAGTGGAATAGTTGTAATTTAGTTGCAATAATCACAGCACTTACCTCAAACAGTGCTTTAAAGTACTGCATCATTTGCACAAAACCAACCTTATGGTCCATGCATTACTTTTCATGGCGTCAGTGCTGGTCAAGTCGGTAAATGTGAGAGGTCATACATTCTATGGTGTTCTTAAAATAATGCAGATTTTAAATCAGCCTCACTTTGTATTTTCTGATGGCAGAAACGTAGGCAGAGAGTAGGAATAATCAGCCAAAGCTGTTGCAACAACAAGAGATCCCCTGCACTGCTGAGACCTGAGCATGGCACTTAGCCACAAAACTGCTTCCTTTTTTATCCACCGTTCACTGCAGTTTCCCCAAGTCTCCCTTTGCCAATTTCCTGGCACACAGGAACAAGGTTTTCAGAGTAACTACTAGTTGCTGGTTGGTGATGAATGAGTTATTGTTAATAAATGACAAATTTCTTCCGTAGCCATGGAGGAAACAAAGAAGGCATGGTTTACTGGAGCACTGTACTCCCCATCTCCATCTGGTTTCAATGCAGCAGAGGGAGGCTCTGTGTTTGTGTGTGTTGGAGGAGTGGTGGTGGTGGTGGGGAGTTAGAAGAGTACTGGGCCATTGAAATTCACTGCTACACAAGGGGAACTCTCTTGCAGGAGTGAAATCAGAAGGGGAGGAAGGAGATGTACTGTGGAGCAACTTGATTAAAGAATCAGTGTCCAATCTCCTGGATTACAGCCCTTGACCCGGCACACCAGATCCCCTATTAAATAAGTCAGGAATTGAATTCTTTTCTTTCTTTCCTGCTAACGGGCTTACTGCATTGACTGAAGTGCGCTTTGTGTTTTGTGCTGACGTTCCCCTTTAAATTGGCTAAAGGCAAAGCTTATGCACGTTAAAACTCTATTGGGAAAGTCAGGACTTCTCAAGCCTTGTATTTTTTGTGTTAAATGACCACACACCATTTGTTCAGCTCTTGTGATGCAACGTTAAACATGGAGATATAATCTCCTTTGAATATTTCAGTGATAAACAATAGGTGGACAGAAGGTAGGTGCTCGCTTTCATTACTATCCTTTCACCTTCACTGGTGGGGAATAATGTTTTTGCCCAAGTCTCTGTTTGTGTTTGTTTGTGTGTAGCTTTAGCAAAATACAGTTATGAACCAACACATTTTAATAAAACCCTCAGAAAGTTATCATTGGATAGACATGTACAACTTTCACTTGTAGTTTGTCACTAAAATAATCATTTTTAGCCAAAACATAAATGGCTATAAGTACAGTATGTCAGTTTTGCAGGAATTTAGCTGAAATTAAGCCTATGAGTTTTTATATAAGAGTTATCTTTCACATTAATGGTTAGGGTCAACCCTGGTTGTTTGTTAGTAAAAATATCTAATCAACCACTGGGCAGAGTTTAGTGAAACTCTCAGAAATCAATCTTTGGATGTATATTTACATCAACTTTTATTGTCAACCTAATTCAAGATGACAGCCACAATCAGATTTAGCCAACACAGCAATTGCTGTAACAGTCAGTTTTGCAAGAATTAAGCTAAAATTTCATGTAGTAGCTGAGAGTCAATTGAAATGCGTCCTCTAAGCACCACATTTTACAAAGATCTTGCATATGGCATGGATAACATGAATGACAAGGTTTGGCCAAAATGCTAAAACATTAACCTTTCTTAGTTTAAATGTCTGCCATGAATGGTCGAGGGCAATGTGTCCTGTATGGAATGCTAGGCCATTAATTGTGTTAACGCTTATGAAGCATTCACAATATTGTGATTTATTTTTCTTCCATACATTTTTCACCATCTTTCTTGTTCTGTAATTTTTGGTATTTTTCAACAAATCATATATCGAAACATTCAGCTCATTCAGGACAAGTGAGCTATGGATTGCGGTATTGGTGCAACTTTAGCTTTTTGAAATATTTAACCTTTTCTGCCACTTTTTCCTCTCATAGGAAATGAATTGAGCTCATTTTACATCCTTCAAATCTTTATATCTCTTTACAACCTTTTACTGCTCCTTTCACATTTTATTCTGGTTCAGCTTCTTTCAGCTTCCTTGTGCAAATTTTAACTTTTTTTCAGCTACTTTCAGTTAATTTCAGGTGTTTTTGAGCTGTTTTTCTTTCAGCTGTTTTGTGCTCCTTTCAGATTTGTTCTGCTAACTACAACATTTTTGTGCTTCTTCTAACTTCTTTCTGCCAATTTCAGCTTGTTATGCTCCTTTCAGCTTACATATTTATGTAAGTTTCAGCTTTTTCTGCTATTTCAGCTACTATTTAGCAGTTTTATGATAATTTTAACCTTTTCAGCTAATTTTTTGCACTCATTTCAACTTTTTCCGTCCTAATTCAGTGAAAATGTGCTCTCTTCACTTCCTTCTGGTAATTTTAGCATCTTTCTGCCTTTTTAGCTACATTTCAGCTGTTTGTTGCTAATTTCAGTTTTTTTTTTAGATAATTTCCACTTTTTTGTGTTAATTTCTGCTTCTTTCAGCCTAATTAGGCAAACATTATTTCTACTTTCTTCTACTAATTTAAGCTTGTTCTAACTTTTCAGCTAGCTTTCTAGCATTTTTTAAGCTAATTTCAGCTGTTTTCAGATAAATTCAATGTTTTTGTGGTAACCTGCTACTTTCTACCTTATTGAGTTCTTTCTACTAATTTCAGGTTGTTACATTCTCTTCAGCTTATTTCTCCTAGTTTCACTTATTTCAGCTCCTATTTAGCTGTTTTATGCTATGTTTAGCTTTTTCAGCTAATTCCACATTTCAGCTAATTTCAACTCTTTCCACTAGTTTAATCTTCTTTCTGCCTTTTCAGCTATTTTTTTTAGCTAATTTCAGCATTTTTAAAGTTAATTTAATATTTTTTGTGCTCATTTCTGCTTCTTTAAACGTAATCCAGCAAATATGTGTTCTTTCTGCTTTCTTCTGCCAATTTAGATTTGTTCTTCCTTTTCAGCTAAAATCCAGCATGTCTTTTAGCTAATTTCAGCAGTTTTTCAGCATGTTCTTCAGCAATAAGCATTCACACTGCATTTTCACAGGAAATGCATTTTCTCCAGTTTCACTTTGGGATGAGTCAGTCGTCTAAGTGTGATCTCAGAGTGCTGTGGTTTCATGCATCTTCTTGCTCAACTCCTCCCTGCCCTCCCAAGATTTCTAACCCATTTAAGAAACCACAAATAAAAAGCACGAAACATTCAACATGTGGCCCAGGACTTTATAAAAAAAAAAAAAAAAGGAGGGAATTCAGACACATTTTGAACAGATGTACGAAGATGAGAACATCAAGATGATTTTAAATGTGGTAAATCTGTGGGCTTGATGGGAAGAGTAAAGACATGAAAAAAACTCGGTTAATATTTCAAAAGACTAAATTTGAAGTCTAAAGTTGGCGTGTGGAGCGCCACATTAATATTTATTTGCCAAATGGGGCAAAATGTAAACATGTGCTCGTTGATAAGAAACTGTTGCAAGAGTGGTTTTAAATTAAATCTATTTGATGATGATGCTGTGAACTACTCTTTACATGCTCTGTGAAACCTGACAGTAGAAAGCCAGATGTTAACGCAAAGCAAAGACCATCTTATGTGCAGCTCAGTCAGCAGCAGTCATTTTTAGTTATTTTAGGTTTGTTCATGACAAATTACAGTCCCAGTGAAGTGTTAACTCACTTCACAAACATTTGTCACGTTTTCTTCCTTTCTTTTTGCTAAATAATTATGTTGTTTCTACCAAGATTTACATCTAACAGTGACAAGCCCTTTTATGGCCTTTCAGCAGAAGTAAGAAGTCATGCTGGGGCATTAAGGAAAAAGACAAGGTCAAAGTGCAATGCAAAAAAAATGGACCCCTTTGGAATTTCAACCTCTTTCTAACCCAAGAGACCAGCAGTGTTGACAGGACTCCTGGTGGGGGAGGGGTAAGCAAACAGGCCACATGAAAAAGCCTTCCAGGCAAACACTTCAAGGCCAAGAAAGCTATAAGTTTGATTCAAAGTATGTTCCTTCAAATCAGAATAAATTAAAACCTTAGTATTTCTTGACAGAATGCATATCACCTGCTGACTTTCATACCAGAGTTTTAAATGAAAATCATCTTGTGATAAAAAACGTGATCATCCTTTTGGTAAATGACGCTACGTGTGATCTCATTTTGTGAACTCTTGCGAGATGAGTTAGAGGTCAAATACTGTATTTGCCGGCGTATAAGTCAGATTTTTTTGCATAGATTTGTCAGTCCTGCAACTTATACACTATAGCGACTTATGCAAGTTTTTTTTCATATTTATAAGACAATTTTTGACTGATGCTTTAAATTTCGAAGAACTGCAACAGTGAGTCCTCCTGTGTGTGCTCGCTTCACTCAGCTGGTGAAGGCGGCGGAACGCTGGAGAGCTAGCAGCTCCGGCTGCGATGGATGGATGGATGGCGCCGTGCCGCCCAGGTGAAAGGAAGCTGTTTTGTCCATTAAAGTGCATTTATTATGTAAAGATTCAACAGAGACACGCCTTTGCTATAATGGCGAGCAAACTAATAATTGTTTTTAAGTGTTAATCTTGTTAAATTTTGAAGAACAGCAACAGCGTGCTCGCTTTACTCAGCTGGTGCAGGCGGAGGAACGCTGGAGAGCTAGCGGCTCTGGCTGTGATGGATGGATGGATGGATGGATGGCGCTGTGCCACCCAGGTGAAATGAAGCTGTTTTGACCATTAAATAAACGCATAATAAACACAGACGAATAATAAATGCGACTTATACGCCGAAGCGACTTATATAGGTTTTTTCCCTCTCCATGATGCTTTTTTTGACTGATGCGACTTATACTCCGGAGCGACTTATACGCTGGAAAATATGGTATGTATTTGGAATGAATTTCATCTACCACCACACCAAATTTAACTCAGGATGTGTAAATTTCACCATTAGTTTTGGCTAAGTTTGATTAGCCTAGTGTCCATTTTGAATCAGGACTTCAGAAGGTAATCAGCTGTAGATGTGCATCCATTGATTATATTTTGTATCTCAATCAGGTACAATAAATCAATAAATAGGTTGGGGCAGTTGAGGTGTTGAGTGCTAGTTTTCCACTTGGAGGATCATAGTTTAATCCCCGCTCCTTCATGTGCTGCAGTGTTAGACAAGACATTGAACCCCTTACCTCTAGTATGTCTTTATCGAAGCGACTAATGGAAAAAGTGCTGCGTGTGCAAACATGTCATTAACATCCAGTATGAGAGAAAGAAAAGCACATTGTAAGGCATTTTGACTGCAACTGTTTCGCATAAATAAGCTGAGCTTGTATTTCTCACCTTGAACAGATTACAGCAGAATTCAAATGTAACTCGGGCTTTCGTGTTGTGCCTTCAGATAACGGCTTTATCTCACTAAGAGTTGGCCTAAGAGGTAAAGCTGGATCATTTATGGATGTAAACTAATGGAGCAAGCCTCTTCCATAAGCCTCGAGATTGAGTGTATTTTACGTGCCTTTGCTTCGCTGGCGCCTGGAATCAGTAATGTAGGAGATAGATGCTCGACACTGATAGATTTGTGTCCCGTAGGACAGGTTTTGTATCACTGTTAGCTGTCAGCACATACATTATGCTGTTTAAGCAAGAATGATCACTGCTATTAACAACAAAGCAGACCCAGATGAATAATTTAGCAAACCGGGTGGTGGTGGCTGGATGCTGATAAAAGGAGTGGGACATTGATCAAACAGAGCTCACGTAGCAATGGAGATCTAAATAATCCAATCAAATCAACGTGATTAGTTATGATGCACTGGTGGTACCTCATTTCCTCTCAGATTCTGACTCAAGTCATCTTGTCTCCGTCTCACTGCTTGCATCAACACAAATAAAAGAAGGAGGGTAGGATGGGATTAGGTGCTTTGTGATATACTGGTAGTGTATTTTTACTCTACGCTTTCAGTTTGTACAAGTTTGTTTGCGTTAATGGAAAATCCAAAGAACAGAACAGAGACCAACTCTTCACATCAGCTTTCCTTGGCCTTTTAATTTCATTTTATTTGTTTGACATGTTTGGGGAAGACTTGTATGTTATGACTCCCTCTAGAGGTAAACAAGTGTAACTACAATGACATTTTTTAAAAAAAAAGTCTTTGTAGCCCGTAACTCGTTAAACAAGAAACCTTTAATACTCTTGACACTATTAAATTATAATTTCAAAAACATGAATTTTGCTCTTCTAACAAAATCAACATCTGACTACTAAGTCAGTTTGTTTAGGAGTTTAAATGGACAAATTCAATACAAATATAGATATATGATAATATCAAAAGTAAAATAATAATATAATACAGTATCATTTTTTTTTGGATAAAATACAACAAGTACTTCATCAAAAATGACACGAGTCATAGAACACAGAGTGGAAAAAGGGGCAGACATATTTCTCCGGGCTGTGCCAATGACCAGCCAAATTACTGTTTTTCAGGCTTATAAAGCAATTCTGTTTTAAAATGTCATACTGGTGTGACAGATGATTACACACAATTTAATGAGTGCTGAGTATAGACCATCCATCCATCCATCCATCCATCCATCCATCCATCCATCCATCCATCCATCCATCCATCCATCATTTTTATCCACTTCTCCCATTTTTGTGTCACAAGAGTCGCTGGTACCCGTGTCCAGCAGTCACTGTGAGACATAGACAAGCACGAAATGCAACCATTCACACTCTCACTCACACTCTCACTCACACTGAGGGACAATTTAGAGAAACCAATTAGCCTAAATGCATGTTTTTGGGCTGTGGGAGGAAACCGGAGTACCCTGAGAAATCCCACACATACGAGAGAGCATGCAGTTAATGTCAGTATAATCACAGTGCTGAATGTATCAGTCAGCTGGGAGATGAATACAATTTTGACTGACTTAACGTGCTGATTAGATGGCTGATTCATTCAGCAGCCTCAGTACCAACAGCATATGTTGAGCTGTTGTATGAGCCTAAAAATAAAAATATAAAAAGGCCATTATTCACGTATCCATTAGTCAAGCCTGGACAAAGACTTCTTTCCTTTTCTTCATATTTATGACAGATGCCACGGCTGATAAGGTATGAATTGCTGATAATAATGTGACGAAACATCACATCAGAAATGACCACACAGTCTTTTTTTTAAAGAATAAACCAAGTCTTAAGAAAGGAACTGCTCTCTAAATCTAGAAAATTTAATCAGCAATGTGAATGTGGATTCAGTTTTTAGTCAGTCATGGCAGTAGCAGTTCTTGAAAATTTACAACCAAAAATTAATTTTCTCTCTGACACAAACGCATACTAATCTACACGAGGAATCCAAGTATTAGACATCAGCAGTCAAACTGCCAGCTCATATTATTTATGATTCTGAAGCAGCCGTATCAGATATTAAACACCGTGACATGTTCTGTCATCATCTAACTACGTTAGGAACTTATGCATCAGCATGAACAATGTATGATGTAAGAACTGTGTAAGAAGGACTTTTAGACACTTCTGCCGTCATCTAGATGAGTTATCAGTAACTTAAAGTGATAGCGCTTTCTCTGTTAATATCTTAGGTTAACACTTAAATAATAAAAAACATTATTTTGCATAGTGTTTGATTAATTTTGTTCAAGTTTTTTAACAATGCGACATTTCTCTTATGTTGTTTATTGCTGCTGCAGAATGTGGCTGTATCTTGTATGTCACTAGCTTACCATCATAATTCATCTAAATGTTCCTCACTACCTGTGCAATAACCTGTCACACAACATGTGTAGTATATGTTAATGTGCAATATATACCATGTGTGTTTAAGCTTACATTATTACCTTGAAATACTTATTCATACAAATTCATCCTGCTTGCACCGTTATATTCATGTTGTTGTTTACTATCTCTCTTTAGGACATTGTAAATATTATATTTTTCACTTTTTGGTGCTTTATTTTGTGCCCTTATTGCATGCTTTAATATTCTTTTTTTTCATCTTTACTTTAGAGCTAGTCAAATTGATTCTTCTCATCCCGAACATTTCAGTGTACGGTTAACTTTGTGTTAACCTGCATATGACAAATAAACACAACTTGATCTTGAACTTCTCTTTAGCGTTTGGAATGAAAGAACCAAGAAGACCATCAAATCAACTGATGAAAATTTCCTTATTAAATAATAAACAAATCATACATGTAGAACTGAGTACTTCTAAAAAAATACACGTTTGATTTGTACTTAATTTGGCCACACTTTTGCTCAACGTTCTAACACTGTCCACTAGAGGGAGGTGTAAACATATCTATCTATCTATCTATCTATCTATCTATCTATCTATCTATCTAT
>NC_056507.1:17062097-17068805 GCF_014905685.2 Nematolebias whitei | reverse complement strand
AAAAAGGTGGGGGGGGGGGGCACCACCGGTGGTGGTGCACGGTGATGCATTCTACTACCGGCATTGGTGCGTGGTGGTGGATTCTACCACAAGCAGTGGTGCACCCCCGTTTTTATTTTCATTTTATTTAGTGGATTAAATAAAATAAAAACGGGGGGGGGGGGGGGGGTGATCAGCGCTGGGCGGTGGTGTGACCTGTGACACAATCATGTTACTGCGACTAGTTGGCGTGAAATAAAAAAACTCGCAAGATGTCCTAGAATCGACTAGTCGATTCAACCCCAAACACATTTTAAAAAGTTTATAGTTTCTGGATTTATAAATTTGTAGTTTCAATATTTGGGAACTTTTTATTGCTAATGTCAGCCAACGACTATTCTTGATAATGACGCAAACTAACTAAATTAAAATGAGAAATAAAAAAATATTACAAATATTTGGATATCTTGGTCAACTCACATCTGTCTTTTAAGCTCCACGTAGAAAACCTAAGGAAACTGAAAGCTAAACTGGGTTTCTTTTTCATAAACAGATCCTGTTTAACTCTAAATGCTAGGAAACACCTTGTAACTGTGACTTTCCTTCCTTCCATTGACTACAGTGACATTATTTACATGAACGCTCCTACAAGAACCCTGCAGATGTTGGATGCTGTTTATCACGGTGCACTAAGATTCATAACTGGCTGTAACTATCGTACCCACCACTGCACCCTGTATTCACTGATTAACTGGACATCATTAACTTCACGCAGACTCTCTCACTGGTAGATTTTCATCTTTAAATCACTGCTTGGTCTGTTGCCTTCATACATCTCCTCCTACATGTCTCTGCGTGAGTGCAGCTACAGCGTGCGCTCTCAGGACATTATTACCTGCAGTGTTCCCTCAGTGAGAACTGAACTAGGCAAAATGATCTTCTCCTACTCTGCTCCTGCTTCCTGGAATATCTTGCAAAAAGATCTGAAGCTCTTCCTTGACCTCTCTAAGTGGCTTTAAACATCTGGTAAGTTCCTGGCAAAAACCAATGCAGACATGTTCCAGTTTTTAGTTTTCTACATCGCCTTACAACCTAGCTGTCTTTTTCTTCTGTTTTTCCTTTTAATTACCATTTTATTTTCCCTTGTTTAAAAAAAAGAAAATAATAATAATTTTTATGCATCGTTTATGATTGTCTATTGTTGTCCGCTGTTGTCATCACTCTGTTAAAATCAGGTCTCTCTTGTAAATGAGTTCCCGAGACTCAATGGGACTAACCTGTTTAAATACAGGTCGAATGAAAAATAAACAGAAGTGGCAGCCTTGAAGACAAATTGCACAGGGTAAGCAGAGGAAAAGTTAGAAATAGTGGCTAAGGCTGGGAATAACCAGAAATAGTAGAATAAATAAATAAATATAACAGTAGCAGGCAAGATTTTTATAAACTTGCTGTATTGTCTGTTCCACAGCCTTGAGTCTCTAAGACAGCTTTAATGTGTCTGCTGTTCTTATAGATCTTATGAGACAGTGAAAATAGATTAGGCCAATAAGCACACATGCACATCTGTGAGTGGTGGTGCTGCGCTTTGTCTGGGCCTAATATTACTTCAGTTCAGTACGAAAAGCTCAGCAAAAAGTGTGTGCAGAAAATGGTGCCTTAACTGTAGATATAAACAGTAAATACAAGATTTAAAAAAAAGTGATGATTATCCATCTACAGTCCTTCATGCCTCAAATTTCACTTCATGTTTATTGAATACAGGTAATATTTACTGACTGGAGAGTGCCAGTCATTTTAACCTTTCAGCAGGTTAGGCCTCTGGTTCTTCATTAATATGCACCTCTATTGCTGTTGTTTGTATTATGTACTCTGAGGTGCAGAAAGACAGTATGAACTTTGAGACATTGCAATCTCTATGCATGTAGAAAAGTGCATAATAAAGCTAGCTAGATTAAATAAGAAAACATGGAGAAAAAAATGCACGTTTTCAACCATCCCACGCCTACTCAAGACAGCTACTCTGATCTTTTCCTTCAGGAAGTCTTTCAAGATGTCAATACCATGCAATTTAACCTCCTCCAGCTGCTCTTTCCATCTCTGCGTCTGTCTAGCACACACACACTTAGAACCTTCCTCCTCAGAAGTAGTCACTGTGATGGCTGCCTGTCATGCATAATAATAAACACTGACATTTGAGAGTGCAGAAAGGACATGCCGACAAATCCACATAATGGTCTCCAACACAATGCCCTGTGAGAGAGGAGGTAAGTGCCTTTTACCGAGCTCGCTGCCCCCCTACAGTGAAACAGCATAAGACAAAACGTCCTGGAAGTCCCCAGGGCCACCACACAGATATGTCAATATGATAATAGATGTAAACTCAGGTGGGGTGCCAGCTGACAAAAAAAAGGGGTTCTCTCTCCCAGGCATGCAAACATAACCTTTTACATTAAGCTGCTGTGCTTAGGTCACACCTTTGCAAGCATTCAGCTAAGCTCTTGTGTGCCATTTTGTTTCTATAGGTTCAGACGGAGGTATAAATGTAGCGCCGGCTGAGAAAGCAGGTGATGCCATTTTTAATGGTAATTTGCTGAGACGGGAGCTGTATGTTTCTGATCTCGCCTTTAACTGTTCCGCCCTTCGATGCACAACCCCTAACTCTACATGGTCAGGTTTCATTTTCAGTGGCAGATCATGCCTCTGCTATGGCATCAGTAATGGAAATACAGAAACTGTTTTCAAGCTTGACTTGTCATGAAAATTCAGTTTAAGTAGTTTTTTCTTTGCATTGGGGGAAAAAAAAAAGTGACTGTGTATGAAATGCACTAGTTGTCCTGTTCCTTTAGACAGCAACCTGGAGGCGTTTCAACAAGAATGCTGGAAAAACATTAAAATCATAACAAAAAATGTTATGATTGTGACATGATGATAGAAACAGCTTCAGCTAAAAAAAAGGAAAACTTGACTCTCACTTTCCTCAAAACCAACAGTGAATAGTGTTTTTGCAGATAGTATCACCAAATGTAAAAACTAGTTTGGTTTGGTTAGAATGAGTATAGATGGAACAACAAATTATTGAAAACTCCAATAAAGTATAATTACAACTTAACGTACATGTTGAACTGTAATAATGTTTACTAGCCTTTAAGATGAACACTTTGTCTTCCTATTTTGTTCAACAAGAATTTAAAAGCAGCATGAGGATATTCAGTATCCAACATTTCACAAGACAAAGCTCGAGTCACAGTCACTTTGCAAATGCAAACTGAAGCAAAAGCATGTTTGCATGAAATGGCATCAACAAAATCTAAAAACACTCATTTTATACAAGTCAAAGTAGTTTTGCAGAACCTAAACAAGAGACTTTTAAAAATACTTTTATGACATAACTTTTTTCTAAATGTTAATCTCATTGTGGGTGGTTATGTTAATGCCTTGCTTATTGCTCTAGGCACAAAAGTACAAAATTGCTAAAATATTGCTATTTTCCTACCTTATATGTTTCAGATGATGAAAGCTCCAGACATCCTAAAACTCAAATGGTCACATGTGGCAGGTGCAGTATGGCAAGCCATGTTTGTATATATTGGATCGTCGGCCATACATGTTCCTGACGCAATAAAAAGCCAGACACCGACCCGGCCCACACATTAAGCACATTATTATGGCACGGCCAAGTCAGAATCTTGGCTGGGCGGGGCCGGGCTCCAGGTTTGGGTTAGAAATGACAGCTCTGCCTGCTGCACCTCTGTGCAGCCCACAGCTCCAGAGCTCCCTCCTGCAGCTAATCAGCTGATCTGTGCGGAGAACAGGGCGTGGCCGAGAGAACTGGCAGATGGTGCATGGAGGTAGAGAGCAGAAATTATGACATTCTGTCTGTGCTCTTTTAGAGCGTTTAGAGTTTAGAAACATTGTTTAGAATATTGCAAGGGTATGGGAAGGGTTTCAAACACCTATATATATGTTTGTGTGTATACTAAAATAAACTTTGGCTTACTACTTGTACTACTATTCCTACTTTGTGGTTTTTCACTTAACACGGGGCTTCAGGGTACGGATCCCCCATGATAAACGACGGACTAATGTGGATTTCCATGCTTCCCTTTCAGTGTACATGACATGCAATTTCATTCAAAAGAAAACATATTTATTTAGGTATAACTATGGGAAAATTCTACGGTGGAGTTTTGACCAAATAAGGTCTTATGAATTTCTGAAATTAAACCAATTAGTCCTCATTTGGACATGGTTGAAAAATCCAGGAAACATCAGTGCAACATAACTTCCACTTCAGAGGTGTTTTTTATTTATTTATTGTAAAGCAATAAATAAATAAAATAAAATAATGAAAAAAAAACACTAGAATAAGATAAATTATAGATGTGCATAAAATATTCACTTTATAAAAGTCAGTACTTTACTGCGATCCCTTTGCACCACCAAACCTCTTGGGTTTTGTCCACAGAAGCTTGGACTTTTCAGCCACTGAGATTTATTCCCACTCCTCAAAGTAAAATTGATTCAGCTCCTTCGAGTTGGTGGGGATCCGGTGGTGCTCAGGTGTAAAATCATATTCGGACTCTCAGGTGGATTATGATCTGTGCTTTGACCTAACCTTTCAGTGAATTTTCCCTCATAAATCCATTGAGTGCTGCTTTAGGTGAACTTTCGATTCAGTCTTGCTACTGTGGAAAACTCAAACAAGATTTCCTGAAGCCTGCGCCTGCCTTCATTCAATTTTTGATGACTTTCAGAGCGTACTGCTGGGTTGGCACCATGCTTCATTAAGACTATCTCCTTAGGGTGGCAAGCCCTTTAGGAGTTTGCACAAAACTCAAAGCGGTTGTTGATGGACAAAACGTTTAGTCTGATCTGATCAATGTGCCTTCCTGAAATTTTTTGGGAATCTCTTCTGGGTGTGTTTTGAACGGGTACAGACTTTCATAGTTGCATACATCATTAAGCAAAATGAAGAACAATGAGCTCTGTAGTGCTTTGGGTGATTATGGACCGATAACTCAGTACAACAACAATTTGCAGCAGATTAAATGTTACCTTTCACCTGTTTGTTACCACTCTGATCAGACTGGTTGAAGTGTTTGTCTGCGTTCCGTTTTTCTTTATTAGTTGGTCAGTTGTGGTGTCACATTTATTCTATTTTCTAATATTGGATTTAATGAGGATAAAAGGGATATTCAAAGTGTTTAATATTTTCTGCAACCCAGGGCTAATCTCTACTTCTCCAGAACTTTTCTCATGATCTGTTTAGAGATACAAGCTTATTACAACAACCTTAGAATAAAGGAACTACAGAGGCACTTAGAATTAGTGTCCTTTGCCACTTGCAAATATAATAACTAGTCTATTATTGCCATTTGCGTTCAGCTATGTTTGAAATGCAAAGTACATCTGACGTCTGTGTACTTCAGTGAGAGGCATATTTGGAAAGGAGATTATAAGCAAACCCACTGGCAAAACTTTTTACAAGATTTTTCAAATATTTTAATTTAATAAGCGTTAATGAGAAATCCTTGACAAATATGAACAACTAAAAACCATCTTTTATTTGGATTACCTTTTTTTACCCTTTTAAAATGCTCTTTACTTGTTAGCATTCAACTCAAGAGTTCTGTCTAAAGATGCTTGCACTGACCTCAGGGTTGGTCCACTTGGTTTTGATGCGTTCAGCCATCTGTTGTGTATAGCCAAGGAGGTCACAACCCTGCCTGCTCTGCAGATAAAGCACACCAACAAGCAGTAAACACAACATAGCATGTCACAGCATAAAGCACAAAAGGGCCACAGAGATTCTTTCTTTCTGTACAACTCAAGCAACTGGCTGGATGTTTGTGATACTATTTGTTCATGACAGCTACTTAATAACTCCAAACCTACTTTCCAGTGACTAGTTTATAAAAATATGCAAAGCCAAGCTGGAACTAAAGTGTTTGATAATACATACAAGCACTGAAAGACGTATTTGATTACTTCTGAGCACATGTGTTTAGAAAATGTGGACAGAATGAAGGGCAAGGGACTTTTTTGGCTGCGAATTTACATATAAAGTAGTAAAAACAACCTTGATATAGTAAAATTACGCAACTTGTTCTCCACATAACGGACTTTTCATCTGAATAGTGTAACAGAAAACAGGATAAAACTCAAAATGTACACAGACTTAATATAAAGAGGCCTTGGGCTGTATGTGACCTTCTTTTCCTCTTGTTAATCCATGTGTCTTTGGTATAAGAACACCAGTGCAGTGAGCTGCTCTGCTTTTGTTTTCCAGATGTACAACCATGGTGCAGAGTAAGGATGCACGATATTGGATTTTTGGCCGATATGCCAATATGTTCAAACTTATTTGGCCGATAATCAATACCAATATCGATATTTTTCCCCCCTAGACCTACTTACATAGAATACATAGCTTTCTCTGCTGTAAGATTAAAATACTATATTATTCTGCATGGTCCTTGACAATATGGCCTACTACCAAATGCAGATGCCAAAATGGGGGCTGAAAATGATGTCACACGTCAACTTGGATTATGTTTAATGTCAAATTTATTCACAACATGTACTCTCTCTAACACAATGACAACACTCGAACAGTGCAAATGTGTAAATTTTCCCAAATCTAAAGCCAACCACGCACGTGACGTCATAACATTGTGCTGGCGCTTCAGGCATCCTTGTCACTGGGTTGTTATACAAAAACACATACAT
>NC_056507.1:17059836-17061997 GCF_014905685.2 Nematolebias whitei | reverse complement strand
TATATATGTTGTAAACAAAAAATTTAGTAATCGAACAATCTATAGATTATTCTGGCGATTAATCGAGTAATCGAAAACAACATTTGTCCGGTTCTGCAGTAACTACCATACTCATTTTATGAGTAATACAAATACCCGAAAAAAGAACATTAAATTAACAACCCATTTAATTCCTCTTTTTAAAATATTTTATTGCTTAAGTTGAATTATTTTTAAACATCACATAAAAATCTAAATGCTGTAAAACATTTTTTTATGGATTGGAAAACTGAATGGAATTTACAAAGTAGGATCTGGAAGGAAGGACATCGTTTGGACTGAAGGTGGAGATGATCTTCTGGATCCTTCATCTTCCACCACGGACAGCGGCTGCTTGTCTGTGATGATCATATTTAAAATGCTGTTTGTGAACTCAGCTGCTGCACAACCAACATCCTGGAGCTCTTTGTACGAAGCTGTCCAACATGACTCTGCCATTTACTGAAAAGAAGAAGAAGAAAATAATTATTTGTTTGTTTGTTATGCCTTAATAAATTTTCAAGTGTACTTCATTGGATATTATAAAATTATGTAATATTGTTAAGTAATCTACACTTTCTGATGACCTGCTGCAATCAAAGTAACATTAGTATGTCAGCAGTATGTTATGTGTGAGGTTTGAAGATGCTTTAATTAAAGCCCTCTGTCACTGAATTATTTTTAACCATTACATAAAAATCTAAATGCTGTAAATAATTTTCATGGATTGGAAAACTGAAATGAATCTTTATGTTAGAAGCTGAGTAAGATAGATAAGATAATGTACAGTTTGAGTTTGTACATTGAGTTCTGCAGACTGTATTATTATTTAGTATTGATTGCTTAGCTATAAACAAATATGACAGTAGTAATAAATGATGATTAATCCCAGTTTTAAGTCATAAGCAGCAGTAGCAAGAAGAAAAAATAACCTACTAACTCAAGTGTAAATACATTTACACTTGAAATATTCACCCTAAATATCTCATTTACCAGTAAGTCAGGATGGAAGTACAGCAATAAATAAATGTGTCAGTCTGTTGCTGCTTGTATCGTTAACAAACTTGCATCAAGTCCTGCACAGTTTTTTTTTCCTCACACAACGTTCAGACCCTGCCAGGTAACCACTATGATTAGTCAGTAGATGTAACGTTAGCAAAAATATGCCTCATTTTACATCTATAACATGACAGATTATCACACATTTAGGTGAACGTATTTTGCAAAGAGAGATCATGATACCTGTTACAGCTGCGGACGAGTTTGATGCTACAGCGGGTGTTTTCTCTTCAGACGCTGCAACATTGACGTGCTGTTGTGGTTACTTCAATTCTGCTTTGCAGTGGAAGCACTGAGCTGTGTTGTCTTTTCTGTTTAGCCTAAAATGTTCCCAAGCTTTTGACAGTTTTTGTCGTTTTCGGGGCTCATGAAGCTTGAGGACAATAAAGTGTGGGGTTTTAAAGACATTTCAACTTTAATGCACCTGAACACACCACTCTCTTACACCTGCAGCGTCTTACAGCGTCACAGTTACAGCTCACATGCTACAGATGTAGCGCTGCTCTCAAGCATCCTCCTAACACGAATATATGTTTATGATCAACCCCCTGGTCAACCACTGCCAGCACTAAGCTGCTAAACTGGTGAGCGAGGAACACCGGTACCTTCACCTGTGCGCGTTTTCTGCCGAGGCAAGAGGCAGGAAGGGACGGTGGAGAGTTGGAGGTAACCAGGAAAACCTGGAGTGGAATTTTAGTGGCTTGAATATTCTCCTATTAATCAAGTGGAATGGAGTCGTTCACGAAGAAAGAGAAACTGCGCTGCCTGAACTAATGTTTTATAGTAAAAGTGGGGGGGTCCAAATGAACGTTTTTTTTTATGTGGGGGGGAGACTTGTCCCCCTTCACATATAACGGTTGCAATGCCTATGGTGTGTTATATATATGTGTGTGTGTGTGTGTGTGTGTGTGTGTAGATATATGTATATATATATATGTGTGTGTGTGTGTGTGTGTGTGTAGATATATGTATATATATATGTGTGTGTGTGTGTAGATATATATATGTGTGTGTGTGTGTGTGTGTGTGTAGATATATGTATATATATATATGTGTGTGTGTGTGTGTGTGTGTGTAGATATAT
>NC_056507.1:17046489-17059736 GCF_014905685.2 Nematolebias whitei | reverse complement strand
AGAAAATAGATAGAGCATATATATAAATTATAAAAGCACAAATAAAGCCAAAATGCTTCTGAGGTGAATCAGCAGTGTAATAATTTAGATTATTATTTCAAGTGAAAATTGACTGCAGTCCAAGTTATTTTAAAAAGCACAGAAAGTAATAAAAAAAAAACTTAAAATATGAAAAACATCTCAGAAGCTTATATTAAAATGTTTCACCTCAAGAATATGGCCCCATCTTCGCACAATTATTAAGGTCTTTTCTAAAAAAAAATAAAAAAAGGTGACGTTTTATTGCAAAGTCTTTGTTGAAAATAAATTTATTGAAAACGGTTTAAAAGTGAAACTTCCCAGCACGTGATATAAGCACACATGCACATTTTTCGGACGACATTCCGTGATTGAATCATATGTTTACACCTTCAAAGCACATTTAAAACTGATGACGCACAGACGATTATGCAGCAGAAAGAACATTTAAAAAGAATAACAGTGGTGCAACACTCAGCTGTCAGGTAGGTTCTTGGCTTGCTCAGAGACATTAAAATAACACTTTATGAGAAGGCTATTGTACTGCCAGACCTAAAAAAACACATATTTTGCTACCAGAGCTCAAGACTGTTTGTACAAACCCTTTATGCTGCAGCTTATGTCCATAAAATGAAGGGATTTAATGAGACTCAGACCATAAGAAGGGATACATGCATTATGCCAAGTTTATGTCAACCATCAGGTTACTAGAATATCTGCCTCTTATTGGGAAAAAAAAAGCATACATTTGGTAAGAAATACACAAAACAAAGCAGGAAAACTGTCTGCTAATCTGTTTTAGCCTGAGTGGGTGAGTGATGTGACCTCTGTGATGTGGATGTAGATTATGTCCTTTTTTTAATTATAATTTGTGTTAAACCTTGCCTTGAAGGTGTTCAAATCAACCAATGCCATTTAAAACTGTAGAAAATCTAACATGTCACTTAGTGCCACATTGTCTCAATTTAAAACACTTAAAAAAAACCACACTCAGCTAACAGCAGCGATGTGGTGCACACTTTGTGTTCTGCTTAACCCACTGTACGTTCATAAAAAAAAAACAGACAAAGCACACACACACACAATTCCCTCCCAGATCCAAACAAAATAAAAATGCATTAAAACACCTAAAAGTCAGTAATGTCGTCATCGTAGCAATCAGCATTCTTCAGAGCACATCACTGAAAATCTAAATATTGAAGTTTCTCCAGTGCGGAGACAACAGAATGGATGGCTACTATGTTCAAACATGCATGAATTAAATAAAAAGCTACTTCTTTTGCACCACTATCCTAAAAGCATGATATTTGAAGTGCCTCCTTGCACTTTGTGTAAATATTGTAGGTAACAGATTATTATTTTCTTCCTTTTTGTTTTTGTTTCTTTTGAGAGGCATTGAAATGGTCTAGAGATATATAGTTGAACTGCCATATTTTAATGTAGACAAACAAATCATATATATGTCTTGAGTGAGACTAGATTAGACAAAATGTATAGATGAGCTCATGTAATAAACTGTTTGTCTTTTTGTTTTCTAATTGCTGTCAACTAGCTGTTTTACTCACCTGTCACACAACGACATAAAAATATATCTTTTTTTTTTTTTGTATCTAATGTACGCGTTTTGAATGTTTGTTCCATAAAGATATAAGCAGTGTGATGTCATTTTCAATGTACATACATAAATATATAATTGTTCTGTTCAGTGGCAATGCAGACATTTGTTGAAATGCTAGTGATCCTGAAACAAACTGCATGAATAAGGAAGAAACCCGGTGAGAAGGGAAAGACGAAGAGCTAAACGAGACAAAAGGAAGTTTCTGGTTTGAAAAGAGGGTCAGCCTGACTTGTTTCGGTTGACGTCGTGGTTTTAAAGTTAAATAAAATAATTTTTAAAAATGCCTTTGTGCAGGTCAGAGGGAGGAATCCGAAACAGCCAAGAAGTTAATTTGAGTGACAGAACAAACTTTAGAGAAAAGAGCAACAATCCTCAGGTGACTTATCTGAAACATCCATTGACATTTAATATATATCTGTTAGAACTCGTGTCAGCCTTCACTATCTTCACACAGTCCACCGCCGTCACGCTGTCAAAGAAGTCCGCAGAACTTCCACTCTGTAAACTGCCTTTACTCCCAATGCCTTTTTGCTTTTTTACACTGAAACACACGCACACACACAATACCTGATGCTTGTTCAGCTAAGTAGTATACGGCACAACAAAATGCCAGATTACCTATAGGTCGTACTTTTCTACTGAAATGTGTCGTACTCAAACAAGACTCGGAGAGAAACGATGGCCTGTTTTCCCGCCACCTACAATGGGCTGTCGTGGTCCAGATGTTTCAGGCCTGCCCTCCGTGTAGAGCTGTTGGAATCAGAGAGTCTGTGTGTGAGATAATAAGCAACTGGGGCGAATAGAAGAAACATTCTGTGCTTGATTTAAAGTATATACAAAAAAATGTGTTTCTACCTATCAATAAGTGTTGTACCTTTGGTGTACATATACAAATATAACTAATAAATGTTGATTCATAACTAAATTTTTGTCTGGTCTTTGGAGATTATTGTATTATTGGTCCTGGTAATAAACCACTTTAAATAGTTTATGTGTTTTCAGTTTGGTTGACATTCTTACAAAAACTCGAATACTTAAAAAGTGTGAATATCTTCAATTGGTTTCAGAGGGGAATATTGTGGTTTACAGTAAACTACATTTATTCGACAAGTTAGTTATTTTATGGAAAATACATGTTATTTCAAGGAACACAAAATAAGAGTGCTGTTCATAAGAGAATGAAGAAGTGAAAAGTGGATTATTAATTTGTTTTAGGTACTGTTCATTAAGTAAATGATAAATGGGCTGTACTTATATAGCACCTTTCTATCTTATCAAGACACTCAAAGTACTTAACACTACAATCTGTGCCCTCATTTACCCATTCATACAGCACGCTACAAAGAATAATCAGTGCTTTATCGTATTCATACACCGATGGGACATACATAGGAGGCAATGAGGGGTTCAGTGTCTTGCCCAGGGACAATTCGGCATGTGTCTGCTGGTGGAATCGAACCCCCGACTCTTGCATTGGAGGACAACTGCTCTAACCACTCAGCCACAGCCGCCCCTCTAACTCATGAAACTTTATAAAATACTAAAAGGACAGGTGTCAGGTTGGTATCAACCTTTTAAAAAAGCCAAATCACAAGGATTCAAAGTGAGTTTGAGATTGGGAATGGAAATAAGTAATAATAAAAAAATATCTAAGTTCCTGAAACAGATATTTGAATAATTTAGTCGACCAACAGACGCAATTTCCAGAAATAGAAATTGTGAACAGCACTTAAGAAGACATATCTAATGTGACTCCATCATTTACTGACAAATAGTCATTTTTTAAATTAATTTTCAATAAAATGACAACTACGCTACATTAAAAAGGAAAATTAGACAAACGCAGAACAGAAAAAGATGCATGATTTTCAGTTTGTTTTTCCAAACATTCATATAATTTATTTTCTCATTTGTTTCAAGTTTATGACATTTTTGCTGCTTCCATTTTTTAGATGTTGACACACTGATGCTTCAGCAGGAAAAAAAAAATGTTTCTAGGTGGTTGGAAAGCTCACGAGCAGCCATCAATCCTCACTATTTCACTTAAAAGACATGTAAAACTTTAATAGCTATAAAATTTATAACAAATTATATTTTAAAAAGTCTTGTAAAGATGTTTGCTGCACATCATTCTGCACTGAATGTGTTAAAGTACTAGGTGTACTTAAAAAAACTAAACAGCTTTTGTTCTTCTCTGTCAGTTTGACAGCATGCATCTCCCTACTGGAAAGGCGCCATCTGTATCTTTCAAAATGGCCATCTTTGTCTCAGTCTCTTCTTCTTGTGTTAACATGTTCTTGCATCTCAAACCCGGTGCCATGGCAACCTTACTTCCTCCTATGTGGGAGCAACATGCATTTCCTGTCACGCCATTCAACCGTTTCCTTTTGTTCCCACATTTAGAGAATAAGTGGTCAGAGAACACGACGTTCCAGCGTACCTTTCTCGTTACACTTTTATTTTATTCACGACTTTACAAATCTTTTCAGCAACTTTTTTTTTTTCCCCACTGTCAAATCTACCTACTCTAGTACATAAGCTTTTTTGGAAAGCAGAGCAAAAGTGAAAAAAAGGCAAGCTAGGAAAATCAGTTTGCTATGACTGCATATAAACCAGCTTTTTCTCAATTATAAAACAGGAAACAAATACCAGCGGTCACACGTGGATTAATATTGATATGACACAATGTGAAATACATTCAGTCTACAGAAAGCTCAATAGAAAAACTGCAGCATGTGGTTAACATGTAAAGAGCAGCTGGTACACAAGCTTCATTTTTAACAGCCCCTGGATAGAAGGAGCATAAAGACGACATCAGGGTCAGGTTGTCATGAAGAAATCCTTTACACTGTTTACAGTTATTAACCTTCTATAACTGATGTACTACTCAGTCCAGAATTTACAGCTTGGCTTTCATCAATTATTCACCAAAACTGTGTAGAAATTGATTTTTAGACATGATGACTGTGGTTTAACCACTATTTTTTTAGTTTTAAAATTCTACATTGGTTTGTGCCTAATATATATAATATTATGTTTTATTCTTCATGATAAAATCAGAATACCTCATTCCAAACTTTAATTAACGTTCAATTGGGCATACACTATTTAAATTTGGAAACTATACAACATATTTCATTCATAGTCTATACACTTCATTTTGACTATTGCAAAATCCTTCTGCAAATGTTTGCCTCTGAGATATTGTTTCTAATTAAATAAGCCTCAAAAGCAGAAAAAATTCTCCACTTGAAGGTAACAGAGACGCTCACTACCAAAACACAAGAAGTACTGGTAGCTGCTGCAAAAGTCCTTTTCAAAGAGACACGTTATGTACACAAACCAAATCCACGTGACATAAATTAAGATATAAAAGACCTCAGTTTTCTTAAAAGAAAAAAACAAAACAACTATGGTAAGCTTAAAAAAAGGATACAGCATATTGTTCTCACGTTTGAATTATTGGAATATTGTGGGGAGAGGGAGGATTAGTTTTCCATCTAAATAATTAAGCAAAATAAAAGCATTTAAGGTGACTGATTTGTTATTTTGTATTCAGGCCTTAATGTTTTTTTTTTAGGATTCAGCAAATGAAATGTGCAAATAACGGATCTTTTTTTTTTTCTCAACAGCTCATCCCCCTCCCACACCTCAAACTCATATATGAAGCTTTGTATTTTTTACGAAGCATACAAAGTCATGAACACACCAAACTGGAAAAAACACTTTGGTGACCAGGTTTTAGTCCTAAGTAAATTGTCACCAAACAATTTGCTGCACTTTATTTTGAAAGGTCTGGTTTCTTTTAAAGACAACAGACAAATAAATGCTCCAAATATCACATCCATGCTTTCCTAGTCAGTGTCCATTCACTGCTGCTCACTGAAAGCAGTTTACACACCCACAGTTTAGGCTCCCCATCCCAACTTGTCTTCTTTCCTTTCTTTCTTCGCTCCGTGTCTTCTCTTCGGACCACTCCCTTCCCAGTCCTGTCAGCCTTGACCTTCTCACGCCTGCTGGTCTTTGTCTGGTGACTCCTCTAGTTTGATGACCGTGAACTCCTCTGTGTTGCCATTCTCCTGGATGTTCTCCTTGTTCATGAGGGTCACCATTTCTTGCTCTCTGTCCTGGTTGTGGGAGCTGGAAGCTGCGGCGGCCGTCCCGTTGCCCTCGCCGCCATCTTTGGCCGTGATCATCAGGGTTTGCTTCCTGCCGCACCAGCTAGAAAAGAACATTCAGTAACTATTTTATTCACCGTCTTGTAACCTGCAGCAAAATCTTGAAAAGTTAAACACAATAAAGGCCAAAAACATGCTGTATGGAAGCATTTTTAGTGTGTTTTTCAACTCGTACCTTTTTCTTTTGGCAGCGACTACACAAACAATAAAAATGGCTACCACTGCCAAAATCACAATAGTAACAACGAGCCAGTCTGTAGGGACAAACAACAACAATTAAAAGTGAGTGCTAAATGAGTAATGAAGGAAGAAAAACGTTATATTCCCAGAGTTTTCCCCAATCGGGCATTGTTTGGCTGCAGTCAGTGTACTTCAGGATGTTTGAGGTTTACTTGCTCACCTGATGAACTGTGGTTTTCCCGTTTTTCATTCTCAGATTCAGAAGGAACCAGGGCCCTTCCTTTCCCAGGTATTAGATTTGGAGCTGCACAGAAATTAAATCAAAGGCATCATTTGACCCATCTTAGATACAAACATGGTAAACATGTAACCTCTCCATATTCATGACATATGTCGTTGCAACAAATTGTCTTGAATCACATTAAACTGTTTGTGTTGTTGCCTTATTTATGAAAAACACAAGCTAGTTTTATTTTATTTTTTAAAACTTGAATTAATGTGTTTTAGCTGACACAAGAGGGCGTCCTTATGTTCTTAAAGTTACTTCAGACTCCTGAAACTTGTTGCATCACATTTAAGATGGGCTGTTCTTGTTAAAGTGTCTCTCCATACAAGAAGTACGCAACATAACTCAAACATTGTGATTATTAATGAAAATATTATAAATTAAAGACATCGGACCAAAAGACAAGTTAACTGCAATTTCATGCAGTCAAATAGGAGTTGTTGTGCAGAAATATAGTATACTGACAGATTATTTTTAACACTAATACTGAATACTGCAGTAAGTTGTAGTCATAATTTTGTATATACACTTTAGCCTACCTATATCATGTTTGAATATTATTTCTAATACATGCTAAACTAGAAAATTACAGGGTAAAGTTGGATTGGTTTGACCATAAACTTCATTTTAAGCCAAAACTTGACCAAACTGAACCTGACTGGCTCTGCTTTAAAATGTATTGGGTCATTTTAAAGGAAACCACAACAACTTGTACTGTGGTGCTTGAAAGTTTGTTAACTCTTTATAATATTCCATATTTCTGCATAAATATGACCTAAAACATCATCAGATTTCACACAAGTCCTAAAAGTAGATAAAGAGAACCCAGTTAAACAAATTACACAAAAATATTATACTTGCTCATTTATTTATTGAGGGAAATGATCCAATATTACATATTTGTGAGTGGCAAAAGTATGTGAACCTCTAGGATTAGCAGTTCATTTGAAGGTGAAATTAAGAATCAGATGTTTTCAGTCAATGTGATGTCGATCAGGTGTGAGTGGGGCACCTTGTTTGCTTTAAAGAACAGGGCTTGCCCTTCACAACATGTTTTGTTTCATGGCACGAACAAAGGAGATTTCTGAGGAGCTCAGAAAAAGAGTTGTTGATGCTCATCAGGCTGAAAAAGGTTACGGATACAGATACAGATATCCTTTATTGTCGTTCGCACCACATGTGGTGGAGCAAAAATATGTACACAGGGTCCCAGTTACATCCAACAATAAAATGTAAAAGAAAAACAGTAATAAGGTCTAAAATATGAACTAAGAAAAACATCAACTAAATATACGCTAAGCACTAATAGCATAAAAACAATACGCCAAACAGCAGCATGAACATGAGTCTGTGTGAGCAGATTAATTTTAATGAACACAGCAACATGAAACAGATCAGCAGCAACATGATGTGATTTTTCACAGTGATTATCCTGTTTAGATATTCATGAGTCTAACAGCTTCAGGGTAGAAGCTGTTCCTCAGTCTAGTGGTTCTACACTTAATGCTCCTTAACCACCTTCCTGAGGTTGAGCGGGGCAAAAAGTGTGTGTGCTGGGTGAGTGGGGTCCTCCATGATGCAGGGGGCTCTCTTCCTGCATCTGCAGGTATAGATGTCTGTGATGGTGGGGAGGCTGACTCCAACAGTCTTCTGTGCAGCCTTCACCACTCTCTGCAAAGCTTTTCTTTCTGCAGCTGTGCAGCCTCCATGCCACATGTTACAAACCATCTCTAAAGAGTTTGGACTCTTTAAGGGCGGCTGTGGCTGAGTGGTTAGAGCAGTCGTCCTCCAATGCGAGAGTTGGAAGTTCGAATCCACCAGCAGTCACATGTCAAAGTGTCCCTGGGCAAGACACTGAACCCCTCATAGCCTCTGATATGTGTCCCATCAATGTATGACTGTGATCTAAAAGCACTGATTAGTCTCTTTAGAATGATTTGTTCAATTAGCTTTGTAGAGATCTAGTAGAGTGCTGTATGAATGGGTAAATGAGGGCACAGATTGTAATGTAAAGCACTTTGAATATCTTGAAATAAGATAGAAAGGTGCTATATAAGTACAGTCCATTTACCATTTACTCCACTGATCCACAGTAAACAGACTGTGTACAAATGGAGGAAATTCAAGACCATTGTTACCCTCCCCAGGAGCGGTCGACCAACAAAGATCACTCCAAGAGCAAGGTGTGGAATAGTTGGCGAGGTCACAAAGGACCCCAGGGTAACTTCTAATGTTAATGTTCATGATTCCACCATCAGGAGAACACCGAAAAACAATGGTGTTCATGGCAGAGCTGCAAGGAGAAAGACACTGTTCTCCAAAAAGAACATTGCTACTCATCTGCAATTTGATAAAGATCACGTGGACAAGCCAGAAGACTGTTGGAAGAATGTTTTGTGGACGGATGAGACCACAATAGAACTTCTTAGTTTAAATTTAAAAAGTTTTATGTTTGGCGAAAGGAAAACACTGTATTCCTGCATAAGAACTGCAACCCCTCTGTGAAACATGGTGGTGAAAGTATCATGGTTTAGGTCTGTTTTGCTGCATCTGGGCCAGGGCGGCTTGTCATCATTGATGGAACAATGAATTCTGAATTATCTCAGATAATTCTAGAGGAAAATGTCAGTACATCTGTCCATGAACTGAATCTCAAGAAAAGGTGGGTCATGCAGCAACACAATGACCCTAAGCAGACAAGTGGTTCTACCAAAGAACAGTTCAAGAAGAATAAAGTTCATGTTCTGGAATGACCAAGTCAAAGTCCTGACCTTAATCCAATCCAAATTTTATAGAAGGACCTGAAGCGAACAGTTAATGTGAGGAAATCCACCAACATCCCACAGTTGAAGTTGTTCTGCACAGAGGAATGGACTAAAATTCCTCCAAGCCAGTGTGCAGGAATCACGAACAGTTACTGGAAACATTCAACTGCAGTTATTGCTGCATGGGGATGGGGGGTCACACCAGATACTGAAAGCAAAGGTTCACATACTTTTGCCACTCACAGATATGTGATATTGGATCATTTCCCTCAATAAATAATGGTATAATATTTTTGTCTCATTTGTTTAATTGGTTTCTCTTTATCTACTTTTAGGACTTTCTGAAAATCTGACAATGAGGTCTAATTCAACAAAATAATTTTGGAATAGAAAACTCAACTTGGTATGCTGGGTCCATAAAGTTATATAGCTGAGTCTAACTCATAAGTCAAACCTGCTGAGTTAAAACTACCTTGGCTTAGTTTGGTCCTAAATTTGACCCTGTGCTGGTCTAATTCAGTTGTGTTTAATTAAAAAGTTTTTATTGTGTTTTCTTTGACATCTCTAACCAGAAGCTCAGTTTTCTCCTTGTGTTACTCACATTTTGTAGGCATTTGTGTTTTATGTGGCACGTCAACAGACTTCGGAAAAGTCTTTTCGTCCAGCTCTGAGGTAGGTATCCCAGATCCAGAGTCCGGTTCCACAGGCGTGACAATGGAATCCACACTGCCGTTTTTCCCTCCAAATATGTTCCCATCATCAGAAGTTTCAACTTCTGACTCATCTGCACTTGGCTTTGTAGTTAAAGGTGCAACAGGAGCTGATGTGGTCTCATCTATAATTTCCAGCAGACTGACTGTCTCAGTGGCTGCTGTAGAATCACCAGCCTCGACGTCGGGATCTTCCTCAGGTTGTGAGGTTGGAGTTGTGTTTGTCTTTGCCTCTTCTTTTTCAACATTTAGAGGTTCTGTTGTCAGGGGGAAAAAAACACATATTTATGATCTCCATGACTTTTGATTTGGCTTGTGAGAGCTATTTTCTAAATGAAAGTGATCATATTTACCTTAAATCTATCTTAAAACTATGTTTGAGCTAATTACACTATTGTTGCTCTCTGCTATTGATCTGTTCATGCTTTACAGCCTATTTCTGGAAGTCTTGGGCTTTGATCATTGTCACCTACCTTGTCTATCAGAGTAAACAGTCAAAAAAATACAAAACAAACAAACAAAAAAGAAATGATACTTCAGCATAAATAAACCAATATGTTATATTTTGTTTTAGACATTTTAAATCTACATATATTTGGGGTTTACATACACATGGCTACAGTTTTATCCGTAATCATCGTTCATCTTTCAGAATTCAGTCAATTCTGTGTATGCAGTTCAAATAGTTAATTATTCGATAAACATCATATCTCAATTGATTCTAAATGTGCAGTTAAAAGTGTTACATTTATTTATTATTATTTTTTTTTTAATATCATCACTGAGATCATATGTTTCTTTAAGGCAGGCTTGGTGTGAAGGCAGCCTAAACAAGACTATGCAACATATAATGTGATGAGATAAGAGACAAGTGTCGGAAAGTAATTCAGAAGATATGGAGGAAGTTAAAAAATCTTTGAACTTTTTGAGTGCTGAAGTGACTAAATTGAGTGCAAATATGACTAAATTATCAGCTAAATGTGATTTACTAACAGGACTGTCTGAAGAAGTGAGACAATTGAAAGAACTGATGACTAGTAAAGACAAAAAAATAGCTGAACTGGAACAGAAAGTTGACGACATGGAACAATACACAAAAATAGACAACTTGGTGATCACTGGACTGGAAGTTAGGAACCGAACTTATGCAAGAGTTGTTGCTGGTACTAACACAGCAGAAGATGCACCACAGGAAGAACTACAGACTCTGGAGGAGCAAGTAGTGAATTTTTTACAAAGCAAAGACATTGACATCGAACATGAGGACATTTCAATCTGTCACACACTGCCCAACAAATCAGATAAAGCCAAACCATCCATAGTCATCAAGTTCATTAGCAGGAAATCAAGAAACCATGTAATAATGCAAGCAAAAAAACTGAAGGGAACAAATGTTTACATAAATGAACATCTAACTAAAAAAAATGGAAACATTGCACGTGAAGCAAGGTGGTTGAAAAAACAGAAAAAAATAGCATCAACTTGGACAAGAAATGGAAACATCTGGATCAAAATACAGGAAGGATCTCAGGCTAAGATAATAAAAGACCTGAAAGATCTGGAAAGACTAAAATAAGCTCAGGAAATGATAGATGATAAATCATTGACACAACTTCACAAGCAATAAATAATCAAAATATATAACAAACAAATACATTATAATATGGCAACATACGAAGACTTAGAGTTTAAAATATACAATGTTGAAGATGCGATTGATACAAATTTTTTCCCTGAAATACAAGACTGTGAATATTATAATGAAGAACAGTTTAATGACATCAATATAACTAATGGAGGTCTCTCTATTATTCACTTTAACAGTAGAAGTTTAAATGCAAATATATCCAAAATAATAGATTATTTAAAACAGCTAAACAGAACCTTTACAATAATAGCACTGTCGGAGACGTGGCTCAACGATGAAAACACAACTTATGTTCACATGGAAGGGTATGAATTATATCATGTGAACAGAAGCAACAAAAGAGGTGGTGGAGTGGCTCTATTCGTTAAAAATGAAATAAAATGTAAATTAATTAATGAAATGTCAATAGTTGTTGATAATATCATGGAAATAATAACAATAGAAATAATAAACAAGAATGATAAAAACATATTAATAAGTTGTGTATATCGATCTCCAGGATCAAATATAGAAATATTCACTGATAAAATGGTACAACTATTGGACAAGAGTTTTAATAAAAACATTTTTTTGTGTGGAGACTTTAATATTGACCTGGGAAATAAAACAGATTCAAATAACATCAGTACATTTACAAATTCATTGTATAGTTTAAATCTTTATCCGTTAATATCAAAACCAACAAGAATTACAACTCATAGTGCTACAATAATCGATAATATTTTCACAAATGTAACAAATGGGGATGTGATGGGAGGTATTTTAATGAGTGATTTGAGTGATCACTTACCAGTTTTCATGATTTATAAAAATGATCAAAGCATTACAAAAGAAATTACAATTAAGGAAAAAACAATAAACACATCAAAAAAAGCAATGGACAAATTAAAAGATGATTTACATAAACAAAGCTGGAAAGACGTGTATGTTGATGATGTGAACAGATCATATGATGAGTTTATGAATATTTTAGGAGCTCTGTATGAAAAGAATTGTGTGCAAAATAATTGTACAAAGAGAAATGTTGTTGACCAACCATGGATGACGAAAGGGTTGAGAAATGCTTGTAAAAAAAAGAATTATTTGTATACATGTTTCTTGAAATTGAGAACACAAGAGGCTGAAGAGAAATATAAGAAGTATAAAAATAAATTAGTAGGGATTATAAGGAAACACAAGAAGGAATATTATAGTGATTTATTAAATAAAAGCAATGGTGATATGAAAGCAACATGGCAAGTAATAAATAGTGTTCTGAAAAGTCATAAAGCAAAAACAGGTATTTCACAATATTTTTTGAAGGATGACAATGAAATCCATGATGAAAATGAAATTGTAAATGGATTTAATCATCATTTTGTGAACGTTGGATCAAGCCTTGCTGCTAAAATACCAAAAGTAGACAATAATGTGAACCATTCAGTTATAAGTTGTGACAACAGTATTTTTCTTAATGGAACTGACAAAGAAGAAATAATGAATGTTGTAAAAAATCTTACAGATAAGAGATCAAAAGACTGGGTGGACATGGATATGATGTTTGTAAAGGACATAATGAGTTATGTTATCGAGCCGTTTACATATATTTGTAATTTATCATTTTCAAAAGGAATATTTCCAGACAATATGAAAGTAGCTAAGGTAGTTCCTCTCTTTAAAAATGGTGATAAATGTGTGTTCAATAATTATAGACCAATATCCTTATTACCACAATTCTCAAAAATTCTAGAAAAACTGTTTGTGACCAGATTAGATAAATTTATTACTAAACAAAACATTCTAAGTAGCAGTCAGTATGGGTTTAGAGCAAAAAACTCTACATCAATGGCTCTCATGGAAATAAT
>NC_056507.1:17041639-17046389 GCF_014905685.2 Nematolebias whitei | reverse complement strand
TATATATATATATATATATATATATATATATATATATTAAACCTGCTTCCCGACCTATAAGTTTCCAATCTAAACCTACTCATTTTAAGGAATATCTGTTGAATTTGAAATGAAACCAAAATAACAGAGAACATAAGCTGGGATCAGAAAATCTGATAAGTTGACAATGAGCAAAAGATCAGATGGGCTCTATGAAACTTGCTGTCAAGAATATGAATACAGGGAGTGGGGGCTGCAGGAGGTAAGGCGGAAATGAGGTAGGTAAGGAGCGAGACAAGGACATGAGGGGGCAGAAGGAAAGATCACCTTCATACCCACTACAAACTGTAGAGGCTGAAAAAGGTGAGTGAAAGAGCTTAGGAAGGAAATAAATAATATAGTCTATATGAGGTGAGGTGGGAAGGGAGGGGAGGTGGGGCAAGTGTGGGAGAGGCAAAAGGGTGTGTGCTCACATGAACCACTCTTCCCCCTTCTACACGCCACGAGCGCCTGCGTCTCTCCAGCACAGCACAGAGAAAGTTGGGTTCACATTTTGAGTATTCTCCAGCAGCTCTCCCAGAGCAAGTCCAGTCTTATTTCTTCTTTTTCTTTTCTCTCCTGGTCAGTTACTGTGTTTCACACACACACACAGACACACACACACCAGCCGTTACTACTGGTGCTGAAGAAGGAAGAGAAGAAGAGAACTGTTACACACCCTTACACCCAGCTGCTCACCCAGCCATCGCCAGGTGCTTTGTTCACAATGTGGACTTTTCTTTTGGGGGTCATCTTTGGATTACTGGCCTCCTCCAGGTCAGAGCAACTTCAAGGTGAGGAGTCCTTTTAGTTGAGATTTTATTTATTTATTTACTGTTTTTAAATTGTACTCCTTTGCTGTCAGATTTTAGGACTAGACGTCTGGAGTATTTTTGAGCACAGTAGTGAGTATTTGTATAAAAAGAAGACGAAAATGAACAAATAAACACTGTACTCTTCTGAGGATGCTGCTTTTATGGATGAGTGAATGCCGGCAGGAGAGCATGTGCTGCACCAGTGCAGACAGGCTTATGTCTGGTCTGTCTCAGACGCCTGATAGACACAAAGAGGACAAGCGCTCCTGCTCCCACTCTGTCTGAGACGCACACTGGAGCGTATTAGTCATTTTAGATGATCAGGATAGCTTTTACTGCCATTTATATTAAGCTGATTGTAAATCTTTTTTTTTTCTCTCTCTCTTTGTTATCCTGCCATGTTTTATGCTTTGTTCAGTGACACAAAAGACGCTCTTTAATCCACTGTCTTTGTCCTTCCGTCTCGTTTTTGCTCTTTGCCACGTGGTTTCTGTATGATTTTTTTATTGGCTTTGTTGCTTACAGTGATAGTCTCTGGAGATTAACTTGGTTCAGATGGGTTTAGGATTTGTCTAGCTGGTCCCCTGGGGAGCTGGTGGTTGAGTTGTTCACAAAGACTCCCCTCTGGCACAATGCCAAAAAACAATCAGCATTAAGCTATAAATCTGAGCAGGAATTAAAAGGCAAATAAGATAATACCTGGGGAACTTTCTCAGGTGCAGAGCATGTGGGTGGAAGGAGCAGGGATGGATCATTTTTCTCTCTTTAGGTTTCAACCTGTCTTTACCGCTCAAGACTCCTTGTGGGTTCAGAAACGGGTGCTTTGTGTGTATGAGTGTGTGTCTTATGAGTGTGCCTAAGTGTTTAAAGTCGTCCTTGTCTAGCATCTAAAATGCTCCATTGTTGTAACTGCTCATCCATGTCCAGACAAAACCATTTAACCACATAAACCAGTGGGTGCATTTTTGACATCAGCCGAGCCGGACTTGCTTCCAAACCAAAATATAATTAAATAAAAATAACAAATAAAGAAATAAACTGCTTGTTCTGGCTAAAAAAAAAAATTCACACAAAAGAAAATTTGACCACAAATGGTGTGTTTTATTCACCAGAGACCTTGGATGCACTTAGTATTTGCATATTTTAACTCTTTTATTTTCTTCTGTTTGTTAATTAGCTTAGATAATTTGATTAAAATGTGACTAGAAAACATTTTTGTACATGTTTAGCTTATTACTTATTTTCACATTTTTTAATAATAATAAAAAAAAGTAAAACCCCAAATGTAATCGTTCGTCCTGCCTCAGACTTTACAATACCTGCAGCTCATTCTGAAATTTGGGGAGCTTTTAAGACACTCAAATCGCTCAGTAGTTGCATCTGGTATGTGAACTTGTGTTACTTCTTGAAAACTTCCAGCAGAGAAGCCACATTAATGAATTGTTTTGATCTTCTACATAATTAACCTGCCTGTTGCTTGTCTTTGAAACAAGGTCATATTTGCTTCCTTGGGTCAGTGGCCCCTCTCCTCAGTCCTCTCGTGTCATGTTTCAAAATGAAGGGTGGCCAGAGGCCCCTTGGACCAGGCTCTGACAAAGACAAAGAGAGCTTGTGGTTGCATTGGCTGCAATACCTTAAGGCACATGTTTGTGTCCACAAACAATGTGTCCATTCAGCAAGTCACCAGATATGAGCTTGAAGGGCATGTCTATAGTAAGCTTTCTAGACCCCTGCATCTAGACCATAGGCGCCCAAAGTGGGGCCCACGGGCCAAGGTTGGTCCATCAAGCCATTTGGGTTGACCCACCAAGCTGTCCTCATTTCTATGTTAAAATTTCCTTTGAAGAATCAATTTGTTTACACTCATTGATTCCACCCATTGACTTTTATGTTAGATGGAAAAGTCAACCGAATGACTACTGCAATGGCACTACACAGCTTACCTAATTTGAGAATTTTTTAAGGAATTTTAAAATGTATATTTTATTTTGAAAGGCTTCGTGCCATCTCTTGGCAGCTTCCTGCTACTGAATTTTGATTTGACAAGGCTGGGCGCTCATGTGGCTGCCCAGCACCCAGGTGGGCTTTTGTGACACACAGAGTGAATGCCTCAGGTAATCACATGTACTGTCTTGCTCAGGGTTTCAATTTTCCTACCATACATAACTCCACCCACTTTGTCATCATGTGACCATAAGTCTAACCCTTTGGTGCTCAGGGTCTGTTTATCACCAAAGCCTCTATGATGTGTACTATAGTGAACAAGTTCCATACAGGACATTTACCTGTAATTTAAAATTGTGGTGGTTTTAAAGTGTCATGTCAAGGACAAATATCCATGTTTTGCCATCTCTCCATATGAGTGTCGCACTCTGAGCTAAATTAATTTGTCTTTATGAAATACATGTATGCTACCTTGTTGAGACCAGTTATCCATTTCCATGCCCAGCTGTACTTGGCTTAACAGCTAGAAGTCCTCACAATTCCTGCCAAGTGTAAGCTAAATGGATAAAAAAGTATGCCACCTCCCTAACTTTACTTTGTTAGATTCTTTTACCTGGATTATGGAGCATGAGTCAGGATATCTTCATCATTTAGCTACGCTAAACTCTGAACTTGGAGTTACGGTACTCTGAAAGCAAGTTGAGACTTGAATTTGATTTTGGCAGCACTGGAGGCCAGTAAGCATGGTGGTATGTCTCCTCAGTGGCTGAACAAACACCTAAAGTGCTGCAGCATTTTGAGCCAATAATATTCTGAAATTTCACTGTATGGAAGATCTGCAAAAGAGTGAAGACAGTAAAACGATTGACGTGTGGTTTAATGCCTCAGTTTTCGACTACAGATTGTTGTAAGAGAAACAACAGCTTCAGGACGTTTCACCATTATTCAAACCCAGTGTTCCAACAGTGTTGTGGAGATAATGAGATTATTTTTATGTCAGTGTGGTTATGAATAGACTGAATGGGTTGTATGACCAACAACTGAATCTAAAGAAAGTTAGGTCCTCTGGATGGATTCATCCTGTTGAAATGTTTTGTCTTCTATCCAAAAGACTTCATCAGTCTGAGGAGCTACAAACTAACTCAGTCTTATAAACAGTGAAGTAAATAGTAGTAAATAGTGAATGGTAATAATTTGAAGAAGTCTTTTGGATAAAAGACAAAGCGTTTTAACAAGATGAAACTGTCCAGAGGACCTGACTTAACTTTGTTAGATAAATCATGAAGACTTTATTTTTTAGTATTCTTCAGCGTAACATCATCTGACTCTGCCAGCTTTATGTAAACTGTTTTCATTTGTGCTCCCATAAATAATATGTGAATATTTATATCACTATATTGGTAATTTAATATTATGTAGCGTGCCTATTATATAGCATTTGCTATTGATGTGTACTGGTTAAGCTAATTATCATATTTAGTGTTTTTCAGTGATTTTTTAAACAAGTCAAAAATAATATATTATTTTAGCATACAATAATAGTAGAATAATTAATCAATTTTCTTTTTTAGCATTTCAACGCTGTTTATTTTTCTGTCATTACAGCATTTTTAAAGTCCTTGTAGGCTAGCAATTACATTTTTTTCACAGGCAGATATTTGTCATCAGAGGTTAGTTTATTCCTCGCATGTTGACTGAATGCCAAAGAGAAAGGTTGAATTTGGTTTTGACATTTAATAATAAAGATTCTTATTGATTTTATGAAATGTTACAGAAGTTTCTTTTTCTATGTTAACGCTAACGTTCAAAATTCTGAAAATATTGATTCTGTTTATTCTACAGATTTTATATTGAAGGCAGAAATAAAAAATAAAAATAAAAACTTTGGTTTATACTTTAAGAAAGTGGGTGAAGATGTAAACAATACCATCCATCCATCCATCCATCCATCCATCCATACATCCATCCATCCA
>NC_056507.1:17040268-17041629 GCF_014905685.2 Nematolebias whitei | reverse complement strand
CATCCATCCATCCATCCATCCATCCATCCATACATCCATCCATCCATACATTCATCTTTACCCACTTCTTCCTCTTTGGGTCGTGGGGGTCGCTGGTGCCCATATCCAGCCATCACTGTGCGAGAGGTGCGGGACACCCTGGACAGGTCTCAGTCCATCACAGGGACACAGAGACAAATGAGACAATCAACCATTCACTCTCTCACACCTAGGGACAATTTAGAGTTACCAGTCAGCCTAACATGCATGTTTTTGGTCTGTGGGAGGAAACTGGAGTACCTGGAGAAAACCCACGCATGCACGGAGAGAACATGCAAACTCCACCCAGAAAGGTCTCCAGCCGGGTTTTGAACTGGCAACCTTTTTGCTGAGAGGCAACAGCTCCACCAATTGCGCTATCTGCCACCTTTACTTATTAATTAATTGATTAATTTATCCAGATCTCCTTTTTCTACCCAATGAAAGTAAAAGTACACTCTGCTGACAGAGCAGCAGTACTCAAGCTTTACAATGCAGGTCAGTGAAGTACTGTGGGAGTTTACAAGTTGTCTCAACAATTACTTGCAAGTCCTTTCTGTGACATTGGAGATGTTGCAATTTTTGATAACTTTAGTTTATTTTTATTTTATTTTATACCAGCTCTCATATAGCAGAGGATCAACAGCCTGGGAGACATTTTTTGTGACCATCGGAGGAAAAAATGTGCTCTGCTGACAGAGCAGCTTTACTGAAGCATTATAGTGCAGGTCACTGAGGTACTGTGGGAGTTTGCAACAAGTTGTCTCAACAAAACTACCTGATTATCTGCAGCTAACAGGGTGTAATAGTAGTGATGGGACAGACAGAGGAGGTTCTGTCTTCAAGCATGACATTGTAACATCACATTAGTTTCAAAAAGCTGAAGTCAACAAATGGGAAAGATGACAGAATATAAAATAAACCAACTTTTTTGTGTTGCTAATACTGACATCCACACTGCTGCTTGTTCTCCTCAGCTCTGTGACTTTGATGGGATAATCTCACTATAATTTTTCTGTGCATGTGCATCTGTGATCCACCTGTCTGTCTGTGCTCATGTGTGCACGGATTGAATTGCATTTCATTGCTGGCATGGAAACGACAAACAGGCAGCAGCAAGAGAAAGCAAAACAAAATGAGACAGTGAGAGTAAAGGAAAGTAAACTTAAAGTGGAGACTCAGGCTTGACAATTACTTCAAGTGCAGCTGGAGGTTTTTGGCATGACACTACATTAAAGCTCTCCTTCTCTCCAACTCTGCAGCCAGACTTTGCAGTTTCCTTGGTTCCAACACCATTGGTATGGTATGGTATGGTATGAAGTTTATTCATTTTAAAAAAAGTA
>NC_056507.1:17035232-17040168 GCF_014905685.2 Nematolebias whitei | reverse complement strand
ATTCGCATCACATGTGGTACATGAGGTGGAACAAAAGTGTGTACTCAGTGACGCAGTTACACCCAAAATAGCAAAAAATATAAAGTAAAAAAGAAACAGTATAAACAGTGATTGAAAACTGGATTATTGAGCATGCATCAGGATAGTATGAACAGTAATACATGTGCAAAAACAATGTAATATAATATGGTGTATTAAACAGCAGGCTGAACATGAGTCTGTTGTGAGCGGACGGGTATGAATACAGCAGCTTAAAGACAAGAAATCAGCAGCATGGATAATCAGCAGCACAGATAAAGTGACATGTCAACTATAAAAGTGGCATTAGGTGATTTTTCTGGACACCTGCAAGTGTTCTTGGCTACGCCCACTTGTCCGCTTTGCACGAGAACAGCTGATCAGTTGCAGTAGGAAGTTTATCCTGCAGTGTGGGCTGCACAAAGGTGCAGCGGGTGCTAAATAGCTTTAAATAATTTATTTTAAATAAAAATGCCATGCCGATCATGCGGCTCATCCACCAATCAGCCAATTATGTGTCATGTCCAATCTTATTTTGAAAATCCACGATAGAGCGAGTCAACTATAAACGGACCATGAAGTAGTGAGGGACTACTGTATATATATATATATATATATATATATATATATATATATATATATATATAGAGAGAGAGAGAGAGAGGGATATATAGATAGAAAGATGTAGGTTAATGTGGATACATGTATATTCTTTGTACATAAAAATAACAAAAACCTTGTAAAAAATGACTCTTGCTTCCTACTTGAAGATCTCTTCAGACATCTTGAAGATGAAGATACTGTCTCGCAAAACAACAACATGCATGATGAGAAAGTTGCCTTCCTTCAAAGTCCAGGTTTAATATTTCACATCATCAGGAGTCATCTCAGGTTTCAGGGCATCTCCCAACACATCATTATGCTTTTAGCATGTGATTGCACAATATTTTTAATAAACAACTGTGATATCAAAGCATAACTGCTGGTCTATAATTCTGTGACGTCGCTTTCAACGAGTTGTGAAAATTATCTGATGGTTCTGCATGGCCAGTAATTGTGTGGTCATGGGAACAGAATTCATATACTTAAACAATGTGACTTCCCCCAGTGCCTTCTCATATCATCATTTTATTTATATGAAGACTTGATTCTAACTGATAGTTGCAGCTTGGGGATAGTTACATTACTTGTTCAGCAAAAAATGGAGGTTCAAAAATCACAACTTTCTTTTAAATGTTTATTTTGTGCAATATTGACACAATATTACTAGAACTGTAGACTTTTTGTGACATATTGTACCAGAACTAGAATATACAATAGTACGACTTGACTAATTTCAACACTTTTAGAAAACAGAAAATGACCTTCATGACCAGCACTGACTTAATGTTGCAGCATTTCATTCAGCTACATGGCACCTTCTTATCTGTCACACTGATAAAGATAGAGAATGCTATTTTAAGGTTTGTTGCATAGAAATGAAATATGAGGTAACTTTCACACCAAGTTTCCCCATTAAGACAGGCAACGCGCATACACTAAGAATTATTAAAAGAAACAGTGATTATGACAACAAAAAAGGGATAGTTCAAATTTATGGTGCTCTGTGGTATTATTAGTAATCAATATCTTACTTGGAGCAGACAGAGGTCAGAGCATCATTATGTTAAAATTTTACTCAGAAACGTTCTTGACAGAGACAAGCTAACAGCTAGTTCGAAGGAAGGCCCATTTCAAAGCAGACTCCTACCATCTAAAAAATAATATCGGTTCACGCAAAAGCTATCGGTATTTATAAACCTTTACGATGCTGCTACTTTTACATTAGGCAGCTTTTATTTAAGAGTTTTTTTGGCTGTTTGCACTGAAAAGTGAATCAGTCTGCAGTCCATTGGTATCAGTGGTACAAAAAAAAGCAATGAGGTGAATAAAACAGCAGTTCAAGTGAAACAATTTAATTTTTTTTTTGTCAGCTATCATGAAAAATGTGATTTGGGGGGAATTTCAGATGCTATTTTAAATATAAATAATATAGCCTGTAGCAGTTTAATTTCCAACTCTACCAGCACATTAGCAGAGGCTTCAGATTATTTGTCTTTTCTGATGGGTGGATAATAACCCAAAACTATATGTGACAGCAGCTAAAGTGATGACGATAGAACAGTTCACACTTCCTTCTCTGTTTAAACAAGACACTTCCTGTTTCAGCTGCTTCCATAGTGACACTACAGAAACAATTAACAGGCAAGTTCACAGTATATGAGAAAAACAAACAAAACAAAACATGATGTATCTTGTTCCCTTTTAATGTTAATTTATGTGAACTGTTCCCCTAATAAATGTGTTACATTAATAATGCATGTACTGCCTTCTCAGCAGGTGGCACAGTTGGTAGAGCTGTTGCCTGTCAGAGAGTAGGTTGGCGGTTCAAATCCCGAGCCAGGACATTTCTGGGTGGAGTTTGTATGTTCTCTCTGTGCATGTGTGAATTTTCACCGGATACTCTGGTTTCCTCCTACAGATCCAAAACATGGTCTGATTGGTAACACTAAATTGTCCCTAGGTGTGAGTGAGAGAGCGAATGGTTGTTTGTCTCGTTTGTCACTGTGATGACACCTGTCCAGGGTGTCCCCCGCCTCTTGCACAGTGATGGCTGGACATGGGCACCAGTGATCCCAACAACCCAAAAAAGGAAGAAGCGGAAAAAGATAATGGAAGGATAGCTTCTCAGTTAGGATGAGTACATTCTCAATAAAGTTAAGAATGATGAAAATGTATCAAGATAAAACATATTAAAATTTGTACTGAGGATTCTCTGAAATTCTAACATGATTAAATAAATCTAAAAAAAAAAATAGGAAAAAATAAAACTGTAAAAAAATGTCAGTGACACTCACAGCATATGGCAATCTAACTTTTATTTTACTTTCAGAACAATTTCTCTCCCAGATTTAGGCTATTTCTTTATGAAATGTCAACTCAAGCTCCAAAAATGATTTCCTTTTTTAAACAATTTTACCGTCACTGAGGATGATAAATGATTTCTGAAACACCCGAGTCTGAGAGAGAAATAAGACTAGCTCGGTCAACACTCCAACACGGTGAAATGCACAAAAACTCTTAATAACTGTCAGTCTGCTATGGTTCACTCTGGTCAAACTCTTCTTATTGGGAGCTTGTTTGAATATAATAATACTTTGAGTCACATTTTTGACTAAAGTGTGAAACAGTTTTGAAAGATGGAGAGGAAAAAAAAAAGACAAAACAAATAAAACCTAATTGGAGACAAACACGATTGAGAGATGGTTTGAAACAAACACCAGCAAAAAGAATGCTTCATGTTTAATGTCTGGTTATTTCTGCTGATTGATGCTTCATGCCATACAACTACGTGAAAAACACCGTGAACAGTTGTATCCCACATGACTGAAACCTAAATGAGACACTAGGCCTCTGAGTCAGCTAAAACATGGAGGAAAAAAAAAAAATCCATGATGCTTAGACAGTGAGAACACACACATCCACACTCAGTAGACGTCCCTGTGGTTTGGAAGTCCTTGTGGTAATGGCCAACCAATGGCACATCCTCAGCATTCTTCTTCAACAACGTGCTTTTTCCCCTTTCAACTATTAAACTCGTTGGAATTTGAGAGAGATTTTGAGATGCCTACACAAGTGCATCTAAAAAAAAAAAAGAATATTGTGAAAAAGTTCAATTATTTTTTCCAATGTATTTACGTATTTTTACAGAGTGAAATATTTCAAGCTTTTCTTTCTTGTAATTTTGATGATTATGGTTTACAATGACAAACTAAATTCAGTGTCTCAGAAAATTAGAACATTACATAACCAGCTGTGTATGTACAGAACAGAACAAAGTACTTTATTTTATTTTTATGTGAACACACGGGCAAATTATTTTTGATCTGCTTCCTGTTAAGTAAACTCAAGGAAACCGCAGAATCTTGGTATTGATGCATCTGCTTGGCTGGTCTCCAAGGAGATGAGAGAGACCTGTATGGACTGTGCTCTTGTTGTGTACATTTGGTGAACGTCTGCCTCAGTGACTCGAGCTGAATGAGCTATCCCTGCGTCATGGGAGTCTGACTGGACTTCTTCAAAAGACGGGACTTTGCAACAACAACAGGGCCACTATTATTGGGTGCTGCAACACCAGAAAGAACATTTTCCACAGAGTCACAGCACACTGTACAACGACAAAAAATGTTTCTGCAAAATCTCCGTTTGCTTGGCAATAAGCTTCAGTAATCTCATAGGTGTAATGTTTGCATTGGTTATTGGGTTAAAGCATATTTTTTTGAAAAAAAAACAAACCAAGATATTAAGCTGAGCAACGAATAAAACACTCCAAAGAAACCAAATTAAATGACGCACAATGAAGGAAGTAAGTCAAAATATGGCAAATGAATTGTCTAGAGAAGAGGGAAAATTTGCTAGTGGTAACAGGGGAGAATAAAAGGGAGGACCAGAGGAAATCCTGTCAACAATGGTTGAACAAACTCAAACTAGAGATAATGTGGCTGTGAGCAAACCTCTTGCCAACACTGGTGATCTTTTCACACAGAAGAAAAATACTACAGTAAGCATTTTATGTGTGAGAGAATTGGAAGAAAAAACAACTTAGTAAAAAAAAAAAGTATCATGACAGATTTCTTTAATGAAAAAGGAGATTTTTTTTAAACAGATGCAAGTTTTGTCATTCAAAAGGCAACTGAGATGTGTTTTTTTTTTTTATCAAAACTTGTTTAATTTTATAGGTCTAATAAAAACATTGCATATATAACTGTTGCGAAACTTTTTATGGGGTAGTCTGGTCATTTCTGAAGTGACGTTCCATCAAATAATTGTCAATAAGTAGTTTACAATATCAGTCGTGACATCAGTCATCGATGACAAT
>NC_056507.1:17029753-17035132 GCF_014905685.2 Nematolebias whitei | reverse complement strand
TATTACAATTTTTTTTAATCCCCCCCGACGTAAGTGTTCCTGGACTTTATCAAAAACGTTTTATGTATAATCTGTTGCAGGAAAGGTTTATGGGTGTGCAAGTCTACATTTGCTAACTCACCAATATCTTTGCCAAAACACCATCATCACTGGATTCCATGGTAACCACAGCCTTGTCTGTCTCAATCTCACAAAGAGCATCACCTGCTGCCACTGCTTCACCTGCAAAAGATAAAAGGCACAGCTAAGAACTTTTAAAAATCCAATTAACACTCATTTGACATTAACAAAGCCAATTAACAATGTTTTTATTACTAAAAGATGCCTGACCTTAAAGTGTACCAAAATCTTTAAAAGTTGTGGTTGGAATGCATGAATTATACTTAATGTTGGCATTTTCAGCTGTTCTTTCCAAGAGCTTTGTGGACACTTACAGCACATTTTAAGCAGCTTTCAAAAATTTAAGAGTTATGTTTCCTAGCATTGCTCCCCCCTCCCCACACAAACTACTTATTTTTTGTTGGTACATTCAAAGACCCAGCATGTTTTACAAAAGCAGTTATGAACATGCACAATGGGATTGTATCAACATGTTATGATCTAATGAGGAGAAAATACACCATACATGTGACACAAATCGAGGCTTATCAAGATTAGACATTTGTTTAGCATAGCTTTTTCTTTAGCTTCTCGTGTGCATGTTTTTCAGTCAACAGTAACATCTAATTAAACAAAATCATACAATGTTCTATAAAAAAATCTTACAATGTCCTATACACTTTACTAACTAAACTTACTAACTTTATTTTCTAAACTTTACTTGTTTACATAAAATGATGTGTAGGAATATTATTCACTGAAACAATGAATGGACACAAGCATGAGGGTTGAAACATTAGACTGTCACTGAGACTAAGCAACGATTACATTTGTATGAGGCATTAACAACATATAACCTCAGGGGGTTCGATTTGATGTGTTATGTCAAACACTCAACAAGTTTGTCCAAGCCATTTTATCTCTGCATCACTAGTGTGCAGTGAAATTACCAAAATTATGTAGTTTTTCCAAGACCATGTAAAATTGTAGTTCTAATCCATACCAAAATAAATGGTTTAAAGTTTGATTAAAAAAAATAAAAGTGAGCTTAAATTTACTATTAAAAGGAGCTGATCTAAGATGCTGGTCAGACTATTAAAACATTATATTCTTTAAATTAAGTATTTATCAATTCTATGAAAGATAATAAAAAAAATACATTTTAATGTGTTTTCTTGACATGAATTGTTCTTTCTGTCCCCATCGTTGTCACTTAAAGGTATATATGTCTTACCCTGAGCCTCAGAATAACATGGCAACCTAGCAGAGCAGCCAATCAGAATTCAGCAAGCTCCCTCCTGATAAGAGGCAGAAATACCTGGCTGAGCAGAGTTGCTAAGCAGTGATAAACAGTGATTCTTTGAGCCAATTAGGAAAGCCCCCGGGGGCTCCACTGCTCAAGTCTTGGGTCTTACAAAGCAATGAAGATGTCATCGAGTTATTGATTTGTGCTGCTGTTAGTCTATTATTGTGGGAAACAAAAATGCTGAGCTTTTGATTTTGTTTCACAAAGACATGCGCTATTTCTTTAGGACATATTTATTATGACTTCCAGGGAATATGTAATATTGGAGTGGGGGTGGGGGGTTAATGAAGGGGAGAAATTACATTAGATGAGTTATATTTTTTTTAGTAACACATAGGTTAAAAAAAAGTCTAAAATATTAATAATAATTAAAATAAACTGTAAAATGACCCTTGCTTACCCTCTTTTTTCAGCCATTTCACTATGTTCCCCTGCTCCATGGTGGGGGAGAGAGCTGGCATTTGCACCTTGAGTGGGCTGACACCTAGAGGACAGAAAGAAGAAAGCAATTTATAAATACAAAGAAGCAATGATGACCAAAATTTTTACAAAAATAGCAATGCCAAATAAACAAACATACATAAAATAAAAGCCTATAAATGAACTTCCTGGTTCTAATAAATTAAATAAAGCTAATAAAAATGGTAGTGTAGTAATTAAAAGTCAGATACAAAACATTTAATTTCAAATCTTTTGGCTGGTGAGAAAAGCTCATGTTCAACACCAGCTGTCAAAAAACAATGTATTCTGTTTAGTTAAACAACATTTCATGTTTACATTTTAATATTCTCACCTGCTGTATACTAATGCATTATGAACACTTGCCTCATCTGTGTTTTAGCTGTGGTAAGTCACATTGCCTGAAGTATCAGTATGCTGTGTGTTATTTCACTGTGTGGACGCTGCCATCTTCTGGATAAAGTGTTAAGTAGGACTAGTAAATACTTGTGTCTAAATAAATCTGAAAAGGAATACTTGTTGAAAAATGTTCACGTTTTTTCCTGACATCTATTTTCAAGACTCTTTTTCTCATGAGTACTGCATTCTAATGTATTTTTAATATGTTTTTTAAATGGGTACTTGTCTATCATTGTACAGAAATATATGCGACTTTATAAAACCACTGCTGTGGCAAAATATATGTACCGGTATATGGAATTATATCTAATTTTCTAAGACCATCCTGTGTTTTGGGGCAGGTTAAACAAGTGCATAGCAAAGACCCGAAATTTGATTATTTACAGCATTTCTGGGGTGGTTAATTAGAGCGATCATCCTCCAATATGAGAATTGGAGGTACATCAGTATGCAGTCACATGCCAATGTGTCCCTGGGCAAAATACTGAACCCCTCATTTCCTCTGATGTGTACCCCACTGGTGTATGGATGTGATCCAACACTCTGATTAGTCTATAGAGTGATTCGCTCAGATTAACTGTGTAGAGACTTAATAGAGTGCTGTACGAATGTGCAGGTGGATGGGTAGGTGAGGGTACAGATTCTGTTGGAGCTTTGATTTGTCTGGTTGGCTAGAAAGATATTACACAAGTGCAGTCCAATTACCGTACATTATCCATTATTATTATTATTACTACAACAAAAAACAAACAACAACACATATTTACCATTGAAACATTCATTTACCAGCATTAGCTCTACAGTACAGGTACTGTGAGTGGAGGCCCATTTGCACGATGAGCTCATATTTTGGTGCCGGTAAACGAAAGTTTCAATGTTGATTTGGGGTTTTGCATAAACTAAGTTACTAGTCGTTAGCAGCAAGTTCAACTCCCCGGCATGCCCACATGTCGTGGTGTCCTTGAGCAATACACCTAATCCTCAGCTGTTCCCCAGGCTCTTACATAGCTGCCTGCTGCTCCACCTGGGTGTATCTCACATGCGATGGGTTAAATGCAGAGAATTAATTTGGTCATTGTATGGGAACATACAAAGATGACAACACATAGATAGCACTTATAGATACACCTGTCATCCCCCTAACAAATCTTCTATAAACAGCCACCTTTGATACAAAAACAGTGTAAATGAAACAAAAACGTGTCTCAGTGAGGATGTTGGGCCACAGTGTACCAGTCAAAGACATTTTTTTATTCCTTGGCAGTATCTTTCCAAGCACCAGAATCTCTTCTGAAGATACTGAACAGCACTTTTCCCCAAAAGTTATAACGTTTTAGCTGTTTGATGGTAAACAAAAGTAGCATTGTCAAATGACAAGAACAAAAATCTATAGGCGTTTAGCTGGGTTGAGATATGATACTTTTGAAGGCTGCAGTTAGTTTGGTCATGCTTTAGTTTATTATTTACATTTTATTGCTTATCTTTCCAAAACTGACTCTTAATACTGTGTGAATGGGGGCATGGTTTTGAAAGACAGTAAAAATGCTGCTGGAATACCACAGAGTTTTTCTATTTGAGACATGCTGCAGAAAACAACTGCAAGATGACTGCAGGTTAGCAGCTTTTTCTACAGAGATACAGCTGCGCTGAAGCAAATGCTTGGTTTATTTCTCTACTTCTATTAAGAAATATCCCAGTAGTGCACTCCCTCTCCTAGCATGTTTCATTGAACCTTAGGCAGGGAGGCGTTTCAGACAACCAGTAAGACATGTAAATAGCATTGTTTTTGTGCGACTCCCACAGACTGTACAGCTGGTAGTCATAGTAAATAACTTGACCATTTCACAATAATGTAAAATAAAGTTCATGCCGTGACAAATTAATAACACAAACAACAGAAAAGCATCTTGCAGAAGCCGACATTAGCTTAAACAACAACAGCTGTCTTCGTGTATAAAACGTCAAGACTTACCAAGCATCCATTGCGACTGAAAGAAGTATCTCACACCAGCCTGGGATGGGTGTCTAAGCCGTAAAGATCTGTTGAAACGGGACAATTTGATGCCAAATAAAATTCCTTGACGACCCAGACGCAAGGAGACCGCCATGTTTTCGTCCTCGGTCTTTGAGGGTGTCCAAGCATGTGCCTGACGATAAATCATTAAGCGGTAGGAGGGAGAGCACATTTTCCAACAATAATATAGCCTTTTTGAAAATTGGGAAAGAATAATAAATATTCGAAGATATTTAAAAACTATTAAAATGTATCTATGTGAAAAGAAAATTATTTAACCATTTACCGTAACTATCACAAAGCCACCAAAAGAGTCCTTTCGCACTGGTCTTTACGACTTCTGTTAGTTTTATTTTTTATTATACACACAAAAATATATTTAAAAACAATATGCAATAAATACATTGTTACAATAAACAAGGTAAACAGAGAAAATATATTGTTTATTGTCTGCCTAAACATGATGCTTGTTTACAAATATACAATAAACACGTTTTATTTATTGTAAGAAATGCAGTATACATATATAAATAACCTTAATTGGTTAAAAGAGGAAAACGTCTTATAGGCAACAAATACTATAGAAAGAGAGACAAAAGTTAAAAAAGGATTACATAAATTCAACCTTAATTTATAGATTATTTTTCCTTCTCTTGATTAAGTTTACTGATGGGTATATATCTTACCATACTTACCCGATAATTTAAGACATACGATCTCGTGAAATAAACCAAACAAACAAATATAGTTTTAAAAGTCATCTTTAGGCCTGATCTATCTTTCTTGAATAAAGGACATAGCCGGCCGTGTTTAAATTAAAAGTGGATTAACATGTTTTTATAGAACAGTCTAGTTGCAATAGGTTTAAAGAGATGTATGAAAACAAGTCAAGTACTTTTTAACTTTTAAACGGTTTACAAAATAGATGTTGATGTTTCATGTGCATTATCTCAGTATTTCAGGAAGTATAGCAATCCATTTGGAGGAATACATTGGAAAAAAAAAAAAGTCCAGCATAATTTGATGCATTAACTTAATTTTTTTTTCTAAACTGAAATGTAGTACTTGTCTAACATTTTTAAGATATGTGTTTTATATATAT
>NC_056507.1:17026416-17029653 GCF_014905685.2 Nematolebias whitei | reverse complement strand
ATATATATATATATATACACACTAACATATAGAGAGAGAATAGATTTTGATGGTTTATGTATCTAATTTATCTCAGTAATTCACGAAATAAATTCTGAATAAATAAAATGTTGCTTACTTTCTCAGGAGAGTATGCTCCTGGACCTGGGGTGTTTGTAGATTTGTCAGGATGAAAGCGGCGGGCTCCAATGCTGTACTGAGGAGGTCTTAACCCAGAAATGTATGGGTCTGCAGCATTGTAAGCAGCTGGACCTGGAGACTGAAGTGGACGCCACAATTCGGATAACAACTCTAAAATCATGGCTTGTTTGCATTCTTTTCAAATGACAGTACAAACTTACATGTGTTATGTCCTCAAGGAAATTCCCCTTTTTACTGTGACCAGAGAGGGTGTAAGATGGAGCTGAAGGAGTGATCACAGTTTGAAGCCTCGGCGTATAGGCAGCTGGACCTGCATGAGCAGAAGATATTGTTCTAATTTCCTCCAAGGCAAACTTGTGAATATATTAGTGTGAAAAAAATAAAAAAATCTCACCCGGGGTAAAGTTCTTGTTGATATCTTTGTTTTTTCCAGACAAGGAATAGGCAGGAGTTGAAGGGAAGATTAATTTGTTTGAATTCTCTGGGCTATACAGACCTGCGACATAAGAAATAAACAAATTATGTATATATAAAAAGTAAAAATACTATCTGAGTATTCAAAGCTCATAATTTTTTACATTATTTTAATGTGCAGGGCCTCACTGACCTGGTCCAGGAACTTGGAACTTTTCTGGATGCTTTAGACTGCCGTGGAGTGAAAACGCAGGTGTCCCATCTTTGCCGTATCTTGTAACATTAGAGGGGAGCAAATACTTTGGCCCAGGGGAACAATCAGTTTTTTCCACATTAAGATTTAATCCAAATGTGTACATTGGTGCCCTGCACTTGGTTGGATCATGCTGTATGGCACCTTTATTAAGACACAAGGACAGATTATTTTAAATGTGAAATCAATAAGTGCAAATTACATATTTTAGCTTTACCTGTAAGTCCAGGTAGTAAGTACTTTGGCCCTGGACTTTGAGACATGGCAGATATAGGTCCTCTACGCTTGGCGGGCCTCCAGGTACCACACCAAACACCATCATTTGGCTCTTCATTATCATAGTACTTACTACAATTTAGAACGAATAAAGTGTGTCACTTTTTTGATAACGCAAACATTTTTCAACACCTTTTTTTCTCAGTTCTGAAAAAAAGTCAAATAATTGTGGAGTTAGTAGGTGAAATCATCTCTCTCCAGTTTTAGTTTCTCTCCATTGGTTCCCTGTCAAGTCCAGAATTCAAAATCTTACTTCTAACCTACAAAGCTCTCAACAACCTAGATCCATCTTATATTCGAGACCTTGTTGTTCCATATTTTCCCAATAGAGCATTTCACTCTCAGACTGCAGGCTTACTCATGGTTCCTAAAGTTTCCAAAAGCAAAATGGGAGGAAGATCTTTCAGTTATCAGGCTCCTCTCTTGTGGAACCAACTTCCAGTTTTTGTCTGTGAGGCTGACACGTTGTCCAGTTTAAAGACTGGGCTTAAGACTTTCCTTTTTGATAAATCCTATAATTAGGGTTGGCTTGTTTTGTTGCCATAGGCTTAGACTACCGGAGGACAAATTGACCTAATTTCCTTAAATGATTTGTTAAAATGTATTGAATGTCCAGAGGACCAGATTGAACTTTTTTGGATTTTTCTACCTGGATTATTGAGCATGCATCAGGATGTTAAAATGTAATAATTTTCATTTGATACCATTTCTATCTTAACATGTGATTCTTGACCTGCCATTGTGTATCTGTTCCCACCAAACCCAGTTTGTCGAAGCAGATGGTCGCTTGTCCTGAGCCTGGTTCTGCTAAAGGTTTCTTCCTCATGAGGGGTTTTTTCCTTTCCACTGTCGCCTTCATGCTTGCTCAAGATGAGTCTGTGATGAAGTTAAACTCAAAGCATTCTGCTCCTCAGATAAATAATGTTAAATTATTATTTTTATATATGAATGTTTCTGTTCAGTGCCCTGAGATGACTTCTGTTGTGAACCGGCGCTTTATATAAATAAACTGAATTGAAATGAATTGAATTGAACATCCTGCAGGTAGTGGTGTTTGAGCTGTCACCAACTTTTAATGCTGTAAAGATGCATTATTTAAATAACCTAAAGCGAGTTACAAACATTGTACATTGTGAAAATTTCTTAAATATTAAACAAGGGATGCCACAAGTTACAGCAACTTTACTAACTAAGCAAAGCAGTATTAAAGCTATAAATACATTAAAGTTATTTGGTTAGCAATAATCTTTTGCCTGTACCATCTCATCATTGGGCTACACACAAACATTTATATGTCAGTACATTATATTTGTTGTTTTAGTCAACACTGACAGAACTTTATACTGGTTTTAAATGTGTTTTATTTCGTTTCTGGTTAAAAAAAAAGCTAAAGTATTAGCATACCAACTCCTTATGTTTTTTCTTTTAATTATTATTAATTCAGGACTGAGTATTTAGTAATGGTAAGTAAATTGAAAACACAGCTACAACATATAAAAAAATACATTTACATAGCCTATATGTATCTGGTCTTGGGAAGTTCAGCTACTCAAGCACAATAATTCTTGTTTGCCAATTTTACTCACACATATTAGAAGACCTCTTCACTTTTTATTTTTTTCAATAGTTTCTTTAAAATTAATAAAATAAATAATAACTGAATTACTAACTATTACTTTAATTACATACTACTTACTTAACTGAATTAAAAAGAAACACATTACCTTTTAAGATTTGCTGCCATGCTCCTTATGTCTGTGTCCGACAGCAATGATTTTTAAATGGTTACTTTTGTTTCCATGGTGACGTTGCTGTGGTAATATTTTAAATCATAATTATCAAGGAAATTGAAACTGAACTCCTTCAGTTTGTGTGTTTAAACGAGTTTTCCAGATTCAGTAGTTAGTTTTGGGACGCTGCAGGGTTCTTTAAAGGACCTAGAGGTTTGACGTTTTACGAGCTTTCATTTTTTAACATATATCTTTGTTCTAGAATTGCGCCGCTCAAGGTGGCTGCATGTTGGAGCAGCTCTGTTACATTAATTTTGAGAATTTGCTTTTGGAAACTTTAATTCCTCTTTTTCTGGATGTGAATCACATTTTTTGGATGATTGTTTCCACTGGTATCGGATGCTGTGCAGCTGGAAGGATTTT
>NC_056507.1:17025171-17026316 GCF_014905685.2 Nematolebias whitei | reverse complement strand
ATATATATATATATATATATATATATATATATATATATATATATTATACATATATATATATACACACACACACCACAACATCAAAAAATGGGTGTGAGAAAGGTAAACAACCACAAACAAACAAACAAAAAAAGTTAAATCATGTCATCAGTTTCTTTTTGGGAGAACCATTTTGTCATTCATCTGAAGTACTTCATCAGTCTGAGGACTGCCCACTATATCTGTCTTATAAATAGCACCTCATTGATTTGTTTCAATACATATCCAATCCATATTTTCCATGACACTGATCTCATGCTGCCGATTTATTTCATGATGCTGTGTTCGTTCGTCCTCATCTGCTCACACTGACTCATGTTCGTGCTGCTATTGTGTTGGCACATTTTTTTGTTCTATTAGTGCTTAGTATATTCCTAGTTTAGTGTATTTCTTAGTTCATATCTTAGATCTTATTACTGTTTATTTCTTTACAATTTGCATTTTTGTTGGATGTAACTGGGGCCCTGTGTACATAGTTTTGTTCCACCTCATGTATCACATGTGATGTGAATGACAAAGCCACCTTAACCTTCAAATCAACCTGCTGTGGAATTCCCAGAAACTGTATTCACACATGCAAAAATAAATAAATAAAAAATGGTACCATCCATCCAAAACAATCTATCAACAATGCATCACAATACAATGTTTTAGGCCTGATAGGCAACTTGCTACTCACAGAAACAGTCTAATGACACCTGGCCAACATCGTAAAAAAGAAATGTTTAAAAGCTCAATCATTCATGCAAACAAGTCACAAAAACAGATTAAATCATATTGTCTGGACAGTTTATTTTTGGGGGCAACAAACACCAGCCTCCCCTCTTGCTTGCCCCACACTGGATCCTTGGACAAGGCCCTTAACCCTCATCATCTTCTCCCCGTGTGCTCTAGATGACAGCTATCTGCTCCACACAAAGAGCTGTGGTAGCTCAGTGGTCTGTGGTTACATCAGGAAGGGCATCTGGCATAAAAACAACTGTCATGTCTTGGTGCAAATTAGTTCATTGTGTGCCCCTGAGGAAAGGATCAGCTAGTAGAAGAAAAAAGAATACTCTCCATCCATCCATCCATCCATCCATCCATCCATCCATCCATCCATCCAT